>NW_022991188.1:1587583-2115024 GCF_902827175.1 Gymnodraco acuticeps
CACCCGCATAAAATCACATAAAACCCTGCATGTTTGATCGCATAATCAAGGATTTTAGCCCGCATAATCAAGGATTTTTGCCCGCGTTTTTTCTGGAGGGTCTAAAGAACACATCGGAATGTCTCGGGATGTTAGTGAATTCTTAAAAAACAAAACACCATTTAATTTTGGGTTGAAATGTGTTGTAACTGCGTTACTGAGTATATTACCCAGATTTCATTAGTAATGCGTTACATTACTGTAACTCTGTTACTTTTGTAACGTGTTACGGCCCGTCCACCATACTTGCCAACCTTGAGACCTCAGAAATCGGGAGCATTTCAAAACCACCGCGGGGACTCCTGTCCTGTATTTTACAGGACAGGAGTGAGCAGAGGGTTGTGTTGTCGATTCTTGTTCAGTTTTCTGTGACAATCTTCCTCACCCTCTCAGACTTAAAGTTGCATGCGCTGCTAAAGAGACGCGCAACCATGGAAACCAAACAATGGTGTAGCTGTATTAAAGTCAGAGTGGAAACTGTCCTGAGTAAATCTGATTTTGTCAGAAATCGGGAGAAATGCGGGAGAAATATGACCCCGAGAGGAAACCGGGAGAGGGCAATGAAATCGGGAGTCTCCCGCGAAAATCGGGAGGGTTGGCAAGTATGCCGTCCACACGGCAGCGTGCGTTGAAGCTTCAACGCAGCATCCCATTAACTTTGAATGGGGTGACGTCACGCTTTGCCGAACTGCATTGTGGTTCCATCGCTTCGCTTTGCCTCCATTGCTTGCTTCAAAAGTTGAGAAAAGTTCACATTTTCAAGCTTCGACGGAAGCGTCAGCCAATCAAATCATATGCCAGTACAAGCTCTAGCCAATCAAACCGCGTGCTTGTGTGTCCGGGGCCGGAGATTCATGTGATTGGTTGTTGGTCGAGCTTCAGACACGCCCGCCGGCAAGCTTCAACACACGCTGCCGTGTGGACACTACGTTACACCCAACACTGCACAGGAGAAGGCTGCTCGATGCAGGAGTTCAGTTGTTCTGTATTGTATATGCTTGATTTGAACTTATCAACGATGCCATAGTTCTCATGCAATACAAATGTTTTGTTTAGGTTTTTCCTATCAATACTATTTACCAAAGAAAATGTAGTTGTGCAGGGTTATATGCAGTGACCACTTAAAAATGTTTTCTTTATAAATGTTTCTTATCAACTTCATAAAGGTTGTGTTATGTGACACGTCTCTAGATGACGTAAGCTGTCACATCCTGCAACAAAAACTGATGTTCTGAGAGTGATGAACGAGAGCAGGTGGAAATCACCAGACAACCTTTAGCAAAGAAATGTAAAAGGCCAGTTCAAATGTGTTGGTGATATGCTCACCCCAGGAAAGATAAAAAAAATGGCGCAGTAATCCTAAAAGATATCCTGAAAGTCTGCTTTTTAACTGCAGTTCAAAATTGTGTTTCAAAACAAACTACCTGCTACCAGGCTGTCATTGATAATCAGACTAAAGGATTATTTGACCGTAAAATTGTGACTCTTTTGAAACCTCTGGGCAAGCAAGGGGAATGACAGTATTTTCCTCCACCTTTACTGAATGTAAAAGAGATTTTTAGCTTATAACACACAGACATGAGAAATGTTGTCAAAACATGGACATCATTGAAGCTTCTCTGGAAAAATGGGACCCGCCATTTGTTTAAGAATGAAATAAAGGATGCAATTGTTTATGTTTATCCTATCCTTATACTATTAGATGCCTGGAGAACACTATGGTCTATCCTCTGTCCTTACATTTAGAATATTTAAATGTTTTAAAACACATAATGTGCATTTGTTTAGTTGTGTTATTGTTAAGCTTGGTTTTAGTTTTTAGATCTTAAATGCATGAGAGTTGCTCTGTGTTGTGTTGTGTGCCGCTGACTTCCTCGCCTGTATTTTCATTCATACAACATAACTGATAGTGACATAGCACAACATGTGTCTTTTGTAGTATGGTGGTAAGCTGCTTTGGTGTTGAGTTGTATTCAAATTAAATGAGTTGTGATATTGCTGCCACAGACTGCCACTGAAAGCCCAAGGAATTCAAACCCAGCGAGTAATGTAGTTTAAGTATAATGGCTTACTTCAATTCATCAATACATGAAAGTTGTCTTTTTTTCTCATTTGTCTTTTAACAGGATTGCAATATCATCTGTAGCCAAAGTCATTAAGAGGCACACTATATTTTGTTACTGACAAACTAAAATGAAGCTGACAAACCGACAAGCTATTTGATCTACCCTATAATGTCTTGTCAGAAGGGGGAACATGTATATGCTTTAAGCAGGTTTACCAGCTGTTATTAAAAAGGGCATGTATGTTCTACAGCTTCTGTGTTTCTAATTTTTAAGTGTCAGGCCAGTTAGCAGTCTGACACTAATTTGTATCGGGGGTGCCTATGGAATGAGCATGAATGTGTTTAGCAAATAAGTCATGGTAATCCGCCTCTTGAATTATAAGATATCATGTGTTAGCCTCACTGGTGCCTCATGAAAATGTAAACTGGACAGCTGTTTGGTATGAGCCTCACTGAATGTGACTGGGTAAAATTCCCGATGTTTCTCTTTTTCTTCATTTTATTACTTTTTGGAAAATGCTCTGAAACAATTGCTATCTTGAGTACCGCATAATAGCAAATTCTAAAACGAGAGTTGATTGGATGGCGGTGGAGTTCTCACAGGTGTCATAGCAAGCAGCATAACACAACACATTCGTAGAAGAAAATAAGTATTACAGAGATGTGGCTGCGTCTTTATTTGCAACACTACCTCTTTAGAACTCAAGCAAACTGCAATAATAACACTAAGGTATTTGGTATGGTTGGTCACCACAACTGAGGTCTTCAGTTATTAGCTCCTAAGTAATATTGACATACCCCGTATGCAGAAGGAATTCTTCCATCCATCCATCCATCTTCTCTCGCTTATCCGTGGTCGGGTCGCGGGGGTAGCAGTTCCAGCAGAGAGCCCCAAACTTTATTTTCCCTGGCGACATCAACCAGCTCTGACTGGGGGATCCCAAGGCGCTCCCAGGCCAGCGAAGAGATATAATCCCTCCACCTGGTCCTAGGTCTACCCCTTGGTCTCTTCCCAGCTGGACGTGCCTGGAACACCTCCCTAGGGAGGCGCCCAGGTGGCATCCTAACTAGGTGCCCGAACCACCTCAACTGGCTCCTTTCGATGCGAAGGAGGAGCGGGAGTCCCTCCCGGATAACCGAACTTCTAACCTTATCCCTAAGGGAGACACCAGCCACCCTGTGGAGAAAACCCATCTCGGCCGCTTGTATCCGCGATCTCGTTCTTTCGGTCATGACCCATCCTTCATGACCATAGGTGAGGGTAGGAACGAAAATGCCCGGTAAACAGAGAGCTTTACCTTCTGGCTCAGCTCCCTTTTCGTCACAACGGTGCTCCGATTCTCCGGCCCATCTCACGCTCCATTGTTCCCTCACTCCAGAACAAGACCCCGAGATACTTGAACTCCTTCACTTGGGGTAAGGACTCATTCCCTACTTGGAGTGGACAGTCCATCGGTTTCCTGCTGAGAACCATGGCCTCAGATTTGGAGGTGCTGATCCTCATCCCAGCCGCTTCACACTCGGTTGTGAACCGATCCAGTGAGTGCTGAAGGTCGCAGACCGATGAAGCCATCAGACCCACATCATCTGCAAAAAGTAGTGGTGCAATCCTTAGTCCACCGAACTGCAGACCCCCTCCCCCATGACTACGCCTCGAAATCCGATCCATGTATATTACAAACAGGATTGGTGACAAAGTGCAGCCCGGCCAGAGGCCAACCCTCACCGGAAATGGGTCCGACTTGCTGCCGAGGACCCGGACGCAGCTCTCACTTTGGGAGTACAGAGATTGGATGGCCCTGAGTAGAGACCGGATAAGCGTACTCCCAGGCCCCCTCCAGGATCCTTGCGAGAGTAAAAAGCTGATCCGTCGTTCCACGACCAGGACGGAATCCGCATTGTTCCTCCTCAATCTGAGGTTCGACAATCGGCCTGACCCTCCTTTCGAGTACCTTAGAGTAAACTTTCCCGGGGAGGCTGAGTAGTGTGATGCCTCTGTAATTGGCACACACCCTCTGATCCCCCACTCCTTCGGTACTGTTTCCGACTTCCACGCAATGTTGATGAGACGTGTCAACCATGACAGTCCCTCAACACCCAGAGCCTTCAGCATTTCTGGGCGGATCTCATCCACCCCCGGGGCTTTGCCACTGTGGAGTTGTTTAACGACCTCAGTGACCTCCCCCCGGGAGATTGGTGTTGATCCCCCGTCATACTCCAGCTCTGCCTCTAACATAGAGGGCGGAGTTGTCGGGTTCAGGAGTTCCTCAAAGTGTTCCTTCCAACGCCCTAACACTCCATCAGTTGAGGTCAACAACGTCCCATCCTTACTGTACACAGCTTGGATGGTTCCCTGCTTCCCCCTCCTGAGGTGTCAGACAATTTTCCAGAACAACTTTGGTGCCGCCCGAAAGTCCTTCTCCATGTCTTCTCCGAACTTCTCCCACACCCGCTGCTTTGCCTCGGCCACGGATGAGGCTTCGGACGGCTTCCCTGACCACCGGTGTCCACCAGGAGGTTCGAGGGTTACCGCCCCTTGAGGCACCTAGGACCTTGAGACCACAGCTCCCCGCCGCGGCTTCGGCAATAGAGGCTTTGAACACCGACCACTCTGGTTCAATGTCCCCAACCTCCACAAGAATGCCCGAAAAGCTCCGCTGGAGGTGTGAGTTGAAGGCCTCCTGAACTTGGGCCTCCTCCAGACGTTCCCAGTTCACCCAAACTACACGTTTGGGCTTACCAGGTCTATCCAGAGACTCGACCCAACTCACCACCAGATGGTGATCAGTTGACAACTCCGCCCCTCTCTTTACCCGAGTGTCCAAAACATACGGCCTCAGGTCCGATGATACGATAACGAAATCGATCATGGACCTTCTGCCTAGGGTGCTCTGGTACCACGTACACTTATGAGCATCCTTATGTTCGAACATGGTGTTTGTTATGGCCAATCCATGACTAGCACAGAAGTCCAGTAACAAACCACCACTCCGGTTCAGATCAGGTTCCTCCCAATCACGCCCCTCCAAGTGTCTCCATCATTGCCCACATGTGCGTTGAAGTCTCCCAGCAAGATTAAAGAGTCCCCTTCAGGAGCCCCATACAGGACTCTTTCCAGGGTCTCCAAGAAGGCCGTATACTCTGAACTGCTGTTGGGTGCATAAGCACACACAACAGTCAGAGTTTTCCCCCCCATAACCCGCAGGCGTAGGGAGGCGACCCTCTCGTCCACTGGGGTAAACTCCAACAACGAAGCACCCAACCGGGGACTTGTGAGTATCCCCACACCCGCCCGGCGCCTCACACCTTGAGCAACTCCGGAGAAGAATAGAGTCCAACCCCTATCCAGAAGTAAGGTTCCAGAGCCGACGCTGTGCGTAGAGGTGAGCCCAACCAGATCCAACTGGTAACGCTCCACCTTCCGCACAAGCTCCGGCTCCTTCCCCCCCAGAGAGGTGACATTCCACGTCCCCAAAGCCAGCTTCTGTCGCCCGGGTCTGGTCCGTCGAGACCCTCCGCTTTCACTGCCACCCTTCTGGCAGCGCACCCGACCCCATCGCTGTTTCCCGTAGGTGGTGGGCCCGCGGGACGGAGAAGCGGAGGTGTTGCCCACATTGCCTTTTCAGGCTGGGCCCGGCCGGGCTCCGTGGCAAGCCCGGCCACCAGACGCTCGCCGACGAGTCCTCCTTCTGGGCCTGGCTCCAGAAGGGGACCCCGGGCTTGCTCCGGGCCGGGTATCCTCACTTCTTGTTTTTTCTTTCATGAGGTAAGAAAGAATTCTTAGTCATGACAAATCCATGCAGCCATTGTTGGAAACACATTCATTTTAGTTAATTCTTATCTAAAATCCAAATTGTAAAGGAAGTGTTTATACAATTAGCAATATATTTTATATTTCAGAAATAGCATTGTATTTAAAAAATTGTCAATAATTAAAATCTCCCAATAGTCAAATGTATTGCAGTTTCATTACATGAGAAAAAACAAATAAATGGACATAACTCTTCACTATATATGGAAAGCGTCTTTGAGCACCTGTAAAAGCTCTAACAAATTAAATCTATTATTATTATTATTATAATAACACAATTACAAGTACAGTATGGCAAGGCAAGTTTATTTATATAGCACATTTCAGCACACGGCAATTCAAAGTGCTTTATAAAATAAAAGACATTTAAGAATAAATACAGCAGACACACATTATAAAATGGCATTTTAAAAAGCAAAGATAATAAAATAAACACAAACACAACTAGAAAACATGGTCACTAATTTATAACAGATATATAAAAAAGATGCGGTACGATCATTTAAAAAGAAATTCACCTTCATCATATTGCTTGCTATTGAGGCCATCTAATTGTGTTTGTGTTGCACTCAAAAATGGGACTCAAACATGAAAAGCACTTATGGTGCACCATGTAGAAAATAGGTAGTGATTTTGGACACAGCTTAAGTGTAGTCAATGGGCCTTCTCTCAGCAGACAATCTAACTTGTTATTGCAAAAAGAAAAGCTGATTTCCATTAAACTGTAGCAGCAGGGCATGTCAATTAACCAGCTTGGGATCGAGCCAACGTTTGGCCCCCTTTTATTTATCACACGTGTTGCTTTTCTGCAATGACTTGTATCAATATCTGCTGTGAAAATAGCCTTTATCTTGTTACAGCCAAAAAGGTCATTTGAGCAAGGTTACCCGAATAGAGCTCTTCAGAGGACTTGGCTGTGTAAGCAATGTGCTAGATTGACACATGCAGAACGGTCCAATTAGCTTTACACCACCCACAAATTACCCCTTTTTCATTCTTATTGGAACATGGAGATTAATTCAACCTGATGTTAATCAGTCAGAAAAAAACACCCTTGGTGAAGATGATTTTGAATCTTCTGTAATTGAGTTTTGGTAATGTATTTAAGTTGCAGAACAATGAGGCACAACTCTCACTTGTGGACACATAATTTGTTAATCAAGGCTATTTGATTTATCCCAGATATAATGGCATGCTGCATATGTTAGTACTACTATAAGTACACTTTTCCTAAAAAACACACACACTTGTGCACATATGATGTCCTACACAGGCTACATCACATGGAAATCTACAACATCTCTAAAACCGGTAATATCAACAAATCCTGAGGTCAACAACAAACTTCCTCTTGGTTTTTTTCAGATTTAACAGCCCTAGGTAAAATATGTAGACTATTGTGTAAGTGACACTGAGGAGACATGAATCCTAGCAGATGGCTAAAGCCAAAAAAGTAAAAACCCACCCAGACAGAAATGTATGGACAAAGGCTACCAATACAAAGTGTGCTATTATATTGTATCCTCTCCTTGTGAACATGTTTTAATTAAGTGGAGGGTGGACCTCACATCCGCTAGCAGTGCTTCTCAAAGTGTGTTCCGCGGACCACTGGTGGTCCGTGAGCGCCCCCTAGTGGTCCGTGAGTATATTGGTAAAATTTCACATTTGAAATAAATAAATACATTTAAGTTTTCCGCACTCTCGCGGGAATATCTCCGCAATGAAGCAAGGTTAAGTTTAACTTCCAATTGCATGATATAGCCCAGCGCAACACCTTCATCACACATGTTGCCACTTGTTTGTATCATTTTCAGGCGATTTGTAATCTGTTCTAGAAAAACGATGTGGTTTTTGATATTCGTAGAGTTAGGTGGTCCGCGAGTGTTTTTTTATTGGTTAAGTGCTCCTTGGTATGAAAAAGTTTGAGAAACACTGCTCTAGGGCAGCGGTTCTCAAACTGTGGTACGTGGTTGTCCGTGGAAAAAAGCTAAATAAAATCCACTTTTTATTATCAAGGATTTTCGGGGACCACCTCATATGTGACTTGCTCTATCGAAATCAGTCGCATTGACCCGAAGACACATTTGGAGTTGTATACACTGCTGGTAAGAGGAGATTCCAAGCTTTCTAATGATATCAGGCAGTGGGGTAGTGGTCGTTGGGCTCATCGGACATTTATGAGAGAAAATCTCTAATGTCTTTAAAATAATACATGTTTACTGCAAGTGAATGCACCACAAGACACGAGCCTTGTAACCCCACCCCCGGCCCTGGCGCGAGCGTGGAAATATGATTGGACGCGATTTCATTTGAACGGGACGGATGCCTGTTTTGTGAGTGCACTGCGCGCGTGCGCACTTGTGGCATTGTTTGGGATGACCTAATTAAAATAGCGTCCGCCGTCCTATTTGAGAAACATACACAACGCAGACACACACCGGTTACAAAAGTATCAGATATGCTTCAATTTACTTTTGATTGTCTTGTTAGAAATTCAAATCAATGTTTTATGGCATAATTTAGTTTAAAACATACCGTCAGCATAAAAGCTGTTTTATTCTGAAAGAACCAGAAGTTCTCGCAAAATCTTAATGCCAAGCTTTTATTCTGAAAATCCTCCATCTCCAGTTAGCATTTAGCATGTACCTAATATTCCTTTTCCTATAGAGGTGAATATAGAAGTGAAATGACACGGAGTGTTGCACACCAAAAACGACTGATTTTAACACTACATCTATAGACGTCGAGATATTATTATTGCTGAATATTAAATGAAGGTACAGTTTATTGTAATACGTTTTGTTTAAAGACGTGGGGAGCATATGACGACTTCCGGGGCTACCGTAAATTATAACTGCCGTAAAGTATTTCCAGTATTGATTACAGCCGTTAAAATGCAATAAATGAAAAGTCATGAAAGAGAATATGAGGAGAAAAGGCGTGTTTAGTTATGTATTGAGCGTACGATGTCTGAATCCTCTGTTATGCGCAACAACGGACATTGAAGATCGAAGGAGGGAGGACCCCCTACGTCACCACAGCCGCCACTGAAGAGGAGGAGCCAAATTAGATATAGTCAGGTGACAGAGCTTTGTGGAGTCTCTTCTGCACGGCCACGACTGCGAGAGGGAGCTGCAGCTTCCCTCTCTCTCTCTGAACCATCTTCTGCTTGTAACATTTCCGTGCCATTTTAATTAAAGTACCTGTGAGCCTCTCCGCTCACACAGTGTTCAAATAGGGACGGAAAGAGCAGGTTGGTTTATCACAGGCGTTTATTAGCTCCAAACAAAGTATACACCGGTCTCCAACATTGCCGGTGTGGGAACTGTGGGAGCAAACACAGTGGTGGTGGCATGAAGCACACCTCCACTCCGCGCCGTCCGTTAGATGAGCCTGGTCAGATTAATAAGAGAAGGAGTTCAAAACACCGGAATAAAAGTTATAACAATAATCTGATTTGAATGGTAAAAAACACCAATACAAGTTACAGAGTACTCTGGACTCCCAGTTCTACTGCTGTGTGATACAGATATCGGGACCAGCCAGTCAGAAACAGGGGGCATTTTGCATGAATAAACAACAGTATATATAGACATATTTGGGGCGGAGTTGTGTCGGCTCTTCCGTTCCATTGTACTCCTAAGCGAATCAGAGAGTCCGTGGGGAGGAGTTGGGTCGGTTGCTCACTCCCCTAGGTGTTCTTACTGGTTGGATTCACTTTGGGTCGGGCCCAATACAGCGAATCAGAGTTCTGGGAAAAAGTATTTTTCTTCTAAACAGAGCGTGAGAGCCTCGGAAGTAAACAAGGACAGAGTCACTTTTTATCTTGCACCTGAGTTCACTCCTTTACTTTCCCAAGGAATATTTCACACAAACTCTATTCTTTCCCAGACAATCAAACATTGTACACATATATATTGGTGCATTACTTCTGAACAGAGCGTGACAGCTTCGGAAGTAAACAAGGACAGAGTCAATCTTTATCTTCCACCTGACTTCACTCCTTTACTTTCCCAAGGAATATTTCACACAAACTATTCCTTCCCAGACAATCAAACATTGTACACAGATATATTGGTGCTTGAGATTATATTGGCCCCAGAAAGAACCTTGAAAATAATATGTGTGTGTGCTGGTGGGAGGAGGTGTATGTGTGTGTGTAGCAGGGTATCTGGGTCATTGAGTGTAAGTGAGAAGGTTATACAGTTGGGCAAAAAAGTATTTAGTCAGCCACCAATTGTGCACGTTCTCCCACTTAAAAAGATGAGAGGCCTGTAATTGTCCTCCTAGGTACACTTCAACTATGAGAGACAGAATGGGGGAAATAATCCAGGAAATCACATTGTAGTATTTTTAATGAATTAATTGGTAAATTCCTCGGTAAAATAAGTATTTGGTCACCTACAAACAAACAAGATTTCTGGCTCTCACAGACCTGTAACTTCTTCTTTAAGAGCCACTTGTTAACTGTATTAATGGCACTTGTTTGAACTCGTTATCAGTATAAAAGACACTTGTCCACAACCTCAAACAGTCACACTCCAAACTCCACTATGGCCAAGACCAAAGAGCTGTCAAAGGACACCAGAAACAAAATTGTAGACCTGCACCAGGCTGGGAAGACTAAATCTGCAATAGGTAAGCAGCTTGGTGTGAATAAATCAACTGTGGGAGTAATTATTAGAAAATGGAAGACATACAAGACCACTGATAATCTCCCTCGATCTGGGGCTCCACGCAAGATCTCACCCCGTGGGGTCAAAATGATCACAAGAACGGTGAGCAAAAATCCCAGAACCACACGGGGGGACCTAGTCAATGACCTGCAGAGAGCTGGGACCAAAGTAACAAAGGCTACCATCAGTAACACACTACGCCGCCAGGGACTCAAATCCTGCAGTGCCAGACGTGTCCCCCTGCTTAAGCCAGTACATGTCCAGGCCCGTCTGAAGTTTGCTAGAGAGCATTTAGATGATCCAGAAGAGGATTGAAAGAATGTCATATGGTCAGATGAAACCAAAATAGAACCTTTTGGTAAAAACTCAACTAGACGTGTTTGGAGGAGAAAGAATGCTGAGTTGCATCCAAAGAACACCATACCCATACCTCCCGTTCCTGTCTAAATCACTTGAACGCGCTGTCTTTAAACAACTCTCCTGTTATCTCAATCAGAACAACCTTCTGGATCCGCACCAGTCTGGTTTCAAGGCAGGTCACTCCACAGAAACTGCTCTCATTGCTGTCACGGAGGAACTGCACACTGCCAAAACTGCATCCCTCTCCTCTGTCATCATCCTGTTGGACCTGTCTGCTGCATTCGACACGGTGAATCATCAGATCCTCCTTCGCACTCTCCAAAAACTTGGAGTTTCAGGCTCTGCACTTTCCCTCCTCACCTCATACCTGAAAGACCGTACCTACAGGGTGACTTGGAGAGGGTCTGAGTCCGACCCTTGTCAATTAACTACGGGGGTCCCTCAGGGCTCTGTTCTTGGTCCCCTCCTCTTCTCCCTGTACATAAACTCGTTCGGATCAGTCATTAGCCCGCATGGTTTTTCTTACCACTGCTACGCTGACGACACCCAATTAATTCTGTCCTTTCCCCGCTCAGAGACCCAGGTCGTCGCACGCATCTCTGCTTGTCTAGCTGACATCTCTCAGTGGATGTCTGCTCACCACCTCAAGCTCAACCTTGACAAGACTGAGCTGCTCTTCCTCCCGGGAAAAGATTGTCCAACTCTTGACCTGACAATCAACATCGGCACCTCAGTTGTTTCCCCGACTCATACTGCAAGGAATCTGGGTGTGACCCTAGATAACAACCTGTCCTTCACTGCAAACATCGCTGCTACAACCCCTTGCTGCAGATACACGCTTTACAACATCAGGAAGATACGTCCCCAGCTGACTCAGAAAGCGACTCAGGTTCTGGTCCAGGCTCTCGTCATCTCACGCCTAGACTACTGCAACTCCCTCCTGGCTGGTCTACCTGCATGTGCCATCCGACCTCTGCAGCTCATCCAGAATGCAGCGGCTCGTCTGGTTTTCAACCTTCCTAAATTCTCCCACACCACTCCGCTCCTCCGCTCCCTTCACTGGCTTCCGGTAACTGCTAGAATCCACTTCAAGACACTGGTACTTGCTTACCATGCTGCGAATGGATCTGGCCCTTCCTACATCCAGGACATGGTTAAACCGTACACCCCAGCGCGTGCACTACGCTCTGCATCAGCCAAACGACTCGTTGCGCCCTCGCTGCGAGGGGGACCCAAGTTCCCATCGGCGAAAACACGTGGGTTTGCTGTCCTGGCTCCAAGATGGTGGAATGAGCTCCCCATTGACATCAGGACGGCAGATAGCTTGCACATCTTCCGGCGCAAACTGAAAACTCATCTCTTTCGACTCCACTTCGAGCGTTAGAACTATTAACGAAGCACTTTTATACTAATAAAGGACTGGCTTACCTAAAGCCAGTTGAGTAGCACTTGAAATGTTTGGCTCTATGAAACCTGATGTACTTATATGATTCTGTTTTCTTCAAGGTTGTGTCTTCCTGGTCGAATGTACTTATTGTAAGTTGCTTTGGATAAAAGCGTCAGCTAAATGCAATGTAATGTAATGTAATGTAATGTAATACCTACTGTGAAACATGGGGGTGGAAACATCATGCTTTGGGGCTGTTTTTCTGCAAAGGGACCAGGACGACTGATCCGTGTAAAGGAAAGAATGAATGGGGCCATGTATCGTGAGATTTTGAGTGACAACCTCCTTCCATCAGCAAGGGCATTGGAGATGAAACGTGGCTGGGTCTTTCAGCATGACAATGATCCCAAACACACCGCCCGGGCAACGAAGGAGTGGCTTCGTAAGAAGCATTTCAAGGTCCTGGAGTGGCCTAGCTAGTCTCCAGATCTCAACCCCATAGAAAATCTTTGGAGGGAGTTGAAAGTCTGTGTTGCCCAGCGACAGCCCCAAAACATCACTGCTCTAGAGGAGATCTGCATGGAGGAATGGGCCAAAATACCAGCAACAGTGTGTGAAAACCTTGTGAAGACTTACAGAAAACGTTTGACCTCTGTCATTGCCAACAAAGGGTATATAACAAAGTATTGAGATGAACTTTTGTTATTGACCAATACTTATTTTCCACCATAATTTGCAAATAAATTCTTTAAAAATCATACAATGTGATTTTCTGGATTTTTTTTTCTCATTTTATCTCTCATAGTTGAGGTATACCTAGGATGACAATTACAGGCCTCTCTCATCTTTTTAAGTGGGAGAACTTGCACAATTGGTGGCTGACTAAATACTTTTTTGTATATATAGGATTACTTTAAAACAGTCCCAAATAATACATGTTCACTTCAATACAGTTTAAAATAATACATGTTTACTTTAATACAGTTTAGAACAAACAAATTAACTTTAATCTTTAGAACCTTCACAGGTCCTTTGGCGAACTTCCAGGATCCCGCCTATGCAAAACAGCCCAGAACCAGGTTACGACATGCTTTTATTCCGGCACTGATTACCTGATTCCGATCAGCTGTCTGGCCTCCGGCCGAGCCACTCCCTTCACTCCAGCAGCCGGCGCCCTAACCACAACCCACTGCCACATACCTCCACCCGCCCGACTCAGGCCGGGATCCCGCCGGCCGCAAGCTGACTCTTCCCCCCCCCCCCCCACCTCGGCTGAGCGAGAGAGGAAATCAGCCACGACCATCCGGTTACCCGGCCTGTGGATCACCTTGAAGTTGAAAGGCTGTAACGCCAGATTCCACCGAGTGATCCGAGCGTTGGCATCCTTCATGCGGTGGAGCCACTGGAGCGGGGCATGGTCCGACCAGAGGGTGAAAGGGCGCCCCAGGAGGTAGTACCGCAGGGCGCCGACCGCCCACCGTATGGCGAGGCACTCCTTTTCCACCGTACTGTAGTTCACCTCCCTCTGGGCGAGCTTACGGCTAATGTACAGTACGGGGCGGTCAACCCCCTCTACTTGCTGGGACAAAACGGCCCCCACCCCACTGTTCGAGGCGTCGGTCTGCAACACAAAAGGGAGAGAGAAGTCAGGAGAATACAGAAGCGGCTTACCACAGAGGGCTTTTTTAACCCTCTCAAACGCCAGCTGACACCGCTCCGTCCACTGGACTGGATCTGAAGCACCCTTTCGGGTCAGGTCGGTCAGGGGACTGGTCAGCTCCGAAAAGGACGGGATGAACCGCCTGTAGTAGCCGGCCAGCCCCATGAACATCCTGACCTCTTTTTTCGTCTTGGGCGCCAGACAGGCTGAAATGGCGTTTGTTTTCTCTACCTGTGGCCGCACCTGCCCGCCACCCAAGTGGTACCCAAGATAACGTACCTCCCTCCGTCCAACCGCACACTTCTTCGGGTTGGCCGTGAGCCCCGCCTGCCTCAGGGACTCGAGCACTGCCCCCACCTGCTGCACATGCTGCTCCCATGTCTCACTGTGAATGATGACATCATCCAAGTAAGCAGCAGCATGTGCAGAGTGGGGACGCAGCACCCGGTCCATGAGCCGCTGGAAGGTGGCTGGAGCTCCGAACAACCCGAAAGGAAGTGTGATGAATTGGTATAAACCATACAGAGTGGAGAAGGCCGTTTTTTCCTTAGACTCTGGAGAAAGGGGAATCTGCCAATAGCCCTTGGTTAAATCCAGCGTCGTGTAAAAGCGAGCAGTGCCTAGCCGATCCAGGAGTTTGTCGACCCAGGGCATTGGATAAGCATCGAATTTGGACACCTCGTTCACCCTGCGGTAGTCCACACAGAACCGGATTGACCCGTCGGACTTACGTACCAGCACGACGGGGCAACACCAGTCACTGGTGGACTCTTCTATCACTCCCATTTATAGCATAGCCTGAAGCTCCGCCTGAACAATTTTCCTCTTGTGTTCAGGCAGCCGATAGGGCCGTGAACGAATGGCCACGCCCGGGGGCGTTTCTATGCGGTGGTGTATGAGAGAGGTGCGCCCTGGCAGCGGAGAGAACACGTCGGCAAACTGCCTTTGCAACGAAGCAACGTCTGCTCTCTGGCCTGGTGAGAGATTGTCGCCACAACAGACCGGGGATAATTTGTTGCTTTTAATGACCTCTGGTCCCAACTCATCTCTCTCAATCACCGTGGTGGCCAGAGAAACAGACGCCACCTCCCTCCATGCTTTCAGGAGGTTAAGGTGGTAAATCTGTGTTGCTCCCCCCCTGTCAGAACGCACCACCTCATAATCTACGTCCCCCACTCGTCGTGTGACCACGAAGGGTCCTTGCCACTTCGCGAGTAGTTTAGAGCTAGAGGATGGGAGTAATACAATCACTTTCTCTCCCGGTGAAAATTGTCTCAGTTTCGACCCTCTGTTGTACAGGCGCTGCTGACGTTCCTGAGCCTGGAGCAAATTCTCCCGTGATATCTGCCCCAGTGAGTGGAGTTTTGCTCGCAGGTCCATAACGTACTGTATTTCGTTTTTACTGGTGCTTGGACCCTCCTCCCAGTTTTCCTTAACTAGGTCCAAAACACCCCGGGGCTTCCTACCAAATAACAGCTCAAAGGGAGAAAATCCCGTGGAGGACTGGGGCACCTCCCGCACTGCAAACAACAGAGGATCTAGCCATTTATCCCAATTGCGACTATCTTCGTGAACGAACTTACGAACCATGTTCTTTAGTGTTTTGTTAAACCGTTCCACCAGGCCGTCGGTCTGCGGATGGTAAACACTAGTCCGTATTGAATGGACGCCCAGTAGTTCATACAGCTTGTGTAGTGTGCGTGACATAAACTGTGTGCCCTGGTAAGTCAGGATCTCTTTCGGGATCCCGACTCGGAAGATAATGTGAAACAGTGCCTGCGCGACGCTCTTTGCAGAGATATTACGCAGCGGCACTGCTTCGGGATATCGCGTTGCATAATCCACTAGGACTAGTACAAAGTGATATCCCCGTGCACTCCGGTCTAATGGCCCGATGAGGTCCATACCAACTCTCTCAAAAGGCACCTCAATCAATGGTAATGGGCGCAAAGGCGCTCTGGGGATGGCCGGCGGGTTAACCAGCTGACATTCACGGCAAGATGCACACCACCGCTTCACATCTGCGCGAATGCCCGGCCAATAAAATCGGGCCATTATCCGGTGAAGTGATTTGTCGTACCCTAGGTGACCTGACATGGGGTTATAATGAGCCGCCTGGTAAACCATTTCCCGATGGATTTTTGGCACCAACAACTGGGTATTTATCTGTCCCGTCTGTGTGTCACGGCTTACACGATACAGCCTGTCCCTAACCACCGTAAAGTGTGGGTGAGTGAGTGCTGCGTTTGGGTGTAGCTGGGAGCCATCAATACTGGCCGAAGGCGTGCTGAAGGGTCTCGTCCCTCGATTGTTCGAGGAGGAAATCCTCCACGGGAAACACCTCCGCGGCCCCCTCCGTGTCAGTTTTCCCCTCTACGTCGTCAGCCGCCTCTGACTCTCCACTAAACACAGCACACAACTCACATTTCCCTGCCGTCCGTGAACGCACCCCCATAGCCCCCGCTAGCTTAGCAAACCCCGGCCAATTCGTTCCCAAAATCAGGGGGTGCGTAAGGCGAGTGCTAACTCCAGCCCTGACTCTATGCTTTTTCCCCTTATAAGAAATTTCCAGCGTCACCTCCGGGTACTGGTGAATATCCCCATGCACACACCTCACCTTCACCCACGATGCTTCAATCAATGCCCCAGGCCGAACCAAGCGCTGATGGATCATCGTCTGATTACAGCCCGTGTCCATCAGAGCCTGGTGTGTACCCCCCTGTATACATACCGGTATACGGTACGTCCCTTCCAAATCGGGGGAGGCAACTGGCGGTCCCGCAACCCGAACCAGCTGTCCGACCTCCATGAGAGGACACTCCTGTCGGAAGTGGCCGGGCTGCCCGCACCGCCAGCAATCCTGCGAGAGGTGGTCCTCCGCAAGGACGACGGCTGCTTCCAGGTTGGCGGGGCTATGGCACTTGACCCAATTCGCCGTCGAAGATGGCAGGCCAGCGATTAACTGCTCCAGCGCCACCTGCCCGACGACTTCCTCAGCGGAGCACACCCCCGGCTGGAGCCAGCGGCTCGCTTCATCCAGGAGCCGCTGCGCGTAGGAGAAGGGCCGGTTAGCGTCCTTGAAGGGGAGGGCCCGGAACCGGCGGCGATGTCCCTCTGGCGTGCTGCCAAGCCGGTCCAGGATAGGCTTCCTCAGATGCCGATACACATGCCGAGAGGCTGCTGGCAGGCTGTGGGCGGCTAGCTGCGCACCCCCAGATAGCAGAGGCAATAGCCGCGCTGCCCACTCCTCCAGCCGGCCACCCGCACGCCGCCGCTGTGCCCTCAAAGATGTCCAGGTATGCCTCCGGATCATCCTCTGCCGTCAATTTCTGGAGGGCAATTGAAGGCGGTCGGGCCGGGTTGGTAGCGGGATCGGCCTCCCGATCGGCCAGACGCTGCAGCAGCTCCCGTAGGAGAGCCCGGTCCTCGCGCTGGCTCGAGGCGATCCCGAGCAGAGCCTCGCTCTGCTGTCGCTGTAATGCTGTGGTGGTCTCCTGCATGTGATCGAGACGTTGGAGGGCCTGACCCAGCGGGGTTTCTCCTTCCGACATGATGTCCCTGTTCAGGCGCCACTGTGAGCCTCTCCGCTCACACAGTGTTCAAATAGGGACGGAAAGAGCAGGTTGGTTTATCACAGGCGTTTATTAGCTCCAAACAAAGTATACACCGGTCTCCAACGTTGCCCGTGTGGGAAGCTTCACAGGTCCTTTGGCGACCTTCCAGGATCCTGCCTACTGCAAAACAGCCCAGAACCAGGTTACGACATGCTTTTATTCCGGCACTGATTACCTGATTCCGATCAGCTGTCTGGCCTCCGGCCGAGCCACTCCCTTCACTCCAGCAGCCGGCGCCCTAACCACACCCCGCGTCCACAGTACCCATTTGAACCTTATGCCAGAGACTCCATTGGTCTCATTTATCCTAAGCTTCTCTCCTGGGACGCGAGAATAACGAATACTCTAATAGTCTATAATTAACTATAATAAAATATCGGCGTTTTAACACTACGTTTATATATGTACTTATTTTTACGGTTTGCATATGAGGTGGTCCGCGAAAATCCTTGATAATAAATAGTGGTCTGCATAAACAAAAAGTTTGAGAACCCCTGCTCTAGGGCAGTGGTTCCCAACCTGGTGGGTGCTAAAAGCCTTGTCTCTACATTACAATAAAATATAAACAATTATTGATTAATTAATTTGTATAAAAATTCAAGTTAGTAGCTATTATAGGCATACAAAGACAGAAATGTATAATTATTTATTTAATAGAAATGTTTCTTCTGCCCGTAAAGTGTCCAAACCAGGCTTTTCTGGATAAGCACATTTTTAAAACATAGTCATTGTCTATGCCGGTTTCAGTTGGATTATTTGTCACAGTTGCTCTGATCAGATCGGTCTCCTCCATTTTGTAGATTATTTACGACTTTTGAATCCATATAAACACATCGGCAAAATCCGGCATGTGTTTTAAACAGTTTAATCCCTTTGTGAATTGTTTCCACTTGCAACGTCCTTTAATTAATCCTGAGTCCAATAACCATCAAAGTCACTCCAATAGTGCTCCTTAATTACGCTTTCATCCTCCTTTAACAAAATACTTCACATTCATCCAGTTTGTGACAGTAGTTGTAGCATTTTTCAGACTTTTAAACTGTAATTACATTACATTATTTTTCCTAAACATCCTCAGGCACAGGCCAGGCAACACCACTAGACTCAGCTTTGCTATTTGGCCTTCTCTTGAAACACTTTTTTCTTCTTCTAACAATTACAACTAGTACAAATCCTTACAAAGCTCCTCCATTGGAATTTGAATGTGTTTGTTGAGTCGCTATTAAATGGCTCTTTTGTGTAATATCAGTTCTTAGAGAGCTGTTAATTTTTGTATGTGTTTCTTTAGGATGTTTTAATGCATCATTCTCTCAACGAAACCTGGGACCTCCTCAGTGGCTAAAGAAGTATTCTGCTCCTTAAGAGGCCCTATTATGCTCATTTTCAGGTTCAGATTTGTATTGTGTGCCTCCAGTCTAAAGTGTTTACATGCTTTAATGTTCAAAAAGTGTTTATCTTTCCTCATACTGTTCTCATACTGCCTGTGCTGCAGCATTTTCTTTTGCCCTCTGTCTGAAACTGATTGGTAGGCTCTGTTGTTATTCGTCAACCGCTTAGAGAAGTCACGCCCTTTAGCCTATCACGTACAAAGTGTTAGAGTACAATAGAAGTTTGAGTGTTACATAGTGATCATTTCACTATGTAAAACAAATAAGTACAATCAAGACTTTTCAGGCATGGGGGGTGAGCGTGTTGGAGAGAAACTCCCTGTGGAGAGGAAAGGGAAAACCCAAAGTATAATAAGGCCCCTTTAATTTGTTCGACAAAAATACTACATTGCAAAGCTGCTGGTTGGTTTCAAGGGTTTATATTTGTTAATTTATTTTATAAATATTTGACACTTTATAATGGATAATGTTGCACTGTGCTCAACTTTTTATATCCTTTACTAATGTCAGTAGAATATTTGTATGAGAATATTAACTGTAGAAAGAGATTAACAAAAAAATGAATACACTTGTTGGGTCAATGAAACCATGTAAGAAGACTCGTTTTGGTAAAACTGATGGCAAAACATAGATATCTGAAAAATGAGCCTGAACCAAACTTGAATTAAAGGGTCAAAGGCCAAACACAAGCAAAAATAAACGTTGTAACAACGTTATCATGGAGGATAGACGAAAGCACACAAAGTTCAAAAGGAAAATTGTTTTAACAGCAGCTTCACTAATAACTGGAATCCTAAGAGTGGCAATCACCTCTGTTGTGGTTAAGTGCTTGGAATACAGGTACGCGTTACCACCCATAACACTGGATCCACTCTTCATCGTCATAGCACACATCCTCCACACCACCCTCTCCATCGCACCTGCACAAGAAGGACAGCTGTGTGAGATTGCTGAGTGGTTAGGAGAGGATATTTACTCCGGGCGCTGCAAGAGTAGCCAGGTAATCATTTAGGATCCCAATTACCAGGATAACAGCCTTTCCCTTTGTTGAGGTAAGTAAGAAGGTATACCATATCCACCAGGATAGTTTCTAGCCTCAGGTCACTAGAACCCTAAATGAGGTCACCTATAGGACTACCTACAGTACCAGCCCCCTATGTCCACACTTAATTTGAATGCAATATTATCCAAATGTATGTCCATCATTAATGTTTGCCATCTAGACTCGGACAAAATACTAGAATAGACTCTCCTGAGCCTACAGGTGGATGCTGAGTCTTATCCATACTCGGACGTGAGAGGACGCTGGCGTTGCTTGTTCGCCGCTTCTCCGTCTGCGTTTTAACTTCTCTTGCCTTGAAAAAAAGTGTTCGATTTGACTGCTGGATCATATATAGCCTACTGTTCTGTCATAACTGTGTGATGATCGCGTTGTTCAGTTTTTCATCCGGCTACTCACCATTTCTGTGGATCAGCTGTCTGGGGCTAGCTACCTGTCAGCTGTTAGCATCGACAGCCGCCGAATCCCGTTTTCCCCTGGGTTTTTGGCTCGGACTTCCACCTCTCTCGCCACCTGGATTATCCCTAAACCGGATTGACTGTTGCCTCGAGGGCCGAACTGTCCGTGAGTTAGCTCCAATCATTGCATCGCGGAGTGCTGTTGCCCGAGGCTCGGTAGCTAGCCGGTTAGCTGCTGTGGATATGGTGCTTCAATACTCCGCTCTCCAACTTCGGAGTTTTTTCAGCTCTGCTGCACCAGTCTGCCTGGATGCCATCAGATCATCAGGACTCTTGCAGCGCCCCCGCTACATACACAGATCATTCCGCTACAAATTTATTCACACAAATTCTAGTATTCCTGTGGTACAATCGGCTCTGTACTTCCGTGTTGCCTGTCGACGTCATCTAAACACACGTCACGTGCGCACCAGCTGTCTGAAGCCCCTGGCCTGCTCTGACAGTAGCACTCCTCCTGTCTCCTCTGCAGCCACCTTCATGCTGCTCAATACCAGCTCCCTCAATAATAAAGCATTACTCATCCATGACATCATCATTGATAAGAAACTTGATTTCTTATGTTTAACGGAGACATGGCAGAACCAGCAGGATTTCTTCGCTCTCAACCAAGCTACTCCCCCAGGCTATATTTACCTCCATAAACCTCGCTCCACGGGCCGCGGCGGCGGGCTGGCGGTTATCCACCGAGCAGGTATCCGGGTCAGGGAGATTCCCTCTCCCAATATCACATCATTTGAGTGTATTACATTCTCGCTCTCCGGATCACCTCTACTCCAGGTTGCCCTGATTTACCGCCCCCCCAAAGCTTCCACCACCTTCATGTCCGAGCTGAGTGAGCTTCTGTCCTCTCTCTGCTCTAAATCACCTTCCACCTATCTGCTGGGAGATTTTAACATCCACGTCGACTCCTCCAGCTGTAGCTTTGCCACAGAATTTCTGTCACTTCTGGACTGCCTCAACATAACACAGCATGTCCAGGGCCCCACCCACTCCAAAGGTCACACGCTGGATCTAGTCTGCTCCACTGGTGCCCCCCCCTCTCATCTGCAGCGCCTAGACCTGGCAGTATCAGACCACCATGCCATCATCTTCACCATCCCCATCCCCCTGCCCAAGCAGCGCCCCAGGCGCACAATCACCTTCAGAGACACCAAATCAGTGAGTGCATCAGCCCTATCAGACCTCCTCATAACCCACATGGCCCCGGCTCTCTCCGACACCTCGCCGGACGTGTTGGTGGCCCGCTACAACACTGCCCTCTCTCTCAGCCTGGACTCTCTGGCTCCCCTCAGAAGCCGGACGGTGTCTTTTCTCCGCCCGGCACCATGGTTCACCTCTGATCTTCGCACAATGAAGCAAACTGGTCGTCGGTTGGAGCGGCTTTCCAGACGAACTGGACTCACCGTCCACCGTATGGCCCTGGTGGACCATGTAAGGTCCTACAAGGAGGCTCTCTCGAAGACCAAGACCGCCTACTACTCCTCCCTCATCACCTCACAACAAAATCACCCCAGATCCTTATTCTCCACCATCAACCGACTGCTCCGCCCCCTCCCTGCCACGCACACTGCTGAAGCTCCTGACCTCTGCTCCAAATTCCTCAACTTTTTTCAGGCTAAGGTGATCTCCATTCATCAACAACTCCTGGTGCCCGCCCCCTCCCCCTCTCTGCACTGGCCCCTGACACAGAAATGCACACTCCCGGCTCAACCCCTCAATCCCCAATGCTCTCTCTCCTCCTTCTCCCCAGTGGATGTTCCACTGGTCTCGAAGCTGGTGACCAATGCTAAGGCCTCCACCTGCTCCCTTGACCCCATGCCCACAGTGCTGGTCAAGGCCTGCCTTCCCACCCTCTGCCCCATCATAACAGACATCATCAACTCCTCTCTGTCATCTGGTATAGTTCCCTCCTGCTTCAAAACCGCCTCCATCACTCCCATCCTCAAGAAGCCTGGTTTGGACCCTGAGGAGCTGAACAACTACCGACCGATCTCCAACCTTCCTTTCCTTAGCAAAACCTTGGAAAGAGCAGTCGCCGCCCAGCTTCATCAACATCTGTCCAACCATGAGCTCTACGAACCCCTACAGTCAGCCTACAGAGCACATCACAGCACAGAGACCGCCCTCCTCAAGATCACTAATGACCTCCTTCTCGCTGCTGACTCCGGACAAATCAGTATTCTCATCCTCCTCGACCTCTCTGCTGCTTTTGACACTGTTTCTCATACAGTCCTCCTGAAATGCCTCTCTAACAACCTTGGCATCACTGGCACAGCTCTGTCATGGTTTCAGTCCTATCTATCAACCAGGTCTCAGTTTGTTAGCATCAGCGGCTCATCCTCCCCCTCGGCCCCAGTCAACCATGGTGTCCCCCAAGGCTCCGTGCTTGGTCCCCTACTTTTCACCATTTACATGCTCCCCCTTGGCCAGATCATACGTCAATTCGGTCTCAATTTCCACTGCTACGCTGACGACACTCAGCTCTATCTCAGCACCTCACCATCCGCCCAGCTCCCTCCACAGTCTTTGGTCAACTGTCTCCACGCCATAAAAACCTGGATGACAGCAAATCTACTCAAACTCAACAGTAAGAAGACTGAGCTCATGGTTGTGGCCCCCAAAGCACTGCTCCGGAAGGTTGGGGATCTCCTCCTCCACATTGACGGCTGTTCCATCTCCCCGTCTCCCGAAGTCCGTAACCTGGGTGTCATCCTTGACTCCACTCTCTCATTTCAGTCACACATCAAATCCGTCACTAAGTCTGCCTTCTATCACCTCAGGAACATCTCCCGTCTACGACCATCACTCTCTGATTCCGTGGCCGAGACCCTCATTCATGCATTCGTCTCCTCCCGGTTGGATTACTGCAACGGAGTCCTGTTCGGGGTTCCCAGTAAAGCCCTGGACAGGCTCCAGTATGTGCAGAACTCGGCTGCCAGGGTGCTCACTCACACCAAGCCCTGGCAGCACATAACCCCCACCCTGATCCACCTACACTGGCTCCCAGTCAAGCACCGTATCACCTATAAACTCCTTCTTCTGACTTACAAATCCCTCCATGCCCTCGCCCCCCAATACCTGTCTGACCTTCTCCGCTACCACACTCCATCCCGGAAGCTAAGATCATCTGGACAGGATCTCCTCTCCACCCCCCGCACCAGGTTGCGGACTTTTGGTGACAGAGCCTTCAGTGTGGCATCCCCCACCCTCTGGAACTCTCTCCCCCCCGAAATCCGCAGCGCCCCAACCCTGGACATTTTCAAAAAAGCCCTCAAAACGCACCTTTTTACCAAGGCTTTCGCCACTGTATAGTTATTTTAATAGGTTTATTTTTCCGCTACTTCCCCCCCCCCCCCCACCCCCTTAACCTGTCTGCCTTTTTTCCCCTACTCCCCCCCCCCCCCTACCCGACTTGTAAAGCGACCTTGGGTTTCCTGAAAGGCGCTATAAAAATATTATTTATTATTTATTATTATTATTATTGGGATGGAGATCTGGCTTTTAACTGGCTGAAAGCATCGGTGGCAACGGGCACCAGCAAGGACGGACTGGGACTACAATTCAGCCCTGGAAACTGACCGGCCACATGAAATGTCAAATGTTAGAAATCCACTGTTTACTATTTAAAGTTTTACATCCGATTCGCTCCTTTTTTCCTCTCTGTACCCAACTCCAGTTTGGGCATTAGCCTGTCATCAGATTTAATGTTTAGTTGCTGCTGTAGCGGAAGTTTAGTACAATTATTTTTGATGAAATACACCAAATCTCCACCCTCCATAATTGCACTTGCTTCAGTTGCTTGCTACTTTCTAAGGGCGGTGATGACAGTTACAGTATGAACTGAAGTTGATGCGAGTTGATTGAATTGTGAGGCAAGGGAAGCCAACCGCCTCTGGATTGGCCTTGGCATGGCCCTGACCAATCACAGGTTGGCAGGGGCATGACGTGAGCCTCATCTGATTGGTCAATCCCTCCATTTTTTTCCCCCAAGGGAAGCCAATTTCGGCTGGCCTCCTCTGCAACAGAGAGTGCAATCTACTGTTTCGCCATAACATCTAGAGGGGCGCTGTTTCACTCTTTGTAAAATACCCAATGAGAATGGGGGAGAGACGGGCCGGCAGCAACACACAGCACAGAATAATTACCGATCATGAACGCAGGAGGCTGGCTGTATATCTGAACTCGCGCCCTCATCATTCTCTTCATCATCTTGCACTTGTTCTAAGCTGCTGCTGATAGTACTTGTAGCAGCGCTGCTGCCAAAAAGGTCTGTCAATTTGCGACATTTATATGCTTCACCTGCAAGTGACTTCACCTTTATTTCTCTTGCCTTCTCGGCCCCACCTTTTTCTTTTCGTTTACTTGGATTACTTTTCGTTTACTTCCCTTCGGTCTGTCTCTCAGCCCGCGAGTGTTTGTACGGTGTACGGAAGCCGCGATAACCCCGTTAAGACAACAGGATATTTGCCTGGTAACTTATCTGGACGATTGGCTCCTTCTCGCACAGTCGGAGCAAGAGGCTATTACGCAGACGAATGTCCTCGTAAAACACCTGCTCGACGAGGACATCATGTCCTCGTGAGGACAGACAACACAACCACAATATCGTATATAAACCGCCAAGGGGGTTTGCGTTCTCTCCAGTTACACATGCTGGCACGCAAACTGATCTTATGGAGCTGCGGACGTCTCCTCTCTCTGAGAGCGACGCACGTACCAGGAGTGATGAACCTCGGGGCAGATCTGCTGTCCAGAGGTGCACCACTATATGCAGACTGGACTCTACATCCAATAATTGTGAGTCAGCTGTGGGTGCGTTACGGCCGAGCCGCGGTAGATCTGTTCGCATCAAAAGAAAATGCTCAATGTCAGCTGTTCTTTTCAAAGTGCGATTTAAACGCACCGTTAGGCGTGGACGCGCGCGTGCACGTTTGGCCTCCGGTCCTTCTGTACGTGTTCCCACCCCTGGCTCTGATACCCCCAACTCTGGCCAGAGTGAGAGAACAACGCTACACACTTATCCTGATAGCTCCGCACTGGCCTGCAATGTACTGGCTTGCGGAGATATATCAGCTGCTGTGCGGGCAGCCGTGGCAGCTCCCACTACGCAGGGACATACTGTCTCAGTCGGGGGGGACGATCTTTCACCCACACCCAGAGCGCTTGGCACTATGGGCCTGGCCCGTGAGTGGTACAATCTGAATACAGTGGGGCTCCCTCAGAAAGTGATAAACACTATTCAGAGTGCAAGAGCTTCCTCCACCAGGTCTCTCTATGACTGTAAGTAGAGGGTGTTTGAGGAGTGGAGCCTTCAAAAAAGGACACATCTCTTTTCAATGTCCTGTCGGGGTGATTTTATCATTTCTACAGGACTTAATTGATAAACACAGAGCTTTCTCTATGATCAAAGTGTACCTGGCTGCTATTGCTGCATGCCATGTGGGCTTTGAGGGAAAGACGGCTAGCCAACATCCTTTGGTCTGCCGTTTTATGAAAGGGGCTCGCAGGCTCCTCCCTGTTTCCAGGTCACTGGTGCCCTTATGGGACTTGGCAGTGGTTTTAGATGGGCTCACTCGACCTCCATTTGAACCCCTGGAAGAAGCTGACATGAAACTCCTAATAATCATAATAGCTTTGATTTATATAGCGCCTTTCAAGGGACCCAAGGTCGCTTTACAAGTAATAGGGCAAAAACAAACATAACAAAACAAAAGTCAGACAGACAAAACAACAGATCGATTTAGGGGCCGAAAGCCTTGGCAAACAGATGGGACTTGAGGGCCCTTTTGAAGGCGTCAAGTGTGGGGATGTTGCGAATCTCCGCAGGGAGAGCGTTCCAGAGGGTGGGGGCTGCCACACTGAAGGCTCTGTCCCTGAAGGTTCGCAGTTTGGTGCGGGGGGTTGTAAGCAGGCCAGAGTCTGAGGACCGCAGGTTCCGGGGTGGGGCATGTGGGTGAAGGATGTCCGATAGGTACTGGGGGGCAAGGGCATGGAGGGACTTGTAGGTAAGGAGGAGGACTTTGTAAGATATGCGGGACTTGACTGGCAACCAGTGTAGGTGGATGAGGGTGGGAGTGATGTGCTGCCACGGCTTTGTGTGCGTGAGTACCCTAGCAGCACAGTTTTGGACATACTGGAGCCTGTCCAGGGTTTTGTTGGGAACCCCGAACAGGACACCATTGCAGTAGTCCAAGCGGGTGGTGACAAACGCATGCACTAGGGTTTCGGCAACCGACTCCGAGAGTGACGGTCGGAGTCTGGCAATGTTCCTCAGGTGGTAAAAGGCCGATTTGGTCACAGATTTGACGTGGGAATGGAAGGAAAGGGTGAAGTCGAGGATGACACCCAGGTTGCGGGCTTCAGGAGATGGGGAGATGGAGCAGCCGTCGACCTCAAGGACGAAGTCACCAACCTTCTGGAGCAGGGCCTTGGGTGCCACAACCATGAGCTCTGTTTTATTGCTGTTCAGCTTAAGATAGTTGGAAGACATCCATGTTTTGATGTCATGCAGGCAGTTGATGAGAGACTGAGGGGGGAGCTGGGAGGATGGAGTGGTGCTGAGATACAATTGGGTATCATCAGCGTAGCAGTGGAAATTGAGTCCATGATGTCGGATGATCTGGCCGAGGGGGAGCATGTAAATCCTGTCACTGAAGACAGTGCTGTTACTGGCTCTGGCATCTGCCAAGCGAGTCAGTGACATTCATGCACTTTCTGTACATCCTTCATGCACTCAGTTTGCCCCGGGGCAAACAAGAGTGTTGCTGAAGCCCAACCCTGCCTTTATACCTAAGGTGGTTGGCTCATGTACCCCCATTGACATAGTGGCATTTCCTCCGCCGCTGTGTTCCTCTGAGGAACAGCGGCCGAATTTGCTGTGTCCAGTTTGTGCTTTACGCATCTATATGGACCGGTCAAAAGAGTTTCGTTGTAATGACCAACTCTTTATATCCTGGGCTAACCCTCAGAAGGGCAAGCCCGTTACCAGGCAACGGCTCTCCCACTGGATTGTGGAAGCGATTGCTCTGGCTTATACGAGTCAGGGTTTGCAGGCACCAACGGGCCTGCATGCTCATTCTACTCGTGGACTGGCTACATCCTGGGCTTTGTTCAAGGGTGTTTCCATCCAAGACATTTGTGCAGCAGCGAGCTGGTCCTCGCCGCTTACTTTTGTCCGCTTTTACTGGCTAGATGTCTCTGCTCCAAGTGTGGCCCGCGCAGTGCTGGGTCCCGTGTTGAGACAGAGTTCTACCTGTTAAGTTCTGGTTGTTTTTGGTGATTTTCGAGATAAGCATGTCTAGCAATACGGGAGTTTCAATATCCCATAGTGAGACATCGAACGGAGTGTTATGAATGAGAACTATAGGTTACTTACGTAACCCCAGTTCTCAGAGTAACATGAAGTGAGATGTCTCACCAGACGGCCCGGCCCTTCTTGCTAAGGCGAAGCGAGAAGAGGTGCTTATTTTTAATGACGCTGCGTCGTAGCGCAAGCTACTTAAAAGGTGGGTGGATTCCCTGACGTTGACGTCAAGATCACCAGCCAATCAGGATTGGCGTAATGAGATTGATGCTTCTGTTTGCATACGCGTTGAGGCGCATCTCATAGTGAGACATCTCACTTCATGTTACTCTGAGAACTGGGGTTACGTAAGTAACCTATAGTTATTACACTTTGCGTTTTAAAATATGTGTAACTCTGTTCATATAATACCCACACTGCTCAAACTTCGTTACTTTTCCTAAAATTGGTATATTTATTTATGTATTTATTTTTGGGGCGTGGGAAATGAAGAGAAAAAAAGATATGAGCATTTTATGAGCATGGGATTTTGACCCCTCATATAAACATATGCATAATGCATATTATTATGCATATACTGCGGCCACACGCCGTTGCCAAGCAACGCTTATTGTTTAGGTCCTTTGATAAGCAGGCAGTCATATCATTAACTAGAACTAGCTAGATCTGATAGATTTGGACATAAACGCTAGTGAAGTATAACCGGACGCGAGCGAGAGATCAGAGATCAGATCAGCTGCTGCTGACGGAGAACACGCAGCTCTGCATGATCACAGCTCCGCCGCTGTGACGGACCGGTGAGCGGACCAAAATACACTAAGAGTTAGACCTAACACACTTAGCCAGTGTATATACTCTGGAACTAGCTAAACTAGTTATACATATATGTATTCTTTACTGTCGGGTCACTTATTACAGGTTCAGCGAGTTGCACGAGACTGACAGGCTGTCAGGAGAGGGAGAGGAAAAGAGAGCACCACGTTTGTTTTCCCCATTTTATTATCCAGAATTACTGTATACCTTTGAATAAAGTAGTTAATCTACTATTAGTAGTTTGTTTAAATGCATTAATTATGTTTGTTTTTTTGCAGTACTCCAACGTAACGATAATTTCCTGCTAACGATGAAGCAATAGCCCCAGGGTTTCGAGCCAGGTCCCGGAATCTCGCAGGACAGTGCACCCAGCAGGAGCTTCCAGCTATATTTCATCGATATGCAGCTCCGCCCGCTGTGATGGAGCGGAAGAAAACACTCACTTCAAGTTAGATCATCACCCTTAGCTATTTCAATTACCTCTCAAACTACCTAAACTAGTTATAAATATGTTTATTTTTACTGTCGGTTACTGGATCAGCAAGCTGCATTAGACCACGGATACTGACGGGCTGTCAGGAGAGGGGGAGGAAAAGAGAGGCTCCGTCCTCCCTGTATTATTCTTATATTATTATATAGAGTCGTTATTCATTTGTTTTAAAGCTCAATAAATAACAAAGAAGACCTTTGACCGGCACTTTTCTAATTTTGTCCGGAAGATTGAACTTTAACGGACATGTTGACTGGCGAAACCCCACCTCTGCTGCTAGATTTCGGTGAGTTTCCGTTATCGTCCTCGTGTGGCTGCAGCCTTAATGATACATTTACTACAACAATGTTTACCAGAGGGTGGGGATGGTTGAGTTCTTCAGCGACTCACTAAAGATAGAGAACAGGGGACAGCTCCAGGGCACATCTTCTGAGCAGCCATTCTATGATCCCATCTGGGTCAGTGGCCTTGCCAGCTTTTTACCTCATGAGCTGATGGTACATGTCCACTTCTGTAACAGGGACAGAGTGTGACTGCTCAGTAGAGCAATTGAGAGTGTCAAACTTGACATTGAAATCATTCTGGTCTCGAGTGACCAAGGTGGACCCTTTGAGTGTTTTTCTCCTGAAAAGCCTGCCTGTTATTCATGCTGCTAAAGTGCTGTTCAAATGTGTCCTTTTAAGAACGTTTATTTTCTTTTTTTAAATAGGTTGTTACACATCTGTTAGTGGCTCTGGAGAAAACCCTGGTCATTGCTATGTGACGCTTGCAGTTTTTCTTAAACCTAAGGTGTTTTTAATGACTGATCCATGGTCTGCAGTTGTTTTTTTTAACAGTTTTGCGTAGGATGGTAGCCAACATGCACAACTTGAAGTGATCCATGATTATCTTAACTCTAGCATGAACATCAAACAATTCTCAAAGGAAGCCCTGTAGTTGCATTCTCAAACCGCTAGTTGGCGCTATAGGTGGTTACGAGTGTATGGAGCAGGTAGACAAGTTTATCTTCAACAGAAACCTGCATTGACGAAATTATTATGAGAACTATAGAAATTCAGAAATTAATCACTTTCTGAACTCATCACTTTTGATTTGCATTATTTATTTTTTCTTATGATCCTTTTTTAACAATATAGTTGTGTGGGGTCGTCTCCCAATATGGGTAGACTTTGAGGACTCCTACTGTACATCCTGATTTTTGCATTTTTGCTTTTACTTTACCTTCTACTTTATACAGTATTTACTCAATTGTTGCCTCACATGTTGAAGACTAATCAGTTATCAGTAACTCATTTGCAAATTATACATTTTTTGGCAAAGGGATTATTACCAAGCTGAGATATGATTATCGTTTCTCAGCATTATTGTTTTATTCTTTGTGGAGAGCTTAGTAATGAGAAACATTGCACAAGAGAGAGAGAGTGTGTGTGCGTCTGTGTGTGCTTGCAAAATATACTACGAAGTACTGTCCTATTAATCACTGTGGATCATATGAAAAAAAATTTATACTGTGTTGTCCCCCTGCGTGACAACACTCAAACCCTTCAAGTATCCTTGCCACCTGCGATACTACAGTTGAATGGCAAGCCCATTGCCACCATCAATAACACAATAGTTTAGCCTCAAATAAAAATGATAAATGCACTGGCATTACTTCAGACCCTGATTCAGCCGACCATTTATTTTAATATTTCAGCAACTACCAGGCGCTATCGTTAATCACTGTAAGACTGCAGAAAGGCAGGGAGGAATCACAAAGAGCGGGAGAGCGGAGGAGCTGAGATGGGGTGACATACGTGGGAGGAGGGGGACGGAGGAGGACGAATAGGTTTGGGGAATGCCACTTCTCATTGGGCGAGCTGTTGCTCATCTGTCGTGGGCTCGTTGGGGCATGGCTAAAGGCTCCCGTTCAGTCAAACTGCTCTCCTGTACGCATGACATTTCAATTACACAGCCAGCTCTCATAGCTCTCTCCACAGCCAGATAAGCCAATACGCCAAATGCCACACACATGGCCACACACACACACACACACACACACACACACACACACACACACACACACACACACACACACACACACACACACACACACACACACACACACAATAGCGCATGCCCTGCAGGTTTTGTTTGAATGGATGTCATTCTGCCTTGTGACAGGTGAGTGCACTGTATGGAAACATTACCGGAAACCTGACTTAAATAGATATTTGAGTGATGATTCAATTTCTCTGAATTACTTGTAATATGCAATATATATAATGTAAGATAATAAGATGGTGTAACTAATAATAGGTAGGACAAATGACATTTCTGAGGAAAGAGGATAGATTTCATCATAATGAGACTATGAAAAAGACGGCACAGGACAGATGATATTGGTGGTGTTAAGCTCAGAAACTATAATAGTTGGGAAGAGTGTATGATTGGGGAGATCTAATTCAAGCAGTTTCATAATGAGTTATATCAGCTGGTGTTATGCAAGAAATAAGGACGTACGAATAAAGGAAATGTTTTAAAGAGGGGAAGAGGGAAGCTAAAATGCCTCAATGTGGAGCTTACCAGCTTTGTGCTAAAAATCTAAGATAGCTAGAGTTATTTTTAGATTAGATTAGATATATTGTTTAGGAGACTACGTAACACAAGTCCAAACATATGGGTTAAAATAAAAAGCATCAACAATGACTGATCGCTGCACTTTTTTGCCATCTCTTGGCTTGTAAACACGATTGTAACACTTGACTGATTTCATGCTGAGCTGGTGCTGACCAATTGCTTGCTCTTAGTTACCAATGACACTGTCACACACTATTTTACACACAAACGGACAACAGCCAGTCCACGCACTATAAAAACATTCAGGAAATAATGACCATATTATATGTGTGAACCCAAAAGCTTGTTAAGAAAGTCTGGGGCAAATAATACAAACAATATTTAATTGCGACAAAGATTTTATCTTGCATCCTAAATAACCTTATTGTTTTAGATACACTTTGCACATTCTCGTGAGTTTCACAATGTGTATGTTCTATTTAATTTGTCAATCCATAAAATGACCTTTTATGGATTCAAGGATCATTTATTATCATTCTGCACCACAGGGTTGCACACTGGAGTGTAGTTGCAGCATGGTCCATTATGGTACTGAAAATAAAGTAGAAAATAAATACTGAACAAAATAAGTATAGTGTATTCCTGAAAATAACAGACTAGCATCATTGGTACTGTGACTCAGCTAACACAACTTTACACAGCAATACAAAACGTTTCTGTGTCTACTGTGTGCTGCCTCAACCAGAAGGAGGAAGGACTGGATCCATCCATTTGAATGGTCTTCACAATGGATATGTATGTGGAAAGGGCCCAATACCACATGTTTCAGCTCTTAAATAAATATCTTTGTGTGAAAGCTTTGTGCTGTTCTAACTTGTCCATCTCAGTCCTGTGGCACTATACATTTAATTTTTTCGAAAGTAAAACAAGTCTTCTCCCTGTAGCTGTTTTCATTTTTAGCTCTGTTTAGGCAAATTAAATCAAGTGAAGAAATCATCCCATTTTCACTGGCTCCATCTGAGAAACTGAATCCGATCTGCATGCCTAGACTTGAATTTCCCAAGCATCACTAGATGTTGCATCATATTGCCTTACATAGTTCAACAGTCATGGCAAGCACTCCAACTAATACCTTACATTCACAACATCCCTCAGTTTGTCTTTCTCATATTTTGTGAAATGAAATATCACTACTTACCTAAATGGAGCTGAAAAAATAGCTAGTTAACTGTTTAAGGGTCGAGGCAATCAGCATGTCAGAGAACCTGATGGTCATCTCACCCTAGATGAGAAAGCTCAGAAATGGCTGTAGGTCTTAAGTAATCTTAAAACGGCGAAGTTCCTCTGAAAAGTTATTGTTTATTCTTTAGAGAAGCAATGAAAAAGCAACTTTGTTTCTCCCATTTTGTGGTTGTCAAGATGTCAAATACCAAAATGAAAGCCTAATCACACTGAATGTAATACGCAAAATCAATTCCAAATAGAGTCGTAGGTTTGCCTGTGGGGGAGTGCTTACACAGGGAAACAAATCACATTCACTTGATCATACAAGCAGCTAATCTTGGCATACACATTGTGTTAAATATATTTAATAAACTGTACAGGTCTCTAGAAACACGTAGGCTGAGATTTACTATATTTAGTTTCAGAAATCTTTTGAGATGATTTGTTCATCATTGTTTTATCCCTTTGTGAATGGCTTAGGCTTTGTGTGTTGTCTCATTTCAAGGTCTTTGTGATAGTTAGAAGTTGATGTGGCTCAGGTTCTACCTATTTTGCCAGCACCTAGAAGGTGTGAAGTGCACTGTGAAACTTGATTTACTTGAGACCTAAAGACAAGGAGTTGGGGAGACTTGACATAAATATTGGCAAATGCAGTATGTTGTGTAGTTTTGACTCTTGCCAAACAGTCACGTTTGTCACATAACGAGGTTGTGCAACATCTCCGTAACATTATACACACTTTCAGCTGCGTGTGCTGCTGGAACCAGAAAGACAAACCTTTTGAAATATAAGTCTAGTGGATTGAATCTTTCAATAAAAAAGGCTTTTGATAATAACATAAATAGTTGTTGCTCCTTATAGCATGTCCACTATCGCATCACGCATTAATTGATATCCAGCATGCTCACCCTGGAAGTATTGTAAAGTCAAAAGTATAATTTGTAAGTATGGTTTTTATATAAAAAACTAACTTGACTTGATACTGCATCAATGCATGTCCTTTGTAAGTAACCTAATGTTGTCTTTAAATTCTTGCTTCCACTTAACCTTCACTTCAACCATTACCCAAAGTCAGAAATTATCTTGCCTTTAGCCAGTGTTGTGTGTGTGTGTGTGTGTGTGTGTGTGTGTGTGTGTGTGTGTGTGTATGTGTGTGTGTGTGTGTGTGTGTGTGTGTGTGTGTGGGATTTTGTAAAAATAAATTGCTTAATATATATATTTCATGTTACTTGTTACTAACAAGTAACATAATATTAAGCATCTAACAAGTTGTTAGATGCTTTTATCCAAAGCGACTTACATACTCAATACTGTGGGCAATCCCCACAGGAGCAATTTGGGGTGAAGTGTCTTGCCCAGGGACACAACGACATGCTGACTGCAGTGGGGTTTGAACCAGTGGTCCCCTGATCCGAACACCAACGCACAACCCACTGCACCACACGCCTAATACAAAGTGAGTGAGTGATATTTGAATATTGTTATCACATTTCATATCAGGAACCAGTGACAACATACAGTATTGCACCAAAAGGAAACTCTTTAACCACCTATAGTGACATCGGCTGACTTTTTCACAGGTTGATAAGGATCACATTGTGTTGCAATATGTTTCCCTTCTAGCATTAGGCTGTAGAGGGATTTCCTCTTCATCATGATCTGTATTCTATACAACATTGTTCTCTGTGTCTGAAATGGCCTCTTTCATTCCATCGGTGTTTTCACAGATCAGGTCAAGAGCCTCAAAGGCTCTGAACCTTTTTGTCAACAGACGGAAATGTGCTCAGAGAATTGAGGGTTCTGCTTTGTGAGCTGCGGAGACACTCTGGGGACAGATTGGCTTTCAGGGTCACGTGATTGATTAAACTTGACAAAGGCATTCCCATCCTTTGGGATTGTTAACGTGACGTGAAGTAAGCAATTCAAACGAAAGCAAAGCAGTTAAATAACAGCACTTTAGGTAGACAAAACATCCATCCTTGAGCTGCCTTTGTTGTGGTACTAGGCCTTTTCACAATAAAGGAAAATGTGACTATTGACACGCGTATGTTAGCATATACATATACCCTCGTTTCGCAGTGCTAAGCAATTTCCTCAGGGAGCAAATTTCTGCTATTTAAAAAAATTCTAAAATAGGTTTTACTAAGATTGTTGCCTCTTCACTCTTCACCTAACTACAGTCAGACACACGAGACATTGACTGTAGGCGATCAACAATGTCCACCATGTTAATGATGGGAGGTGTGGTCAAGTTGAAAGTGAAATACAGTAATGTTGTGTCAAATGTTGTGCCTGCTCATTACATGCGTGTCATTTTGAAAGAAACCTCCGTCTTTAGTGAAAGTTTAGGTTTACGCCACAGACTTACTTGCTTATCTTTAGAAAATATTGCAATATTGGCTCCCCGTTTAGCTCAGTTGGAGGAGCTGGTGGCCCAAGTACTGGGGCTTGGTCCCCATGCGTATGACCCAGGTTCAAATCCAGCCTGAGACATTTACCGTGTGCTTTCCCTTCTATCTCCCACTTTCAACACTATCACTTCAATTAAGGCACTGGTTGCCCAAAAAATGCTTTAAACGTTACTTACACGGACCGAATTGGCAAAACGCTAATTTCTCTTTTAGTTTCAAACTGGAACACCAATCTCCTGGGTTAGATTACTGTGTTTAAATGGCCTGACCACCTCAACCCCCACCCACCCAAAGCAGACTTCCCCACTATTTAGATAGCCAGAAGTACAATTAATTCAGTATGCCTGTTTCTACTGGGAAGTGACATTTCAATGAAAGTTCATTCAATTTCACATAGATGTCCATTGGTGTAAAAGTACAATCCTGGTTGGCTATGGTTCAGCATGTGGAGTAGGATTTCCACTATAATTGCAAGGTCGGTGTTTCCAAAGCTCCTCAAAAGTCAAAGTGTCATTAAACTAAACCCTGTACCCCTAAATTGCTCCCATTGGTTAAGCCATAACCTTGCACAGCTCCCTGCCATTAACGGTGTGTCCACACAGCAGCTTTGACCAAATCTTGAAAATACTGGAGCTGGGCGTGTCTGACAGCTTGGGGATTTCGCGACCAACAACCAATCACATGAATATCCCGCCCCCGACATACAAAGCAAAAAAACCCGGTTCTTCTACACTATTGTCAAAATGGATGCCGGTTATGTAGCAAGGGTAGCAAGTGTAGTAGCAAGGGTGAATTTAGTGGATGCAATGTCTCGCTGGAGGCCATGTAGTTTTTGTCGCTGTTGGGTACATCCAATACTCCGAAAGCGTCTGCAACGGGGGGAATACCACGTTCTGGTCCAAGAACTCCGTATGGATGACCTGCTGTTTCAGCAGTACTTTCGGATGAGCAAACACGTTTTCGACGAGTTGCTCCAGAAAGTGGGTCCACTGATTACAAAGGCTGACACCCATATGCGTTTTTCAATTGGACCCGCCGAGCGACTCGCCATCTGCCTACGGTACGTTTTGTGTATTTCTACTTCTTTAATATGACTCTGTATATAAAGAGAGAGAATGCATGCCATGGATGAATGATGACTGAAGTCTTTGATTTAGTTCAGATGGATGACATTAATTTAGATAGCTAGGTAAACACAGTCTTGCTCCCCTGTGTACATGGCGTGTGTGGTCTGTGTGTGTGGGGGGGGATCTCTGTGTGTGTGTCTGGTCTGTGTGTGGGGGATCTCTGTGTGTGTGTCTGTGTGTGGGGGATCTCTGTGTGTGTGTCTGTGGTCTGTGTGTGGGGGGATCTCTGTGTGTGTGTCTGTGGTCTGTGTGTGGGGGGGATCTCTGTGTGTGTCTGTGGTCTGTGTGGGGGGGATCTCTGTGTGTGTCTGTGGTCTGTGTGTGGGGGATCTCTGTGTGTGTGTCTGTGGTCTGTGTGTGGGGGATCTCTGTGTGTGTGTCTGTGGTCTGTGTGTGGGGGGATCTGTGTGTGTGTGTATGTGGGGTCTGACATATTTATTTTAATCATGTATATTTTATACAGGACAATAGCATTCAGCTATCGGGTCGGGCATTCAACAGTGGCTGTCATCGTCAGGGAGGTTGCGGGTGCCATCTGGACCGCCCTGGTTGAGGAGACCATGCCGGTACCATAGACCGAGGACTGGAGAGCCATCGCTGCTGGGTTCCAGGAGCGCTGGAACTTTCCGAATTGCATTGGTGCCATTGATGGGAAGCACGTGGTGATCCAGGCTCCTGCAAATTCTGGGTCCCTGTTTTTTAACTACAAGTCCACCCACTCCTTGGTACTGCTGGCTGTCGTGGATGCCCAGTACCTCTTCAGGGTAGTGGATGTCGGAGGTTTTGGAAGGAGCAGCGACGGTGGGAGCCTGCGGAATTCCGCTTTTGGAGAGAGCCTCCGAGATGGCAGTCTGCAGCTACCACCTGATACCGTCATCCCAGGAGCAGAGCGGCTCGGCCTTCTTCCCCATGTGTTTGTAGGAGATGAGGCTTTTCCGCTGCTGGACAACCTGCTGCGTCCGTTCCCTGGACGCCAGATCACACGCGAGAGGAAGATGTACAACTACCGCCTAAGGCGTGCCAGGTTGGTGGTTGAATGTGCGTTTGGCATCCTCTCATCCCAGTGGAGAATGTTCAGGCGTGTCATCACCACCATCCCGGAGGTAGTAGAGTTGTGTGTGAAGGCCACCTGTGTGTTGCACAACTTCCTCCGCAGGAAGACGATGGGAAGGCCATCATGCACACCTATCGCAGAGTCCACAGATGAAGCTCCAGCTCCTTCAACCCTGCGTGATGCACCGAGGATGGGCTCCAACAATGCCACACGCAGATCCATCCAACTGAGGGAGACCTTCAGCTCCTACTTCAATGAGGAGGGTGCAGTGCGATGGCAGAAGAATGTGGTGTAGGGTGAGGGTCACCATTGTCTACAAACCAAAAGCTCTTTTAAGAGCTACCCATATTTTCTTTAAAAAGCAAATATTCCAAATGAGCCATTTTAAAATCAAACATTCCTAATAAACATGTTTCTTGAATTGATATTATTATATTATGATATGACTAACAACCTTTTTCCTTCAGCCCTGTTTTTACTGATAAACCACTCATGATTACAAAAGGTTTTCACCTGAACAATTACAGAAGACGGCACATTATATATCGACATACATGAAGCTTCTGGTATGTTGCAACTGACAAACCACATGAACAAGTGAAGACACAGTAGAGCCATAACATACTTTAAATAACTTTTATTTATGTAATGTTGTCAGTGAAGTGTGTGATGAGTGTAAAAACATGTAATGTGGATCAGTATCAGTAATCAATGTTCCTCCTGGTCTGCCTCTAAAACCACCTTGTGAATGTCAAATCTGACTCTTAACTTCTTCTTTCTTGACATCACTCTCATGGTGGGCAAGAGACTCTTGAAGAATGACAGGTCCTCGTCCTCCTCCACCACCACTGGTGGGGGTGGTGGTGGCATGGCCAGAATAGGACCTACGGCAGACAGCAAACTTTGCTGAAAGGAGGACATCTCACTTCCCCTTTTCCTTTTCCCCCGGATCGCAACACTCGCCTCCTCCTGTCCTGTCTGCTCTGCTTGCTGGCTGTTAGCTGGCTGACTAGCTGACTGACTGACTGGCTGGCTGGCTGGCTGGCTGGCTGGCTGGCTGGACTTGCTGGCTGACTGGCTGGCTGGCTTTCCTGGCTCTCTTCCTCTGGCACCAGGGTGGATGGAGGAAGGGTTTGCCGGGGGACATTGCTGGACGTCTCACGGTCAATCATGAATGGGTTTAAAAAAGTCATGACTGCCGCGAGATGCCAGGCCTTATGTCCCCCCGAAGACCCTGCACCGCTTCTTTTCCCCTCCTTTTCAATTTGTTTCTCCTTCCTGTACTTGTCCCTCAGTGTCTTCCATTTCTTTCTGCACACTTCGTCTAATAAAATGAAATGAAAGAATACAGTTAATTTCTTTAATTTACGAAAATTATTCCTCCATTAATGAAAACCTAATCCCTTTATCACTGTCAATTGCATAAAAGGTTTTGTCACACTTTATCAGAATCAAAATCAGAAACAGGTTTATTGCCAGGTAGGTTGCACATACTAGGAATTTGACTTGATGTCATGGTGCATATATAAAAAACAAGAAATCTAATATAAAACACAATGTTTTACACCGTAATAAAATACAGTTAAATTGCAATAAGATAACAATTACATAACGCAGTAATTTACATGGAAATAGAATGCTATGAATGCATTTTTGCATATAAACTAAGAAATGTGAAATCAGAATATGTGCATAAAGGAATATGACATTGTGTGCATTAATGTGATACAGATATAGTCTATGATGTGGCAGAGGTAAAGTGTGGGAAGGGCTATGATGAACATTTATTTTTTGAACATTTTGAACATTTATGAGATTAATGTTTATGGTGCTATTTTATGCTACATTCCATGCTGGCTAATGATACTGTCTATGCTTGCTAGCAACGAAGTAAACTAGCAACGAAGTAAACTGGATATAAAATCCCCAAACAAGCGAAAACCTACCAGTTTCACCCACTGCCTCTGCCACCTCCCTTCATGCCTGGTTCCTCCGGTTTGTATCCCGGTAAGTAAATAGGGACTGGTCATAAAGAACCGGGTGATTTGCTACCGCAATAACTAAGTTCTCCTCCATTTTTGTGGAATATAGAAATGAACTGCGGGTCTGGTTCTCCCAGCTTGCACGCGGTTTGATTGGCTAGCGCTTGAACTGTCAGATTTGCATAAACGGATCTGATTGGCTGTCGCTTCCAGCTCAGCCTCAAAAGTTGAACATTGTTCAACTTTGGAATCCTGAACATCCTGGAAATCTTCGCCTCGCCCCCCCACAATGCAGTTCGGCGACAAGCGAGGGAAAGTGACGTCATCCCCATTCAAAGTCAATGGGCGGAGACCAAGCGGCAAACTGTGGGGTAGAGCCGGGAAGCCAATACGGAAGTGCCACACACTGCAGTTCATATATTTGCCGATAGGCGATGGCTGCAGAAAGGAGCAATTTCCATAGACCCCCATGTTAAAATGCCCGATTTTACAGCAGAAAAAAACGTGTTTCTACCCCTGGCTCCATACATTTTATTATCGATATAGTTAGATTCCACCTTCATGATTATGGATCTGTGAGTGAATTGTTTTCTAACGCGACCCTTTATATTTATATTAGGTCTTAAAGTTTGTGCATACATTAGGGCGTGGTCACTTTGATTGACAGATACGTGCCTCACTGTCAGCTAACAGCAACTTGTCCAATCTGCTAGGCTACAACCATAGAGGCTACAACGTTAGTTAGTTGTAGTTACTGTACTTGATCCTTTAGCTGTGTTCGTGGTGATCGTGCCTGTTAGGGAATATTGTTACAAATACCAGATAATTAAAATGTCGTGCTGTGCGCTTGAATGTACTAACAGATCTTCCAAGAAGTCTACTTTCAGCTTTTTTCGGTGAGTAAAATGATAATATTATACATGTTAACCCCGTTAGCAGGTGTTTGTGTGCTTGTTAGCTTATCCTGTTATGTAGCTTATTAGCCAGCTAAGGACGTAACCCTTTATACATATATACAGTTTAGTTTATGATTCAGCCTTGGGTAAGACTTTTATACTATATGGCTATGACGCCCATAATGCTAAACGGGAGCAAATGTTAAAAGGGGTGGGCCGCCGGAGTCCACGCCGCCGAAGCTAACGGGGCTGCAGGGTGCTAGCTCGCTAGCGCGTCCCGGCGGCCGTAGCTAGCACCCTGGGGCTCCGTTAGCTTCGGCCAGCGGCGGAGTCCGGCGTTATAACTGGAGATCAAGGAATGCATCGTAACGCGGACTTGGTTCGCCTGCAGCCCGCTGTAGTATTAGCTAAATAAATGATGTTGAGCAAGGCTTATTAAGCTGAACACCGCCACAATTATTCTGCTATGTATCGGTACTTATTTTATTTTATTAACGTGTGAATGACAAGCATTAAGAATAATAGCAAATAGCTAATTATCTTGCAGATTGTCTCGTTTGATTATGAATGTAACGTTTATATAGTGGAACTACACTGTTTTGTCAAAACCAAAGTGCCACGCAGTGACTTGGTATGCATGTATTTCAGCAGGAAATGTGCAACCTAGATGACATTTACCAACACAGACTATATAGAAATATTTGTAAAAGTTGTTCATGCGTTACTAAGTGAATATGGCATTAACCCTCCTGTTGTCTTCGGGTCAAATCTGACCGATTTACTACTTTCATCAATCATGTTTTACATTCGATTGATACTGAGAGCATGTTAGCTTAGCTTCTTAGCCTGAGCTAGGACTCGAACGTTACGCTCGTTGGCAGCAGGTCCCGCCCTGTCCCGCCTCAGCTCCGCCTCTTTGCCCTTATTTGGAGAAGGCGGGAGTTAGACTCTGACGACACCTTTGAGCCGTTAGTGGCCGACTCCGCCTACTAAGGGCTTCACGGCAACTCTGCAGAATCCTATGGGTGACGTCACGGACCCTACGTCCATTTATATATACAGTCTATGGCGGAGACGCGCTGGAAGCGGTGGACAAATCACCAAAAGCTGCTGTGTGTACGGGCCGTAAGTGTGAGTATGTCAATGGATGAATATGAGTCAAATCAATAAAAAAAAACATACATTTGTTTAATTCACCAGTTCTCAATATGAATTTAGCTGGTAGCTTACATCTTAGCACAACATTAGCGTACATTACTTGCTAACAATAACATTAACAACCTTAGAATAAAAACTGTCAGCATATGATTACCAATCATATAGATATCCATAACTCCATGTCAAGCACTTGAATAAACCTTTATATTTTCAACGATTGAAAAATACTGAATTTATATCAGTTCAGTTGGCCCAGGTTTTCTTAATGGCTTTAAACCCATTTATTTGCAGCTACGTGATATACAATATCTCTGTTTGAATTAGCTTGTATTACTTGCCAGAAGGTAAGTGGGTACCACAGTGCTGATGGGGGTCAGCATTGGGGCATAAATTACACATGGACTGTTTGGATTTGGCTATAAACCTTCAGCATCCAGCCTACGGGGGGTGCAGTTCAGGCATAAAACAAATTGCACTATGCTCCTTTCTGTCAGCTGATGAATACAATTTTACCTGCTTATGCTCGGTTGCTGCTGCTTAGACTTTAGTAGCTCATTATGTTGCCACAAGTTTCACCCTGGGGACAGAAACATTTTGCATCCTGTCAAAATAAAGAACTTGATTAAATTAAAAGCAACTATGACTCAAGATAACGGATGAGCAAGTCTGTCCAATGTTTACCAAGGTTTAGAAGGAAAATAAAGATTAGGTTGGTTCAGGGAAACACGGTAGCCATTGGCTGGATTTTGCAAAACATAGGATCCAGCATCTTTGGACAAAAACTGGGACTGAAAGTCGGACTACTTCAGTCCTCGCTGCATTGATTTCTATATATTTGGATTTAATTTCCATTGTTTGATTAATCAATGTTTTTTAGCTTATTAGTGACCTTGTTACAAAATCACCAGCTCACAAATAGTTGGCATTTTAAGTTAACCGAGAATTATGATAAAAGCTTTCTTCATTTCAAGCTGACTGACATGCTAGGTCATTGTTATTTCCAGGCTGATCCAAAGATGACAGTTCAGCCACAGACCACAATTATGCCTTTAATGATATATCTTCTCCCTTTAAATCAGTGTGCAATTGCTGCTAAGCATCTCCCTGTGCTCTCTGCTATGTGTCTGATACCCTCCTTGGAGCCCACAGCTACCACTTAGCCTGTCCAGAGGAGTAGAATATCTATCAGCATTATAAAACCAAACCTTTGATCAAAGGATTTGGGATTATCAAGAACTTGCAATTTAGAGTTAAAAAGAGGCAGCTGATAGGTTGAACCGCTAAAACCGTTCAGCTGACAAAGTAGATAAGGCTCAAGAGGAGTGCTGGGAAGAAATACACAATACCGATTCCAAAGCTGTGTGTGTGTGTGTGTGTGTGTGTGTGTGTGTGTGTGTGTGTGTGTGTGTGTGTGTGTGTGTGTGTGTGTGTGTGTGTGTGTGTGTGTGTGTGTGTGTGTGTGTGTGTGTGTGTGTGTGTGAAAGCCTTGAGCCATCTCTGCAGTAAGTCAGACTGTCTCTGCGTTTCTCCATTTAACATCCTGTATTCCAGAAAACAGGCAAATTGAGTAATTTTAATGAAGATTTACTATAACGGTAATTGGTATCACAGCAAACCAAAGTGAAAATGTATAGAATGGGCGAAATGTTGTAAAGGAAAGGGAATGTGAGAGGTAATACAAGGAAAATTATTTTCCAATCAAAATGTATGGTTTTTCATTTCAAGGCAGAATGACAAAAATTCATATTGAATATTGATTAACATAACTATTATTTTCTTGAGGAATCATTAATTGTTTGGGCTTCAATAGAAACAATTTGTTTATTTCAGTTTATTTATCTTGTCAGTCAACCCCTATTGGCTATTCAGATGGTTTAAATAAAAAACAAATAAAGTGGGACATCTCCATATTTGAGAGGCTCAAAACAGCATTCGCTGTCAAAAAAGTTGCCGATTATTTTTGTGTTTATTTACCATTGGACAAAGATTTGCTGCAACTAAAACTGACAAACATTCATCTATTTATAACTGAAGGTTTCAAGGTCATTCCTTTTTTGTCAGCTGGCAATAGCAACAAAACACTAACTCATATATCAGGATATAAATGCAAAAAGGAAATACACGCACAAACACATGCAGGATAGGCGCCAGGGAGCAGTTGAGGGTTTCCATCTCTTGCTTAAGGGCACCTCGGCAGTGACCCAGGAGGTGAACGGGCACTTCTCCACCTACCAGTCCACATGAACCAGCAACCCTTTGGTTCCATCGCCAAGTCCCAAATTGAATAGACTTGCTCTATATTAATGAGGAACATTGATTAATAGAACACTGTAAATTGTTTTTGAATATTGACAAGATAGCCACACAGATGCTTTTCCTCTGATTAGGACGTCTTAATCATGAGCAGCATTGTTTTTGTATTGCAAAGCAGTTAGCCCTTGTATTCTAGCCCAATATTATAATGTTATGACCTTGGTTGCTTACTGTAGAAAAGAGACTAAGATTTTACAACCATGCTAGCAGCACTGTTATACTATACTTAATGCTAACATCAACATGCTAATATGCTGAGATTAAGCAGATGATGTTTGCCAAGTTGACCATCTTAAATTAAACTGTTAACATGCTACACAAGTTATTTCAACTCTGACGTAGGTTCGCTGGTATCTGTTCAAGGGTTTAAGCGGCTTCAAGTTTGTTGCATCCAACAGTTTGAAAAAGCTTGACAGGCCTGTAGTTCTTGTTAAGTTATAATTGTAGGATTTCTGTTCAGGGGGAAGGGTCAATAGGCCCAGCGAGTATTTCTAGAATCAGGGAAGGTGGGTGGGCTGTGCTACAGCCTCCTGTTACTCTCCTCATTATAGCATTCTGACAACATCCACTCCTTTGGCTCCCCAGCAGTAATGAAAACTGAAATTATAATCCTTTAAACCAATGGATATGGCAGTTGAACCTGGAGGAAATACATGATGCAGCATGATAAACACATTTCTTCAAAACAGGCTTTGTTTGGATGTGTATGTGATGATGCCTGGCGCGAGGATTGCCTGTTGTCTTTAGCTGATGATATGGATTAGCTGTCCCTCTCTCTGTGCCCAGCTCTGTTTCTTCTTCTATCTGTTTAGCTCACACACAAACACACACCCACACCTCTGTTTTCCGCCTGCCTTCTTCCCATCACTTCGCATGCGGCCCTCTGGCTCGGCTCGCCAGTGTGGATTATAGCTCTCTCACAGCTATCATGATCTTACACAAACAACATTTGTCAGCTCATTTATCACTGTTCCCCCCCGGTTGTCCACTCTCGTCTATTCATCCACGCTCTATTTCTGCATCCCTGCCTCCAGGGCGAAAATGCATGTTACCTCCAATACTGAAAATAACCCCCAAAAGTCCCCTTTGATATTTGCGCAAATCTGCAAATGTCAACGGCGATAATTGATGCTTGACTTTCGGGGTAACTAGACGGGACATGAGCACCTTGTAGAAAAGACGTGATGTGTTTTCATCGCATACCAGTGGCAATGTCACTTTGTGCAGATGATTATCGCGTGATCAAATGTGATAAGAATTGCTCTGGCTTGCTGGGTCGACAAGGTGCATGTGAGTCATATAAACGCTTTGATAAACATCAATGCTCAAAGTAGAATCAAAATGCTCGTACTGAAAACAACCTAGCTATTTATGCGTCTTTGAGCAGGGTTGGTTTCTTCAGATTTACAGGGATAAATGACCACATAGTCGTTGAAATAGCAATGTCCCGTATGTTCATTGCCTTTGCTTGCTTAAGCCTTTATGTAAAATATATTTAGATCCTGGTTTACCCTATAGTTCAATTAATTGGAAGAGACTAACAACATTTACATCAAACCATATTCAAGTTCCCCTGGGAGGTAATTGAGGCAAAAAGTCACTGCTGAGAGTGTTTTTCAATGTATTATTTGGGCCTGAAATGTTGTCTGTGTTGAATACAGATTGTGCAATGTCTCACTTTTTGGTGATAGGCTATTACCTTAGTTCAGTTGGAATTGTTTTTTGTTGAGAATGTACTCTTTGAATATCTGTCGCCAAGTTATTTCAGTGGCTTTATGTTTGGGCTTCATTATGTATTGCAGCTTACCTTTACTTTAAACAACAATGTTGCCAGTTTGCATGCTCAGAATGGACATCAAAACGGGCCTCAAATGCCTGTACAGTACCATCTGGATTTCTTATGGAAACTGTCAAATTGCATTTCAGCAAACAGAAACTTATTTTCTTTTTGAAATGAACGTCTTGCATTTTTTAACACTGTGCAATTTATAGCAGCACTTTACAACAGCTAAGCATGTTGACAGCAGCTGTCCAGAAGAAGTGAGTCACTGTAAAATGAAAAGAGGAGCAGCACATATACAGTACCCCTTATCTTTGTTGGGGGGATATGAAACAATCTGAGTCTAATACAAAAAACAGAAATTACAATTACGTTCAGGGATAAGAAAGTGAAAGTACACTGTTAAAGGTCACCTATTATGCTAAATCCACTTTTTCATGTCTTTTATACATAAACATGTGTCCCCTCTGTGTAAAGAGACTCTGAAAGTTTCAGGAACAAAGATTCTCTCACTTTTTGTCCTGATCCATTTATATAAAAACCTGTCTGAAAATGAGCTGATCAGATTTTGGCCACTTTATGATGTCATAACAATTTTTTGGCTTGTGTAACCATTAGCCAATGACCAACCAAGTTACCCAAGTTACCCAAGTTACCAACCACCCCCCCCCCCCCACCTTATCACCTGAATCTCCTCCTAGAGCACCATTGTGTTCTTTTCAACCAAATATCTCGCAGAGGGGCGTGGGCTACTTATTTTCATCTAAAGTAAAAGACAGAGAATCAGCACTTTTGAAACAGGGCTGAAACAGAGGGGTTTATGGGATGCTACAATGGGTGATCTGTTTGGTATTTGAAGCCAAATACTTCAGAGACATGTTTGTATAAATCTAAGACCGATAATATATTGATGAAAAACAGTATAATAGGGGAGCTTTAAAAGATAAGGGTTGATTTGTAAAACTCTCATGTACATGTGTACTAATGAGTATGAGCCCCTTGACGTACTGTGCATTGTGCCCACAGTGAAAAACTGCTTACATGGAAGCAAGTGAAGAGGATACTCATTTACAGAGACACCTCTATAAATAGATCGTTCACATATCATCGTGATAGAATAGTGTAAAGACAAAGGTACATCTCATGTGTCCTTCCATCCTGATGCGATCAAGCAGATATTGCACTTCCCTTTTGAGAACTTGTGTCCGTCACTGATGGAACCGCCACTAAGATGACTGAAACCTCTTGATACCTCAATAAGAGAGATTAAACTTTATTGATTCCTGAGAATAAATTGGATCATTGCAGCAGCAAAACAGGGATAAGGTGCGGAATGGGAATGAGATAAATGGTCTATATGCACACAAAGAGAAGAGAGGAGGAAAGTGTAGAAATAATGCAAAAAATGTATCTTGTTAGTACTTTAAGTGGAATGTATTGATTGGAATTATGGATTGACATGTATGTTTTCAGAGTTTGAGATTAAATGTGTTTCCTCAGATTTTATTATATGATTTATTATCCATTTATTATATCATACCTTCAACAAACCTGACCTTTGTGCAGCTAAACATGTTCTATTTTAAGAAAACTGTCAAGATATGTTTATTCCAATTTACATCAAGAGTTGTTTTTGTTATAAATAAGGGTATGCTTGTTGTTACAGTGTGTTTATTAGCTGTTCCAATACTGTCAGTACATCATACTTAGGACTACAAAATAAACATATGCAACTAAATATCCCAAAAAATGAATTTTAACATCAACATTATTATATAGTTTCAAATCAAGGCAGCCCCATAAACACCAAACATGCTTCACAATTTGTATAAAATATGACTCCCTCCAGTCAAAGATCCTAAAAGACAATTCAGGAAAAGCGATAGCATAGATTTCATATACAAATACCAATCGTAAAATTACCATTTAAAGGACGAATGTTAGCTACTTTGAAAACATTTGTGAACAAGACAGATAGTCTACAGCAGGGGTATTCAACTAAAATTCAACGAGGTTCAGTCAGAGAAAATCTCCCCATGCAAAATTCCGGAACATCAAAATGTCTAAGTTGCTTTATGAATTAGTGTGATATATATTGAAGTAGCCTGTAGCTTTATCAACGTCTGCATGTAATCAACAACTGACTACCAATCAAATAAAGAAAGTACAATTCATAAACAACAATATTTATTGTCAATTAACATTGAACTATACAGATATACAGTACTGTGGATATGTGTAATGTTCCTCTCGGGCTGCATTTAAAAATAAAATAGCTTTTGAAAATATGTGCATCTTAAAAGTGCTTAATTTGAGATAAATAAAATAAAGTGTAGCAGTAGCTTGAGTTTCCTTTTTTCTTTGTAAAAGTTTCACATCATGACTTAACAGTTTCAAAAGATTATAGAACAATATCAGTCTTTACACATCATAACAATTGAACAGTTTTAAGGTTTCTCTTTCTTTCCCTCTTATTTTGCAGTCCTTCACTCGCTTTTTTTTTATTCAGTGCGAGAATTGAGCTTGAGCTTGTCCTGCCAGGAGTTTAAATCTGGGCTGAAATATTGTCAGGGCCATTCTCATACACACATGCAGGTGCTCATTGGTTAGCCTCGGTTAGCCTACCATGGAATGATATTACTACTGCTACAGCTGTTGTAAGATGAGTGATCTGCACAAAAATCCTCTTAACTCGCTGAAATCTTGACTGATTTACAAACGGTTTGGTTTATTATAAACGTTATTAGCATGGCTATGATACAGGAGACAACAAGACATGTTGAAAATGATTCATGATTATAATGATAAGTATGCAGTATCATAACTACATATTTGATGTTTATAACAAACCAAACCGTTTGAAAATTGGTTGAACATTGAGCAATCTACGGTTATTTCAATAGTGCACCATAGACATAATGTTATGAATGAGCGAGCTGCCTGTGGCAAGATGGCCGCCATGTGGCAACGTCGGTCTCCATTGGCCAGCAGCGCGGGTGAGTCATCTAGTGTTTATATATATCTATGGGTACCATATGTGCACGGCCTACCAGATCAGCACGGGGTCCGTTATGACGTCACGCATTGGCTATACAGCAACCCAAGAGGACATTTTACACGGCCAAATTCCGTAGCCCACAAACTGAAATAGAATGATCAAGTTATAGTAAATAATAACAAACTCCATTGTTATAATTCCATACTCATAAATAAAATGACATAACATTTTCTTGGCTGTGGACTTGTACTCTACATAATTATGTTGAGCTCATGGTAATCTAATTCAATAAACAATAACTGCAATGAACAGATAGCATTTTCTGACTCGTAAAATGATTGGATATGGTGTAATTTGGTAAATGATTCTGTGATGAAAAATGTATAACTTTAAAAACTGCGTTGGTGTATGATCACTTTGATTTCTAATTTTAAATAAAAGGGAATAAATTCAGTTATTGTCAAACAGGAGTTAAATCCATTTCTCGCTTATTCAAAGAATGTATCTCACCATATTCATATGTAAATGATCGGGAAATTACGTTGTTATGATAATAAATCACCTCCCTCGTTCAGATTAATGTCGATTGTTATTTTTTAATATTCTTTGCGGAATCTGGCCGTGTAAAATGTCCTCTTGGGTTGCCATACAGCCAATGCGTGACGTCATTAGTAAGCGTAACGGACCCCGTGCTGATCTGGTAGGCTGTGCACATCTGGTACCTACACCGGGTCCGTATAGGTCGGCATCTGGGTCCGGATCCGGACCGCGGTCCGCCTGTTGCCGACCCCTGGTCTACAGCAATACTAGCAGCTTTGTGAGCCTACTAAGGCATGGCTTAAAAATGCTGCAATGGACACCAACTAACTGATTATGGTACTAGATAGGATGTTAAGGGACCACCAAAGTTATAACAATTTATCTTCAGGAGATGCATTAATGAGTAATGTCAATCGATACACCATTTTCAAGTCAGCGGATCATCAAAGTCATTCTCTGGGTAACTTGAACATACCTATTCCATAGTTGTTAAGATATTCAAGTGGCACTGACTGACTTTGCCATCCTTAGAGCGGCAACAATAGTGAGGCTAAAAATATCGAAGGCATCATCAGTAGACATCGAAGGCCTCATTTACAACCGTTGCATACAGAAAGCATGCAGCATTAATATTCCTAATTCCTATGGAATGATTAAGATTTATTAAAACAAACACAAGCTTGTTAGTACATGCACTTTAGACAGATGCCACGTTGCACATTTATGACAATTTATTTTAATGATCCTCATCCATTTCAGATCACTTCTGAGGCAGAAAATTGAATGCATTTGTTTATGCACGTCTGAAACGTCTGTCTCTGTTGTACTATGCAGCCTAGATTCTGTTGTTTTGACCTGATAGCTAAGAAGATCTATTCCATCTATTACATAGACGCAAACACACTTGTTTGATTCCTAGCTTACAAGACAGTTTGCTTCATGTCTTGTCAACTCCTGCCTCTGTCCACTAAATGTAACTATCAAAAGCAGGCATAAAGTAATTGCGTATATAACCAAGTGTAATTCAGGTGGCTTTTGTTTTGTAAATGGCTTTAGTGAGTAAATGGCAGAGCTGCAAAGGGCAAAGTGAAACCCTGCACTGGCTGCCAAACAATCTACATCTTCTCCGCCCATCTCACCCGACACTTCTTTGTCAACTGCACTTAAATAAAGTCTGTGAAAATGAGAGAAACAGTATTAGCATCCTGCTACTGAGTGTTGTTGCCCACAAGGTTCCTACCTATCTTAAACAATGCATTTCTGGCGTCCACTGCAATGTCTGACCACTTTGTTTAATTCCAGGAATTGTCCTATTTGATGAACTGACTGCATTAAAAGCTGCTCCAGCTATCAGCCTCTTTCTTTTGTTACTCACATGGCGCTGCCATTCTCCCCATCTAACAATGAGTATATTAATATTCATGAGGGTTTGGAATTGATGGTTAATTGTGGGAGTATTGTGGGCGGAAGGGGAGGTGTGCACATTTTTAAATGGATTTTGATTTATAAAAGGGAACATTGCGAGCACACAGCTTAATACATTGTATTATGTTTGCCTTTTTCCATATGCCACATCTGTCTATCACATATAATGACCTGAAAAGTAGATCAAATGTGATTAAACCTTGTCTAAAATCATAAATATATCTGAGCTTGTGTGTCCACATACAGAGGCATTTTGACCGGACTCTCATTAAGGTGGATGAATCACAATCTAATTAAAAAGTGAAGTCAAATTTAATATAAAAGTAATAAAATCACACTAATACTCAATGCCAGTTGAACACATCCAACTCAAAAATGATCAAGCAATTTTTCAAGCTGTGTTTTAAAGTCACAGTCATTCCCTCCCCTCTCCTCTAAGTGTCTACCTTCTTTCTATTTCAGTCAGTGGTAAGTGGGTGGCAGGAGTCAATCCCAGCACGGCCTGCTGCACTGGTATTTTCAGATTTCATGTTTTGCGGCAATCTGTAGAATGTCAGAGGATTTATATAGAAGGGGGATACATGCCATGCGATGCATCCTAATCACTGGCCAAGCCTACTGGCAAGAGTACTTAAGTTTCTGAAGCTCCCCTCCATATTAAGGAGTCACAGATGGAATAATTTCATTTGTGGAACCTGCTCTAAGCCTTGAACCTTGTTCATTACAGAGTGGAGGTGGTGTTATGGCCAATTCATTTTCACACTGTTAAATTAATATGGACTTGGAAAACTTGGAGAATTATTTTTCATAAAAGCACGATGGCCGGTACTGTTCATGTAATACCTTTTTATTATTAGGGTCTGAGACCTAGGTCGGCGAAGACCCTATTGAAATTGGTCGCGCAGCGACCGATAAACCTGCGAAAAACACCCAAAAACAGGGAAATCGACCGGCAAAAGCACAGAAAAGGTTCGGAAATCATGACGGCTGATAGGCCGCGTGGGATATCGTTACGATCAATGTAGTCGCTCGCGAAGCGAGCGATAACCATGCAAAACCCACCAAAAACATGGAAAAAGAGGGGCAAAAGCCCATTAAAAGTGGCCTAAATCATGCCAGTACGTACTACAGTGCTACACCCACCTCCATGTTAAATCGCACATTATTGAGATCGGACCGATTATTTGTTATGATTATTATTTGAACTCTTGTAACGCACTTTTGAGCCCCGCAACTTATGTGAAAACTCACCAAATTTTGCACGCGCGTCAAAAGTTGACAAAATTGCAATGTGTAATAGGTTCCGGAACTTTGCGTCAAAAATTGTGTAGGCCACGCCCACTTCCGTTTTTAACGTTAACTCCCCCTACTTTAACTTTCACGTAAACCAACGAAACTCGCTACGCATATCTAGGGTGCGGAGACCAACCAAAAAGCCTCTTGGAGGGGTATAAAATAACGTACAGGAAGTCGGCCATTTTGAATTTTGTCGTCCTCCGTACGAATTTTGTATCGCGTTCGGGACTTTATCCGAACGACTCGAAATTGGTCGGGTATTATCTCGAGACATGGGCGGCAAATTGTTATCACGCAGTTTTTTTTTTTTTCGCACGGCGTAGCTGTTATTTGTCGCCAAAGTTCGCGTTCACTCGATGCTAGGCGGTCCCTCGCCATGGAACACGATGATGTCATAACTCAAACTGACATTCTCAGAACGCCACCAAACTTCACATGATGGTTAACACTAAAGGCCTGAACAGCTCTAGGTAAAATCTGATGTTACTTAAAGGGATAGTGGAAATCCGCGAATTTTGGGTTTAACTTATGTATTTTTATTAAAAATAAGCATAATAAACAATTTTTTTTAATTTCATGCGCCTAGTTTCATTTTATTTTCAATTTTACTACGCCCTCTCAATGAAACGAAATACTTCGGGAATCGTCGGGAATCTTCGGGTGATGACGAGAGCATAGGAAGACGGGCACAAACAATGGCGGACATTCAATAGCATTTGCATGTGAATAGCCGAGTATATTGCCATAAATATGATGATTGATTATCAGTAAAAAATTCTACGTGACACAACGACATTGGATTAACCTTGAGATAGGTTTTTATTCCGTTGAACACAACTTTTGATCACAAATCAAAAAAGGTAAGACGTAATTATTATCTGCTGTCCGCTCTGTGCTCCGTGCACTCTGGGTCCTGCTGCATTTCCTGCTTCGTTACGTTGTAAACAATAAATGAAGTCGGCTGCGTAATGTACTTAAGCTGGCTGGCATTCTTTATAGTTTACGCAGGACCATATCTCTGGAACCCATTGGTCGATTTGTGTGATTTACACCTTTTTCTTAACCATCAGAACCAATAGAATCGATGGGCAGTTCCCAAATCTACGTAAACATTACCATAGCGGACGTAATAGAGAAGCAAACGAAGCATATCTGAAAGTGCAAGCCTGGACGGCAATACTTTATACCGAGTATATTGCCATAAATATGATGATTGATTATCAGTAAAAAATTATACGTGACACAAAGACATTGGATTAACCTTGAGATGCGTTTTTATTCCGTTGAACACAACTTTTGATCACAAATCAAAAAAGGTAAGACGTAATTATTGTAATATTTTTGAAACCGGATGTTGTTTACTTTCTCTTTTCTGGCTGATAGCTCCAGGAATTCGAGGTCGGACAGTGATGACATTACATGTGTGGAATCTGTGGAGTCTCAGCTTTAAATCGTATATCTTGTTTGTGCAGTTAAGATAGTAATAAGGGCATTTCTACCGTGTGTTGTGTGTAAAAAAGCGTTAGCATTAGTTAGCATTGTTTCGCTCAATGCTAATTCAAAGGCTTGGTATTACTCTTGTGTTTTTTCTAGCTAACAATTGTTCTTATTGTCAGTTAGCAGAGTTTCTTACCTTTAAAAGGGTATGAAACATTAATAGTTTCATAAATGTTAAGAAGCCCTGAGACATGTGAGAGAAAAAAAACTGTGGGAGGGGTCCACTGGGGGGACCTTCGGGCTTAACTGGTTAACAATGATTAATATTTGTAAAGGCTACAGGTGATCTTAAGATGCGTGAGCTATGCTTAGGGACCTACCAGTCAAGATTATTTGTGCGTAGGGGTGCATCATCTGGCGCCTGGTCCTGGTCATCCTCGCCATTGCCCATGCCGTGAACCATCACCTCGGGCTCGGGCTCGAACAAATAAGGACGTAATGGTCCATCGTCTGGCTCAATATTGTCACCATCGTCGCTTACTGAACCGGATTCAGATTCAGTTCCTAAAACGACATTTTCGTAGGAAAGCCGAGAGGATGTTTCTGACTCGCTATCATCACTGGATACCTCGTACAATCCTTCTTCTTTGTCTGGTATATTTGCCCTTCCACGTTCATTCTGCATAGACGCCATGGTTTGTTATCGTATCGTCTTCCTGAGTTTTCGTCACTTCCGGTTTGGCTGAGTCGAACATTTCGTTTCTAAAAAACTTCGGGGAAGCTGCAATAAAGTGCTTCTAACATGCGTAAGGCAATTATTATATTTTTTTAATCAGGTGTGATTGTTTTGGTACATAATTATGCTTGTATATAAGTTAAAACGAAACTATTTGAGGTTCCATTTCCACTATCCCTTTAATTTGGCGTTACCATGGCGACGGATCCTTCGCCATAAACAACGGTGTCGCTGTAACTCCAATGGACACGGCCCCATCGTCCCCCAATCTTCACTTTTATATCACTGGTCCATGCCTCAACAGCTCAAAGTGAAATCTGAACTCTCACCGTATGCCGTTTCCATGGCAACGCATCCTTCGCCAAAAAATACCATGTTGTTGTAATTCAATGGGAAATCGTCCAAACGGCACCAGACTTCAGACTATCATTAATGGTCCGGCCCTCAACAACTCTATGTCAATTATGGGATGTCCTCATATGCCGTTGCCATGGCAACGCGTCCCTCGCCAATAAACCTGGTGTCGTCGTAATTCAATGGAAAATCTTCCAAACGGCACCAGACTTCAGACTATCATTAATGGTCCGGCCCTCAACAGCTCTATGTCAATTATGGGATGTCATCATATGCCGTTTCCTCAACACCTCAATATGACAATAGTGAGTTTTCCCCAAAAGCTGTTGCATGGCAACACACCCCTCACCGTTAAGCACGATATTGCTATAAGTCCTGTGTAAATGATCAACATTTTTTCAAACTGTACATGTGTGCTAACCGTCAAGCCCTCGAGACATATATGTGTCAGTTTTGAGATTTTGTCAAATTTCGTTGCTATGGTAACAAAATGGTCGCCGTGAAATACGGTTTTCTCATAACTCCAGTTAACAGGGTCCAAACGGCACAAAACTTCACAGGTTTGATAATGATGCAGCCCTCAACACATCTAAGCATATTATGGGGTGTCATCAAATGCCGTTGCCCTGGCGACAGATCACCCGCCATCAAACACAATGTTTATGACACTGCTTTAACTCCCATGTACGTTGTCCGATCGGCCTGAAACTTCCCACGTTTGCCAACGGCCGAGTCCTCGAGACACCAAGACACACACGTCGACGTGCGGACAACAGCCTGCGGAGCGTCGAAGACCCGCTCAACGCTGCTTGCAGCTTTAATTATTATTATTATTATTGTTTAAAAGAATAGAAAATTAGATTTTAACTAGTTTTTACTCCATTTTTGTCCACTTTTCCACTGATTATGTCACAGTCTGTCTCACCTAACATATACCAAAGTAGATCTTGTGACATGTAAAACAAACTTGTTTCACCTGAGATACAACTCAAAATAAGATATTTTCAAGAGCCTTTGACTTAACGACTTAAAGACACTTAAGATGCAATGTCTAAAAACAACTGACTGCATTGTTACTACCTAAGGTATTATGTCTTATATCAAGTGTGAAGATGTATTCTGACTAGAAATTTGGAACTTTTTGGAGTTTTGAGTTTTGATGCACATGTTCTTTACCTACGAACTAACTGCGCCACCCACATGCTTACCACTTTGGGGGTAAGGTGTAGACTGACTCATCAGCATTTATGAGCGTCACCTGTGACACACACACACACACACACACACACACACACACACCCAAGAGCAACACATATTCGACTGTTGGGAGCTACTACACAGACGTCAGAGGCAAGACATTTACCCACGCAGAAAATGTACACTGTTACAACCTGAACATGAACAACTGGGCTGAACCAACGGTCTTGCTACTGAGAGAGGAGCGGAGGAGTCGCTAAACGAAAACAACCGAGGCCTGGCAGGGGAGTCAACCACAACACACACACACACACACACACACACACACCCAAGAGCGACACATGTTCGACTGTTGGGAGCTACTACACAGACGTCAGAGGCAAGACATTTACCCACGCAGAAAATATACATGTTCATTACAACACAGAGGTTATTAGGTTGAGGGCTTGCTGTCCATTAAGTTATTTAGTATGAGCCTGGATCAGCAATGCGCTTTATCAGCCTGTCTGTGCTGTGGCTTAGTTAGATAAAGCACCTGTTTAGTGAACATGACATCCCGGAATAAAGCACGGCAGTGCCTGATTCTTATAGAGACATCGTTAAAGTGAGGTTTGTCATTTTTGTTCCTGTCACACCTACAGTATTGGTTGAGATCAGGCACAATAAATACTTATAAAAGTTTAGAGAAAGATTATATAAGTGACTGTGATTGACTGTTCAAAATGAGGAATCAGACAGCTGCTTTTTACTTTTACATCTGTAACTTTTTGACATATCACTACAGATCTGATATGAGAGAAGTATAGGGAAAATGACAGAGGTGCTGTAGTTAGTTAAAGTGCCTGAGATTGCTGGGTTCAAAGCCGAACATTGTGTCAATCTGATTATATCGTACATAAAACACCCACCTGTTCTGTGTCTGTTTTACTTCATCATAACAAGCACATTTAAAATATTCTGGTGTTCTTTTTCAAATAAAGCAAAGCCATGAGTTCATTTTTGTAGATCCAAATAAAAAATATGGATAGACTCCAACAAAAAATGCATGAGACATCCTGTTGTTGACACCTGAAAAATACATTAAACCTAAAAGAAGGGTTAGATTGAGGTGTTGTGGCTTATGTGTTTAAAAGCGCCTGTAAGATAAAGTAGACCTACTTTATTTATATCAATGCAAACCTTTGTTAAACTAAACGTATCCCTAAACGTCAGATGAATAATGCATGTGGTCGAGCAACTAAAAGGCTATATTTTGTGTTTTTATATTTTCATCACAATCTTTTTGACACATTTGGCAATTGTCGGCCTGGGCATATTATGCCAAAATAAGGCATGTGTATCGCTAAGTAGCTTTCTACTCCCACCACCAACATCACAGGATCTTTAGCCATGAGGATGGGAGGCAGGCCTTTGTAGAGCCCGACCATTAGGTCAACACATTTGCTGAAGGAGAAGGTGTTTAGTTGGAACATCAAACTCAACTTCCTGTCCTCCTCAAAGAACATAGGGTCCTTTATTGAAGCCTCATGCAGGTAGGTTTGAATGTCTTCATACTGATTGCACAGGATGAAGGATGGGTAGGAGCTGTTGACTGAATTTTCATAACTTTGTAACAGATGGAAAGTGATTCTCATGGGCGGGACAAATACTAGAGTTATGGAAGTCCTCGTCCTTTAGGCGTTCAGGTTGTCTTTACTTATTGCCTTTTGCAGACGTGTTTCTAAGGCTGCTCCTAGAGTGAGTTCCATCTGGTCCTGACATCAAGTATGACTAGTTGTGTTAAAGGTCTGAATTAACAACCAGAGAAGAAAATTATTGCAAATACCACAGATACGAAAACAAACATCATGATCTGAATCAGGTAAATCATTACATGGCATTTGTTCCCCCCTTCATTTTCTATTTCACTAGCATTGTTATAGAATAGATTCATATCAATAAAATAATATACTTCCGTCACGGTTTAATTGATATTGAAAAGGTAACAGTACTCCGTATTTATGTTAGAGGTAGCTATGGTTGAAGAACAAACAGTACAATATGTTGCTCGCAGGTTGCAGGGATAGAAAAGCAGAGAAATAAATGCAAGGATAATGCATCATGAAAGAGTTGAAAGAGAACATTGAGGTTGTTGGCCTGATATCCAGCTAAAGGCTATGTCAGCCCTCAAGACTTGGAGCCGTGACAGACAATTGTCTTCAGCCAGGCCCTTTGGACATCCAAGAACAACTGGTCCGCAGTCCTCAGGCTAAGAACAGTGGCATATGGAGAGGGAAGGTCAACAGTGTAGGCTGGAGCAAAATATGTCTGTGACTTTAAAACAAGGAGAAGCATAACAATCATTTCTGCAGGGCAGTGCACGGAGGCATGGGCTCAATCTGTAGTCCTTGTAAGTTAACCGATAGTAGAATGCGTAGAAGCTGGAGAAGGTCAAATGATTTTGGTGTTTTAGGGCAAATAAATTGTGATAGTAATGTAATTGACTAGAAGCAAAGCTGAAAAAGCGTTTGGTTACTGTCAGTGTTGTGCTAGTTACTGAAAACCAGTAACTAGTTACTTCATTTCAAAAGTAACTCAGTTACTTTACTAGTTACGTACACCAAAAAGTACTGTGAAAAGTAACGTTTTAGTTACTTAGAAAAATGGCTCCCATTAATGCCCTTATAGCCTTCCTTTCAGTACTGTTATTGCATTGGAGAATAATACAATCTGTTGATCAACTTGACATGCCTTATATGCAATCTGGATTGCATCGATATTAGCTGGCTTTCCATTTTTGTATATTCTTTCTCCAGGTAGTTGGAAAAAGTGTTCCGTCCCATATGCCGTGTGCCGCCCGGACATGGTATCATGCTAACTAGCTCCCTGAAAGCGAGTGACTCGACTGTAGCAATAGCCTGCATGTGTTCTACAACATACCGTGCAATGGCTTTATCGACTTTTCCCTGGCTAGCAGTCCCTTGGTTAAAATCCAGCCGCTTTTGCGTAGGTGGAGGTGGAGTGGCGTTGGCTGAGTCTCTGTGGTCTTAGCTACTAGCTTAGTCCCAGCATGTTGTTTTTGCAGATGTTTTAAGAGATTTGAATTACTGGTTTGGGCAGTAGATAGGATCTTTGACCCGCCAAGACACAACTTACATTTAACTAAAACGTTCTTTTCTTTGTGCTCGACAAAAGTGAAATAGTGAGAATATCTCCAGGTGGAGAAACTAGACTTGAGCTCCGCCGCCGCCATGATAGTCTTGTTAGTAAACAACACAAACACGCCCACAGCGCGTCTCCGCATGTGACACAGGAAGTATCTAAGTACATTTACTCAAGTACAGTACTCATCTCTGTTCGCCTGGCTGTTGACTATAAAAAAAAACTAACGGAGTAACGCACCATGTAGTAACGGTAACTGAGTTACTGAATTAAAAAAGTAATGCGTTAGAGTGCTAGTTACAGCCCAAATGAACGCCGTTACAGTAACGCGTTACTTTGTTACAAAGTAACGCGTTAGTCCAAACACTGGTTACTGTCAAACATTACAATACAATGTTTAGAATGTTAATGTTACTGAAATGTTGACTGATTCTGTTTAAATATCTATTATATTTTTTGTTGAATAGCAAAAGTACAAAAGGCAGAGGTTGAAGAAGTACTCAGATCTTGTAATTAAGTCAAAGTAGAAGTAGCAGAGTGTAGTAATACTCAGCTACAAGTTAAAGTAAAATTCTACTCAAGTAAAAAGTGCAAAAGTATTGGCATCAAAATATACTTAAAGTACCGAAAGTCCAAGTATTGTTACGCAGATTGGTCCATTTCAGAATAATGTATATTATACCCAGGGCCGCCCCTGGCCAATTTGTGGCCCCACGCAAAGTTATGTGATGAGGCACTCTGTGTCGCGTACGTCGACGGTCGGACGGTTAGGGGTGCTAGTGGAGCATGCGTGTGCACTGTGAGCGCCGAAGCCTCGCAGCGGCGAAACTGCGGCGCGTTTGCGATTCAGATGAGGCTCCCTCCGCCAGGAGAGGACCCCTCTGCGAGTCTGCGTGTAGGGAGGGGCGGGCCTGATTATACCTTTTAATTATATTTATTGATGCATTAAAGTGTTATCGTAGCTGGTAAAGGTGCAGCTAGTTTTAATGACTTTGTATACTACAGGGTAGCTTGTGAATTTACTCCAGGTGTAACTAAAGTCTGATTCAAGTGTTGATAATATTTCACAATATTAATCAAAATCTGTAAAGTAACTAAAGGTATTAAATACATGTAGTGGAGTTAAAGTACATGATTTACCTCTGATTTGTAGTGGAGTAGAAGTACAAAGTATCAGAAATGCTCAAGTAAAGTACAAGTAGCCTATCAATTTTGTTTACTTAAGTACAGTACTTTAGTAAATGTACTTAGTTACCTCCCACCTCTGACAAAATGTCAGTACTAACACAAACTAATACAGGAGTTTGATAACAAAAAAGACTAGTCATGAAAAAGGGAAATAAGAAGAAAATGTGCATATGAATAATCCACCACTGCTGACTCACATTGATTCACACAGCAAGTTATTTTTTTAAGCACACTATAATATAGTTGTAAGCAGCTATCAAGACACTTTGATCGTTTGTTTATTTTGTATTTCAACTAAATGATGTTGTAGTCCCATATGAATGTAATGATAAAAAAACAATACGTAAAAGAGGGTCTGAAAAACACACACTGTTGTCAACATATATCATGAAACCATTTGTAACACAATTAACCACATTAATGATTTGACCTTTGACCAATAGAGAAAGAAGACAAAATAAAGAAAATGATAAATGTCAGAAACCCACTGTCATAAATACTCGTGTACTCATAAAGATATGTCACTTTTAATAAGTGTATCTCTAGATGATTGACAGCATGAAGATATTGCATGATTTAATTATGTTGTGTTCCCACCCAACTTTGCAAACAAATATTAAAGAAGGTCCAAATAAAGCCATATTCTTTTCCTATTTTTTGAAAAGTCATGTAAATGTGCCTTGTGTTTCATATGTGTGTCTTACGGTGGCCGGCAGGTGCAAACGCTAAACAACGGCCAAAAACACACACATAAGCAGGAAACACCTGCAAATAATGAAATGAAAAACCAACAAACCCTGAAAACACATACAACAGAAAAACGCTGCATTTACAGAAATGATGCAAGCTAAACCTACAACAGACAAACCCTGAAAACAAACGCAACAGAAAAACGCTGCAAATACAAAAACGATATGCAAAGTCAAAAGCACATACAATCGAATAACACGTTACAAAAAAAAAGACATTACAAAAAAAAAACATTCCGGAAGTGCTTCAGGCCTCTAGGGGGCGCGCTACGTGGAACAGATTGATGTATGACCAGACATAGAGAGAACGAACAAGAGGAAAGAAAGTTCATTTAAGTGGAGAAAGATATAAGAAGGTAAGTTTTGTTTTGTTTATACATAGAGCGTCATATTTACGTAGCTAGCGTTAGCGTGTTTGATCAAAGAGCTTGCAAGAGCCATTGTGCACCTAAATGTAACTCTTGACATAATATAGATATAGTATAGAACCGGGACGCCCCTCCCTACACGCAGATCATAGACTGGGTGGGGTCTCACGCCCTCACCTCGTGGATGGGACCTCAACTGAGCCGCAAATGCGATGCGGTGATAAAAAAGGAAATCAAATGTAAAAAGTTGAATTAAAATATTAAAACAGCAACACAACATTATTCCCACATTAAAAGACAGTCTGAAGAGGTGTGTTTTGAAGGTGGGGGGGTCGGTGCAGTCTCTGATGTTTAATGGGAGTGAGTTCCAGAGGGAGGGGGCAGCGATGGAGAAAGCTCTGTCCCCCCAGGTTCGGTGCTTGGTTTGTGGGGGGATAGACAGGAGGTTGGCTTCTGATGAGTTAATTGAAAGACCGTTCTTTAATACTATTATAATATTTAGGTAGCCGAAAAATATCCACTTTTTTTTACTTAACCTAGCTGTCCTACATTTTATTTCTCCACAGATGTACTGTCCATTCTGTGGTTCCAGCGTGACATCTTCGCATGGCTTTTGTGGTGTCTGTGGCAGAGACATCACATTTCTAAAAAATGTGGCTAACAAAGTCCCTGAGGAGATGCCCACCACTAGTGCGCATCTAAGTGCACAGCCTAGCACCAGTACAGGTAAATAGGTTGTTCGTTTTATTACCAAACAATAAGTATTTATAGAAAACTTGGTTTAAAAGTTCGAATTCTGTTATTATACAAATACATCTCTAAACTATGTGACTTACCTACTGTTGAATGTGTTATAAGATGTTCCTCATAAGGGATTGAGGATGAGACTCATATTGAACATAATGAAGAGTAATGAATGTTTTATTCCTGTTTTTTTGTAGCAGGAAGCTCAGCTGTAGAGTCCTTTCAGAAATATAGGGAAATAAAAAAGAGGGAGAGACCTTTTTTACAAAGGGACGGCATAACTCCAAAAATAAACAGAAATTGGTGAAGGTATGCAACGTTTTCTGTTATGAATACATCTGTCATTCAAATCTGCTCACCACACTCTCATATAATGTCCGAAAAAATGTTTTATTCATTTGCATATTATTGTCTTTTTGCAGATTTCTGTTGGAGTAATGAGGAGGATGGATGGCTGCCTTAAACCTTTGAGAGGGAGGTCACTTCCCCTTAATGTCGAACCTCAATGGGCAACTGTTGGCTGCTGCCATAAAAAAGCAGAAAGCCTTTAACCAGGACTTGGAAGATGGTGCCCATGTCTTGTTGTACCCTGATGCGAGGGTGATAACAAATATCCCCGGAACGGACACCCCTTTCACAGTACAGATGTACAAAGAGGCCATTGGAAAGCCCTACCAACGAATTACGTTGTACATCTGTACTCTTGAAGCCGTTGAAAACAGTTGTAAGTGCTTCTGACATATATTCCCCCTTGTTTAAAGCACTAAACTGTATAATAGTTCAAATGTAAACATAACAGTTGTTCTGTCTATATTTCTTAACACAATTCATTCCACCCATCATTCCTTTCTCTTCGTGGTTGAACTTATGACGTCAAATGGTCTTTTATGAATAGTGGCAGAAGAAATGGAATTTAAGTATCAACAAAAGCTTCCAAACTTTCCTTCTGTTCAAACTGTTATAAATTCCCTCTTAAGGATTGTAATTCTAAATTAACCTTTTTTCTCACAACAATGTTGGTTTGTTGTGCCCTAAATCCTAATGTGAGAGTGAAAAAGACGGTCAACAATATAATGTACATTTCACAAACATTTTGTGTTTCGATTGAATCCTTTCTGATTGATGTCAATCCAATAATTCAGGATTCAAACCAACATTTGATGATAGGTACAGACGTAGGGGAACAATTATTTGTATAGTATTAATCATGACACTTTTATTTTCTTAGGTTACACTGGAACAACCTCTTCAAGTGACGAGGACAGTGTGGTTTTTGCAAAGTTGCCATCTGGAGACAGTCTTGCTGACACCGTGGTCAGTTTGGATCTATCGTGGCATTTATTCTTAATTAAAGTGAATTTATTTTATTTCAGTCAGTCATTTGTGTGTTGTATGCAGGTGTGGGACTTTCCAAATGAACAGAGCACTCCCAGAATGGACAACAGTTTGCCAGGGTCAAATAAAACATTGTCAACATGTTATTTTGTGCCACAAGAAGCAGAATGTTTTAACAGTACAGTAGTTTGAATATATTTTTTGTTTACCTTTATCAGACCTCTCAGGCACCCACAACCAGCGTCTGATCGGGTAAGACTAATTACAAATGTAATTATACCATGTAGATTTGAATTTGTGAACATGAAATCAATAAATACCTTTGTGTGCTAATGACACTGTCATTAGATCAACTGCATCATTATTTATTGGGTAAAAGTAGGATGGAGAACCAACCCCATTCCAGGAAGAGGTCCAGTCTGCCCCGGGTCAGAACACCTTCTATAGGTAAACGATGTTGACAGTTGCATCGTGACACAGTTGTTTGGTGTGTATTTTTATTTGTACATTTGGTTGTTTGCATAGCCTCCAATCACAGTGGGTAATATTGCCAGGAAGCAAAACAATTATACTTTCATACATTTCCAAAGGACACCCACAACATCTTAGTGAAGACGATACAAAAAACACCCACAAATATTTGTCAAAGGTCAGATATTGTTTGTTGCATCCATTTCAAATGTTTACAAGGATTGTGCAGGAGTATGACAAAGTGCTGTTGTCAGTTTAGAACCCAATGTATTAAAAAAACCAGGAAGAGGATCGACATCCTTTTGCAAATATGACTGTCATGCATATATTATGTATTTGAAAGTCATTATTCAACTGTCTTCTCACTGCAGCAACTACACAACTGTGTATGCACTTATCATTATTGACAGCCAGTCTGAGCCAGAAGAGGAAACGGAGCAAACTGCAGAGGAAATGTATTAAATGTTACTTTTATCACTTGATTTTTTTATTCTATACTGTAAATCTTATTATAGCTTCATCATTTAATATTACAATACATCACTTTGTCTTTCCCAGCACAGAATACCTGACTGCGCCAGACATTGTTGCAGAACTCTCTGCAAAAATTAAAAATACCTCTTGCAGCAGGTTCAATATTAATAGAGCCAATGTGTGGGATGGAGCAATCCGCGGCTTCAAAGGGGCCTCATTCGACCCCTCTCATCAGATGCAGGTTAAGTTTACTGATGATGAGGGACAAACTGAGGATGGAGTGGACACTGGTGGTCCCAAGCGTGAGTTCCTGACCCTCCTAATGGAATGCCTGAGAATGAGAAGAATATTTGATGGTCCACAGGACAGGAAATTCCTCAAGTTCGACAATGCAGGTAATGATGTTCGCAAATCTGTCTTATGTTCAATACTGTACTGTAAATATAGGAGCTGCTTATGGATTTTGCAGCTTGATTTACGTGACAATTACATTATCTTATACTGTATATCTTTATGATAACGTGGCAACTGTTGGTTAACGTGATAATAATTTAACAAAAAATATCAACAGCTGCAAAAGATGACGAATACTTTCATGCTGGGAGGATGATTGCAACTTCTATAGTTCAAAAACACAAGGAGAAAAAGAAGAAAACATCATGTCATGGCTCACTGTCTCAAAATCTGATTCTAAATGTATAATGTTCTTTATAAAGATATAACTAATACACAATTATGAATGTATAATATAAGCTGTTTTGTGTATTTAATCATGCATTGGTCTACAATTTAATGATGGCTTCTACATATTTCACATAAACAGACAATGAAAAAATGTGTCCTTCATGCTGATAACTAGTGTATGCATCTGCCAATTAGCATTCTAAACAGAGCAGTGTGTTGAATTCTTATTTCTTGCATTTGAAACAGATACAATACAAAAAGTGAACTTACTGTTGTGTTCAACTTCTGCCAAAAACTGTACATGTTTGCCACAGGAGCCACAGAGCACTTGAACTGTCCCCAGATGTTGGCCACAGAAAGGACAAAACATGGCAGCCTGAAAAGACATACATTGATGTAGTAAATCCATGTAATCAAGTCAATCAAAAACACATAGTCTAAATAGTGGTTAGCTAAATAAATAGATACATCATGTTCACCGTTGAATCTGTGATTTGTCTCTCTCTCTCCTTGAATGTCTAATGCACACTACTATCCTGTCATTACTTTGTCCCTCTTCACATTTTGTCACTTTCTCTCTCTCTTTCTCTCTCAATTCAATTCAATAGCTTTATTAGCATGACCATAGTTACAGGCAATTGCTAAAGCTCTGTATAGTTGCAACATCTATACACAAATACATAAATATAAACAAACTGCTAAGAATTCAAATGTCCTTTTTCCGCGGTACTCACTATGGCCCGTGTTATTTGCCTGCACTTGATTTGTCATCTCTTTACAATGTTCTTCCCTCACTTTATCTTCTCTTCACGTGAAGCTCTCCTCCCTCAGCTGGTGTAGTAGTTAGGCACGCTAACGCTAGCTATATAAATATGACGCTCTATGTATAAAAAAACAAAACTTACCTTCTTATATCTTTCTCCACTTAAATGAACTTTCTTTCCTCTTGTTCGTTCTCTCTATGTCTGGTCATACATCGATCTGTTCCACGTAGCGCGTCCCCTAGAGGCCTGAAGCACTTCCGGAATGTTTTTTTTTTGTAATGTCTTTTTTTTTTGTAATGTGTTTTTCGGTTGTATGTGCTTTTGACTTTGCATATCGTTTTTGTATTTGCAGCGTTTTTCTGTTGCGTTTGTTTTCGGGTTTGTGTGTTGTAGGTTTAGCTTGCATCATTTCTGTAAATGCAGCGTTTTTCTGTTGTATGTGTTTTCAGGGTTTGTTGGTTTTTCATTTCATTATTTGCAGGTGTTTCCTGCTTATGTGTGTGTTTTTGGCCGTTGTTTAGCGTTTGCACCTGCCGGCCACCGTAGTGTCTACTGTATAGTCTATTCTTTATATGTTTACAATTTATCTTAGGTTTTGACATCCTTATTGTCGCTACTGGAATTGTATTATGTAAGTCATTTATTGACACCAAACATTCCATATAATGAGGTTTTTCTTCTTTTTATTTTTTTCAGTCAAAATGTTTTTTGGCAAGATTCTTTCATATCTCAATGTATGGTTTTTTTGACAGAGGATAATGGAAAAGCTTTTTGAGGAAAAAACTGTTTCTAGAATGATGCATTTTTAGATAAGAGTGTATACAAATAATGACTTGATGTGAACAAACCAATCACAAGTGGCTTCAAAACGAATGTAAATGTGTTTGAAAACCTAGGTAGTTTGACATCTTGGTAAATATATAGCCGTCATCGACCCATGAAGTATGAATTGCTCCTTACACGATGATTACCATATATGCATGTTACTAGCACTTACTGATTTGTATTGCAATACAATGGCATTCCAATTTAACTCTGGTCAACAATTTCTATAAAAAAACAAAAACTTATAGTGTACAAAGAAAATATTGGAAAACAGATCATTTAATTACCACAATATGACATAGGTTTGATGGGTTTTTACCCTTAACAAAACACCCCGCATGTCTGACCTGCAGTGAGACTCTCTGTGGTGACTGTGAGCTGGGGGGGGACGGTTGGTAATAATTGCATCCATCTATCAAACCTCAGGTCAGTGTCACCATCTCAAATGACAACATCCTATGGTGCAGCTGCTGACTAGGGCATTGTCAGCAGTGTTATCATGCTGTATTCTTGGACCACTGTGTTGGAAATTGGCAACGGGAAAGACCCGGAAAGAAGGAGGCCACCAGCAGTGGTCTGGAATTTGACCCAAAGCTATCACAAAGCTCGAAACTGCAGGATAGCAGCCATAGGGTTAAAGATAAGTACATTTATACCGAGGGTAATAAGGCATTCAGATAATAAGACAGAAAAGTAGCATAGGGTATAACACATTTTTAAATGGTGTTACAAAATAAATGAGAAAACATAAACCTGGAGCGGATTTCATATATTCAGGTCATAAAATGCTAAAACTGCCCTGAAGCCGGAGGTTGATATGTGATTAAAATGACGAACTGTTCCTTAGCAAAGATGCAAAACATACTGTAGTGACTACCAGATGTGTTGTGTGGTATTAATATAATTCAGAAAAAGGACATGATGAGAACTGAAAACATGACAGTCATAAAATACTTGTTGACACTGGGACACAGCCTCCAGTAATAAAGCAGGGCTTACACCACATTGCCTTCAATGGAGCATGTTTCTTAAGCTAAATTACCATTCAATCATCCCAAATCAATTAACATGCAGCGAGGTTGGACAGACCTATGCATGTATTACAACAAATGTGACCTGCTCCATCGAAATCAGTCGCATTGACCCGAAGACACATTTTGAGTTGTATACACTGTTGGAAAGAGGATATTCCTAGCTTTCTAATGATATCAGGATTGTTTTTGTACTCCAAATATTAAGCGAAATATGTCACATTATATAATGATGTCATCATTTTGAGAAAAAGGCCAAAGTTTTCTCTTCTCTGGAATCCATCGATCTGATTGATTATTAGCGGAGCAAATTATCAAAATACTACGGAGGGAATTGATTGATTGATTGAAAAGTGTATTAACAGCTTGTATATTGGGTACAGTACAGCTCAAAACATACAATTGTTAAGGGGATGCAGACCAGAGAAAGACTTTCGTCTTGTTTACATCAGGGTCCCCCATTTCCAATTCATATCATTTAAGACATATAAGACATATTTGACATACAGATGGCTTATTTAAAATTTACATACAGGTGGTTTTTTACATACAGATTGCTTATTTACCATTTTCATTTTAGATTTCGTTCTAATACATCCTAACCGGACATTTAAGACATACCAAGTCTACAGATATACAGTTAGTAACAGAGTCTAAAATGCAAGTATATACATAGATGGGGGGGGAAGCTGTCCATTGTACGACAGGTTGATATTTGTACCATTACCGGGGCCAGTTTTGCAATGCTCTCCCCCGAAGGTGCTCTTTAAGAGAGGTTTTGAAGGTAAGTATAGTTTTACTTTCCTTTACAGTTGTGGGAAGAGCGTTCCACCTTGATGTGGCATAATTGCGAAACGTGTATTCCCCCTTTTTTGTGCCAAATCTGGGTTTCACATGATTTGTGGAGCTCCCTCTGGTGTTATGATCATGGTATTCCTTGACCTTTGGGAAGAATTTTTACATGTACATGGGTACCATAGAGGTGTAGTGGATCTTGTAGACCAGGCCCATTGCAAGTAGCTGTACTCTGTCGTCTACTCTAAGCCATCCTAGGTTGTCAAAGTGGGCAGAGGTGAGGTGGGTTCTAGATGAAAGGTCAAGCAGTAGTCTGACCAGTTTATTTTGCGATGTTTGAAGTTTTATTTTTAGCACCTTGGAGGTGCTATGGTACCATGACGTGCAAGCATAGTCATAGTACCCTTGAATGAGTGCTCCTGCCAGAGTTTTCAGGGTGTTTTTGTTTACCAGAGAGAAGATATTTTCGTTTGGAGGGGAAGCTCGCGAGTGTGTGTGGATACGTGTGTGTGTTTGTGTAATTTTGCATTTGTGTGTATTGTGTTTGTTTCCCGGGGAAAACACTCACGAGAAACACCGGCTGTTGTTATGCCTGCAGTGACGTTAAGTTACTCCGTTCTCCGCTTGTAATTATGCCGTTACAAGCTTCAAAGTTGTATTTATCATCTGAATTTGCCGAAACAAGTTTAATATTCTGAAAGCCAAGACTTTGTTTAATTGAAATCAGATAAAAACAAACTGTAACGGACCCTGCCGTGTTATCTATGATTACTATACTCTTACATTCATAATGTCAGCCGGAGGGAGGGGGGGCGGCGCTGCGGAAGAGCAGATTGCGAGTCCCTTTACAAGCTTCAAAAATGTATTTATCGTGTGATTTTGGAAATAAAAGTTTCATATTATGAAAGCCAAGACTTTTTTTGTTTAAAATCAAACAAAACACCCGAACCCCGAAAAAAAAGTTTTTTACGTAAATCCACGTTTATTTTGAAATGAGCCGTTGCGACTTCCGACTGATTTCGATAGAGCGGGTCACAAATATCCTCTTCTTTCTCTCTGGCCAACTCTACACGCATGAGCAATCTTAAAATCCTTAATTTAGATGAGCAGAGAATGTGCTAAGCATTGAGGGCACCATTTGAGTTCAGTGATTCCATGTTCTGTCCTTTAACCTTGTTGGACAAACCTGACCAAACCTTTGTATTTCCAGTTAAGACTGTAGCCTCTATAACCCGCTATGTTTGCTATTTGTCCTGAAGCTTTTTAGACCTTTTTCACATGCATAAGCAAACATTTTTGTACTGTATTAAGGACACCTGGTCTATACACCTCGGTAAGACACAGAACCTAGAGACCGTCTTGCATGGGATCATATAGCCATGATGATAAATCTGGCCAGGGGTGTAAATGTGTCCTTCATTCTGATCTCAACAACAGAACAGACCCTGGAACGGTTGCTATGCTATTGCGGGGATAACACCAAATATAAACCTGGAAAAGTTGTCTCCAATAGTAAATTGTGTCAATATCAGTGTTTCTTCAGCAGCTTATTAAACCTGAAAAGTTTGGCTTAAAACTCTAAAACCAATATATTAACATAAATTCTGTTCATGTGTTTATAGTAAATAACAGATTATAAAATGATTGAACCTCAAAACATTGTTAATTTCTTACTATTGTTTGTAGAAGTACTGTACTATGTCTTCTGATGTTATCACTCACAGGCCACAGAGGGTCATTACAAGAGGGTTTGTGTCTCAGAAGCCATGTAAAGCTCCAATGCTAACTTCCTGTGTATACCATAGAAATTATGAGAAAATACATAGCTAATACAAATATGAAAGTTAAATTGTCTTTGCTCAACAATCAATGATCATAACCACTGCTGTGGAGCCCCCAGCAGATCCCCGGCCCAGCTTGTAATGGCTATTTTATAGATTTGACTGCGAGCAAGGGACAACAAACCAATAATCGTTTAGTTGTAGTGTGTTGTGTAGTGGAAGCTTCGAAAGAAGAACAAAGCGAGTCTAGTCCAAACTGAAAATGTTGACATTATATTATTGCAGCAGTTTCCAACAAGAACGGTAGAAAATGCACTCGACAAACTCGTATTCATTTCATACATAAAACGAACTGGAAAACAAAGAGCAGGATACATACTTGCACTTCAAAATAGAAGCATTTCCTGTCAAACATTTCACCTCTAACTTTTGTCAGGAAGCAAATAAACCAATTACTGTACTGCTTTAAATCAAATAATTTACAACATAGTGTGTATGAAAGTATCCCTATGAACGGATCCAACACGGATCAGAAACTCCATTCTGCCGTTTCAAAAAGAGAGATGGAAAAAAAAACTACATCAGCCCTTTACAAAAAATGTTGCTTGTGATGATTTTCTGTTTCAACCACAACAAAAGCAAAACAGTTTTTGGTCACCCATCCATCAAACCTGTGTAGATCACATTTCAAAGCAGTAATAGCTGTGTCAAAGGTGCACTGGTCCATGTAAAAGAGGCAGGGGGGGTGGGGGGGGGGTTATTTCTGCTCCCTCACTGAGAATATAAGTACAGGCAAATAGTGTCAGGCTGTGTTTAAGACGAAGCATGAAGCAGGAAACATATTGGCCTTCCTCATGTCCTTGGTGCTTAATTAAAAAGTTACAGTATTTATGAGCGAGAGAGCGCAATACATTATTATTTCATATGAGCTATAGTTTTTGTTTGAGGCTGATTATTACAAATGACCATGTTAGGACTAATTACGGGCACATATCATTCATAAGCACAGCTCAGAATAACAAATATTACCTTGTATTAAATCTGTATTGCTGAAATATGATTTGCTTGCAGTTTATTTAATAAGGTAGGGCCTAAACATATTCATATAGTGAGGCTGTAACATATTCATGCTGGCACTTCAATATTTAAAAAGATTAAGCATATTCAGTATATTTAATCACAGAGTGGTGTGTGTGTGTGTGTGTGTGTGTGTGTGTGCACCCTCATGTAAACAGATATAGCAGCCTCAGCATACTAAATATTATTATTCTTCTCCACGCTGTGATTAATAGGGACAGAAAGCCATATCTTCATCTCATATATCTTAAAAATTATACAGTCCTCTTTTGTAATGTATTACAATAAGTGTCACTATAACAGTGATAATGGGTTGGGAATTATAAGAGCATACTGTATCCACTAGCATTGTACCTCTATTACCTCGCAAGTGCACTTGATGTTTAATTGAGACATGACCAAATCATTGCCAATTCAGATAATTACTGGATAGGAACATTAGTTAAGAGATTGGAATGAATTTGAGTTATGGAAGTACTTTTATTACAGGCTAATTTAGACTCTTCCTCTCTGACATTGAAAAATAAAAGAGGACAAAGCATTTCAGTTTTTTTATTTGTCTGTAATAAAGCATTTGAAATGTTCATCTGCTAACCTTTACACTGTTAGCACTCTCGCAAGAGCAACTAAGTTGGAAAGTCAAAGTAGGGATATTTTGAGCAGCGTTAAATAAAGAAATGTCTCATGTAATTAGAACACATTTTTAAGAGAGCTTGCAGCAGCCCTTGTTTTGAGTTTTACACACGGCATTTGCTTCATGTTTTCACCTTTCTCTCCCCCTTAGCTGTATATATTCGTCTGTATATTACCAATAAAGGCAAATATTAGATCAAAAGAGTAAATATTTTGAGCACTTTCTAGGCAAAGATTCAAGTTTGAGGGGATACAAAGTTAAGGTGTATGACATATGAGGCCTTATTTACCTCATGGAAGCATCAGTCAGACAAGTAATGTCAACTTTGCCACCTGCTCCATTTCAGTTTCTTCTCTTCCCCCCCCCCCTGTCTACAGCTCCACAGAGCCTCAGTTTGGTAGGAAACTGCGTGGCCTGAAGAGTGGACAGATCCTTTGTTCATCCATTGGAGTAAATGCAAAAGGGTTTGAATATTTGTTCTTGATATTAATAGTATTTTAGTCGTTTTGCTAAATGTGCTCAAGAATTCAGAGACATATGCATAGTGAATTGCAATTGCATAGCTTGAAAAACCAATTACTTTGAGTACCAATCAAGACAAATCAGTGTTTTCCAACAGTAAGCTAGCTAATTAAACACAAAAGGAATTTGCTTTTGAAGATCAAAACGTGAAGAGACTAACGTGTTTTTAATCTTATTTATTTTTGCAAGGTGGTCCTCACAATTTCTTAAACAATATGAAGAGGGCCTTGGCGGCATAACACAGTCCCTTCTGGAGACACAAAGTGCTATAAAACGTGTGCAGTTGTACGCACGTAAACACACTTTGATGTGTACAATCTGAATACCTCAACAACAAAGGAGGTAGCTTGCTTCTGACCTTTTTTGCTTTAGGTTGTATGTGGCTTAGGGGTGCTAGCATCTAATGACCAGAGGGTGCACGGTGCATCCCACCCCCTGCATTTAACATGTCAAAGTGTCCTTGGGCAAGAGACCCTATCCTGAAATTGCTCCCGTAAATAATACACTGGTATTTAAATTAAGTTTCTCTGGATAAAGCCTGAGCTAAAAACATCATGTATTTTGGATTTTCTTCAAACTGAATACACCAGGAGAGGAAGGAAGACACCACCACAGTGACCAGAGATGGCAAAAGTACACACATCCTTTACTCAAGTAGAAGTACAGATACTCGTGTTTAAAAATAGTTTGGTAAAAGTAGAAGTACTGACTAAACTTCTTTACTCAAGTAAAAGTAAAGAAGTATGGGCTTCGAAATGTACCCATAACTACCAACTGTTTTAAAGAGTAACTGACCTTTTTTTATATTAATAGAACAATAATGTCATTGTTAGCTAATGAATGTTTCGATGCTGAACAACGGCAAAATTACAAAGTTTCCATTGGTCGCTGTTCTTTAAGGCCCTGTCACACTGTCCCGAAATTGACACCCGATGGACACACGATAAAGGAAATGTTCAAATTCGGCTGTGATCGTAGCAACATCGGGCCATTCGTGAGGGCATCTTAAGCCTTCGTATGACCGCCGGTGGAGTTTCTCAGGCTCCGGCAGCAACTTCGTGAGCGGCAACTTCGTAAGGCACTCGTGAGGGCATCTTGTCAAATCGTGTCATCTTCGTGTTATCATCGGTGCATTCACCCTCACTCTGATCGGGGCGAATGCCCGATGGCACCGATGATAACAAGATGCCCTCACGATGGCCTTACGAAGGGCAACATTGACACACAAATTCAACACGAAAATGAACCTTCGCAAGGTCCTTCGGCAATTTTTTGGCATGCCAAAGATGTTGCCACCGCTCACGAAGTTGCTGCCGGAGCCTGAGAAACTCCACCGGCGGTCATACGATGGCTTAAGATGCCCTCACGAATGGCCCGATGTTGCTACGATCACAGCCGAATTTGAACATTTCCTTTATCGTGTGTCCATCGGGTTGTTTTATTGCACAACAAAATCATGTAAATATATTATGTAAATAACCCAATTTGTGTTCTGTGAAACTAAAAAGGATATAATATATTATTTTGAAGGACAGTTGACAGGAAGTTGTTGTTGTTATGGAAACAACATTACGGAGAAAACGTAATATTTTCTACATATAACGACGGATAAAGTAAAGAACAGATCAGTCTGAAGATATCAGTACAGTATCATAGTACTGTAACATAATTGTTTTTGGTACTTTCATTGCAGTTGTATGTCTTAAATGTAATGTAAATGTTGCCTTCGTGTGTGGTTCGGGGCCATCTTCGTGCGAAATTCACAATTCCATATTCGTGTGTCCATCGGGTGTCAATTTCGGGACAGTGTGACAGGGCCTTAAGAGAAGACCAGGAAATGATGGATACACAGATTGTGTTAAAATCAATAGGCACGCAATGATTCTAAATAATAATGATCACGCCACCAAACAGATTAAAACTAAAGTAACAAGCCTGTTTTGAAAATGTAAGAAGTAGAAAATACAGGTATTTGTGTTAAAGATATAAGAAGTAAAAGTCAAAAGTCGTCAGAAAAATAAGTAGTGGGGTAAAGTACTGATACCAGAAAAATGTACTTAAGTAAAGTAAAAAAGTATTTGTACTCCACTACTTCCCACCTCTGACAGTGACAACCATTTCAAACCGGAGAGACGTGATGTAAGGAATACATATTTATTGTTACACGTCATATGAATGAAATGATTGCCATGATAATACAAAAGGAGAATGGAATGGTGTTTGGCGATTAGGCCCCGGTTTGCAGGATAATCATTCAGGAGGGAAAGAACCGCTCCGATGAAATCCCCGGGGTCTAGACACTGGTGGTGGTGATAAGTAGGTGGGACCGGTCTGAAGAAGGAAGGTTTAGCTTTGTCCTGGAGGAGACGGGAGGCGAGAGGGGTGGAGGCGGGTTGCGTGGGGTCACCTGAAATGACAGGGAGGAAGAGCAGGCATTTAAGGATTTTAGCATGTGCAGCTATTGGCTGCTGAGGGGTGACGCCCTCGTATTTAATGAGGGGGGAGGGAGCAATAGAGTGACGTGTAAGTGACTCATTGTTAGGTCTTCCTTATTGAACTTGCGCTAAAGCTTTCATTACTCTATTTCAGCAACTTAATCAATATGACAACAGTTACTCCTCAGACATGGTCATAGGAAACTTTTCCCATGCCAAACTTTTTATTTTTCAAAGTCAGTTCCAATCTCTGCGCCATGTAACCCCTCAAATAAATAGGGAGCCCTGGGCCCTGTTAGACACTGCAATGACAGTCAATTAGCCTGCTTCTCATACACAGACATGTCAGTGGTTGGCCTTCCAAAACGCACACACCTCTAGTAATGGTGTCATGATATAATCAGAGGTTTCTGCGATATATAAACACAGTTCAGCATGATTCACCTGATGTCTGGAAAAGGTAAAAAAAACAATCAAATAATCCTCGTCAGTGGGGGGGGGGGGCCTGCAGTTGTAATTGACGTGTGTGATGAGACTAATAAGCTCCCCTGTGAACGCATCAAAGAACAAGGGGGAGATAATGAGATTTATTTTTATATAACTCCTAATCAGTTTCCCTTTTTTCGTTTGTTCCTTTTGTGCCATAACCTTCAGCCTCTCCTCCCACTCTACTGTAGACGGTCTATAGGTGCATCAAACAAATGTAAATTGACATGGTTGAGAATAATTATTTCTTCCAATATATACTAGCCATTGAATTGGCCTTATTTCAGCTTGTATCAGCAATGGTAACAAGCAATATATTGATGTTCTTTTTTTCTTCCACACTGCCAATTAAACGTATTTTTATTTATAGATTCGTCTATGATGGCATTTTGATAGTTTGTTTTTGTTCATACTGTGGGAAACTTGGTTGATTAGTGTTGTAAGATCAGGCTTATACTGTTCTTCAAGTGGCTTGGTTTTTATGCTTTTCCTGCTATCCAAAAAGCAGATTTACCCCAGTAATTATTAAAAGTATGTCTTTAAACAAACTGGAATGGATCTTGTTGGGCCAATAAACCACTGTGCAGGGAATAGTTTATTAGAGTTAGTTGAACAAGACTAGCAAACTTTGAATTTTAAAATGGAAAAAGTAAACTTACCTCCCCAGTATACTTTGTCAAAACACAGCTGCACTTGCCTCTCTAAGTTTTAAATATAGACGTTTTTTGAAGCTCTGACCATAATGTGTGACAATACCGAGCTATATAGTGTAGTATTATACAGTTGGAGATATTTATATCCTAGGTAACGTAAATATTGTATAGTGCTTTCTACGGTGGCCCTGAAGTGCAAGACACTACAGCATTTCAGAAAACACCACAGCATTTCACAAAACACTACAGCATTTCACAAAACGCCACAGCATTTCAGAAAACACCACAGCATTTCAGAAAACACCACAGCATTTCACAAAACGCCACAGCATTTCACAAACGCCACAGCATTTCAGAAAACACCACAGCATTTCACAAAACGCCACAGCATTTCACAAAACGCCACAGCATTTCACAAAACGCCACAGCATTTCACAAAACGCCACAGCATTTCACAAAACGCCACAGCATTTCACAAAACGCCACAGCATTTCACAAAACGCCACAGCATTTCAGAAAACACCACAGCATTTCACATTGGACGGAAAGGGTATTCCTTTAGGGAGAACACTTCTTGTTTGTGATTGGACAGAGCCAGCCATAGAAGCACTGCTGTGATTGGTTGTTTTTGCTGCCAGTCAATAAATGACGCTTCGTGATTGGTCAACACCCGACAGCGAAATATGTCCCAACACATCAGCCGTTAGCACACACTCAGAGCTCACAGCTCCTCATATCTGTTCAGAAACTGGACAAAAGTTAAACATGTACAAACCACAGACTGTCTGTGTCATGGCGAATACAGTCGCTGCTTTATTTATGTCTGTATGACGTTGTTGTGAGTGTGGACGGAGCAGCTACAGGTTAGTTTAGCCTGATGGATCCGATTCCATTCAGAAAACACGCATTTTAAAAGCTTTTCGCCTGCCGTCTTATCTGCAGACTTGTCAAAGCGTTAATTTATGTTTTTTTACTAACCGTTATCAGTATGTAGTTACTTCGGCATCAATTTGAAACGTGTATTACAATTAAATCACGGTCAAATATGTTCATTTTGTTGTAGTTGGCATCTCCCATAACATTTACATGGAGATACGCCCCGCCCCCTCTCAGCGCCTCTTGTTTGAATGACAGGAGCAAACACAGCTGACAGCCGCGGTTAAACTCGAGCGATTAGAGCGATGCGAATATTGGGTGGTCTACCATAGTATTTACTTGGAGATAAGCCCCTTAAAAACCATGAATTAATAAAGCATTAATTCTGTGTTTACTCCTGTCATTCAAACAAGACGCTGGAGAGGGGGCGGGCCGTATCCCCATGTAAATCCTATCGGAATCGGATCGATCAGGCTAAACTAACCTGTAGGCTATAGCTGCTCCGTCCACACTCACAACAACGTCATACAGACACAAATAAAGCAGCGACTGTATTCACCATGACATAGACAGTCTGTGTTTTTTATATGTTGAACTTTTGTCCAGTTTCTGAACAGATATGAGGAGCTGTGAGCTCTGAGTGTGTGCTAACAGTTAACGACTGATGTGTTGGGCCAATCACGAAGCGTCATTTCTTGACTGTCAGCAAAAACAACCAATCACAGCAGTGATGGCTGGCTGGCTCTGTCCAATCACAAACAAGAAGTGTTCTCCCTAAGGAATACCCTTTCCGTCCAATGTGAAATGCTGTGGTGTTTTCTGAAATGCTGTTGTGTTTTGTGAAATGCTGCGGCGTTTTGTGAAATGTTGTTGTGTTTTGTGAAATGCTGTTGTGTTTTGTGAAATGCTGTTGTGTTTTGTGAAATGCTGTTGTGTTTTGTGAAATGCTGTTGTGTTTTGTGAAATGCTGTTGTGTTTTGTGAAATGCTGTGGCGTTTTGTGAAATGCTGTGGTGTTTTCTGAAATGCTGTGGCGTTTTCTGAAATGCTGTGGTGTCTTGCACTTCAGGGCCACCGTAGCTTTCAGTTCAAGCTTACACAAGAAAAGTGCTATAATTGCAATTCATGTGTAGGTTAATGCTGTGGCTGCAATTTAATTCAACATGTTTCTGAGGATAGTGTTTTTCACACATTTAAAACAAAATGTTATTTCAGTACAGAATGCCATCATTGCTGAAATATGCTAAAATGAATCCAATGTTGAAACAGTATTCAACTATGGAGATTGTATTGTATTTGTTTTCCTCCACAATCAAGTAATTAGATTATGTCTCCCTTCAGTAATGCATGTAGCAGAATTTTGAGTGTGCATTTAACTGTTTATCGCCTAATGGCACAAACCTCAGTTTGCAGATACAGATTCTGAAATAATCCCTTCCATAAACACTATATATTACCATTTTAAATATAAAGACCCCATTGAACAGGAAATATTCTGCTCTGACAGGCAGCCTGACAAGGTGACACGAGGACTCTTACCATAACAAGGAACATTAGGAAAAGTACATTAAAACGATTTTTGAAGTGAAGGTGTGGTGATTACAGATTCAAAGAAGTAGCAAACAGTTTGACAGTATAATTTTAGAAGAGCAAAATTCGCTCTGTCAGCCTTGTTCTCAATGTATTTGGAATGTATAATGTTTCCAAGCTCAAAGTTTACATTTGATTTCAAACGTTGGAGATTGCTTTTATTTTATTCATGCCTGAATCCCACTGACTCTTTCTCTGGCTATCTCTCTCTGGGTTTGTCCTGTTGGGTTATGGCCTTTTCAACCCTTTTGAATGTAATATTTTTCAAAGAGGCACTTGGCTCGCTGGTAAACCTTGAGTTTGTAATGGAAGACGAATTAGGACAAAATGCATATTGCGTGCCTAAAGAGTCACATCTATAAACATGACGCAGTGTGATGTTGCTAAAATGTTCTTGCTTCTGTGTCTTCAAAAGTGATGCAAAGAAAAGTACTGCTTCTGGAGCAATTTGAGTTATTTTTTCCCCCAATAATACAAGGCTGTCTACCACCGTTTTCAGACAGTGATGCATATGCAGCAGAGGAGTTTACTGTGCCAATTATTTTTTTATTAGAATTGAGCAAATTACTTTTTCTCCAACTCCATTTGGACTGTCGTGTTCTATACGAAAAGTTTCTCTACAAAATCAGGTCTTCTTGGAGGGTCTCCATGTTCTAGTGCTTCCTCCGCATCATGTGACGCCAGAAAATCCAAGCCATGGTAATGTCTCTGTTAGCAACCTTTTCCATCATTTATTATTTATTTTTTCACCTTAGTGTTCACTTTCAACACAAATTATACAGAATGCTAAACCTACACATTACTCATACAGTCCATTGTGTCCAATAATGTTGTCAATTCTGAAGTACATTTTAGTTTTAAACTACACATTTCCAGTGTCAAAGTTATAGATAAGTGTCCAAACCACCATCTATTTTGTTGTTGGACTGTTTCCATTTGTTGGCAAGCTGATTTGTGTCAACTTCCCGTCTTCAAAACGTACTTTCAAAAGTTGATACTTTTCAAAACTCTAAAGTTAGAGGTGCATTACCCGCAGCAATTTAGTTATTTTAGGATTTTCTACAGCAGCTCTAATATCTCTACTTGAGAGCATTAAAATGTTTTGGGAATTACTCCAAAATCCCTTGGAGGTCTAAAGTCAGTACTGAGTTACATAGTATTTCATTTTTCTCTAAACAGTTTAACAGTAAGCGTTTCAGTTTAGTTTAGGTTGTATTGTGAATGTGGCCTACAGTATGCATATGGGACTCATTAGCTATCGTCAAAATATAACCCACTTAATTGAATACAAAAACATATATATGGTTCCTAAAGCCACTTTTAAAGTCATTGTTCAATGGTAAGACCAACAACTGTTTGTCACAGTCCTGCTAGCATGTCCTGATTTGAATGTTCACATGCATTGTTTCTTTTTTTACCCGTCGAAGAGGCTTTAAAGGAAATATACATAATAGCACCATACACACCACTGTGGGTTGCCTAAAGTACAGATTATTGCATTAATTCCATTAGTCACTAGCATCCCAGCAGATTCTTATTTTAGATATTATCTCAGCATTAGAGTTATTATCTCAGCATAAGAACAATCAGTTTAAATAAGTAAATGATTAATCAGAGCACACAACTGACCAAACATTGACACATGCTAAACTCCACGAGAGTCGTACAAAGATTATATTTCAACTAATTTAGGCTGCATCTACACAGAGACGAAACGGAGAACGAACCAAATTCGATATCAAAAAAGTAGTCCGTCCACAGGGTATCGGCTCAAGAAACGTGTCCATCCACGACCCGCTGGAGACGCTGTAGTATATATGCCGGGCCTGTAAGTGGCGCTGTATTTCCGCCTCAAAATACACCAAAAGCAGCGAAGAAGACCCCCCGAGCATGGTTGCCATGGTTGCCCTTCTGTTTATTCTCCGCGGTGGATTTGGCAACATGTAGTTCATGTAGTTCTCCATGTCCACTTGTTGCTGATGGTTGTGGTAGACAGAGTTGGGTGTAACGCGTTACAAAGTGCTAAGGTGAAGCTAACGCACAGCTATTTGTTGTTTATATCACGTAGTCTGTTCTTCTTCTCTGTTTTCCGGTTGTTGCCTGTTTTGAATGATGAATACACACTACCGCCGCCTGCTGGTAAGGAGAGTTATTGCCACTCACGCATGCGCAGTTTGTACGTGCTCGGCTGAAGTCTTTGCGGTGTCTGGTTCCAGTGCAACACATGGCCAACACGTAGGAGAACACGCCGACGCAACAGCGTGAGCAGAGATAGACTGCACAAAATATACAGATAGCAGGAGACAGAGGACAGCCATGGTCAGATAGGAAAACATTCAGGATCTGGATCAGTCTTATGCGACAATGGAAACTGAACTAAAGAGAACATTTGAAACTTTAGCAGTCTGCGTGATCTGCCTGCAGGGAGGGGCGGGCCGGCCCTGCGAGTAAAGTAACGAGTAAAGTAACGAGTAAAGTAACGAGTAACCGTTTCCGCGGTTCCGTTTCCGCGGTTCCGTTACGGCCTCGTGTGGACGAACCGTCCATACGATAGAGAACTGTAGCAGATACAACCCGTTTCGTGTCCGTGTTGACGGGGCCTTAGTTCTGACCTCAGGAGACTTTTTTTCCCTTCAGCTAGAAACTAAAAGCAACATTTAAACTTTGTAACTGACTATTGCACTCAAGTCAAACTGTTCTCCTCCTACGTTCTCACTGCTATTCTCACCCCTTCCCATCTTATCTGGGCCGAGTCAAGCTGCTTTGTTGTGTCCAGCTAAATAAACTCGACTATCATTTTTTATTTCCATACCTCTCTCCCACCTTTACCAGCTGTCAACACATTATTATTAATATTGGGTTTTTCTTTTTGAGCTAGAGATATTTGTTGCACATTGGACCAAAACTGATCTGTTTTACAACTCACTCACTTTCAAAATGTGTCATGTCAGCATCCCATCCGACCTTCTGCACAGCATGCTCACTGTTCTGTGGGTGGTCTGGATGTCTCAGTGGTGATTTATTAAGCAATCATTCACTGGTTTACAGTTGTCATTGTTTAAGGATGTGCTTCATCAGCGCAAATACAGTAAAAAGATGGTGTGTGCTTGTAAAGGATGGCTTAGAAGTTAAAAATCGCTATGAGCTGCTTTGGTGTGATTTAGATTAAAGGACTTGCCTGCTCTTACAGTATTTATTTATCTTTTTGGTTCAAACAAAACATTGTTTCAGTTTTTGAAACTAATTATAGCAGGTTTAACTAGTAACAAAACTAGCAGTCAAATAATGTAAAGCAGCCATCATTGATGCTACTACCTGTTTTTGCTAAAACAAGTCAAAATGGCTGCCGTGTAAAATTGTAAAAGCAAAACAGATCTAAGGAAAGTGAAATAGTGAATACTCTAATGAACTTAAACAAGCTAATTGACTTTTATGGAAACCCTTATGGATGTTCCTACGAAAAACGCTGAGCATCTCATAATCAAGTTCCAATTAACAGAGTCCTTTTTCAAATCCTGACATCCTCCATCAGGGTTTTCCCTGATATCTTACATCATGCTGTCAGAGACTGTGTTGTAAGACCGGCCTCTTGTCCCTTAATAGGCGCATGTCTTCATTTAATGTTGTTTGCTAATGATGATCAATTACATACGAGGATAACACAGGAAATGGAACACAGCTAATCAAACCTCCGCTGACCTTCAGTTAATTCAGCATTCATCCAAACAGTTACAAATTAGGTAACATAGAGAGCAAAATATAATTAGATTTTTATTAAAATGTGTGTCTATATACGTACAAAGCCTTCGTTTGTTTTTTTGTGTGCTACTTGTGGTCGAGGCTGTGTTGTAAAGATAGTAACAATAATGAGAAGAAAAACTTCATCCACCAAACAGGACATCCTTTCCTCCTCCTGTGTTATTTTGAGGAAATAGCAACTGCTCATGACTCAAAGCACCTCACCTGTCAAATGTGTAGAAACAAATGCCATTGACAAGAGAAGCACATTATGTCTGAGTGTTGTGGTGCTGATTATCGATACACTGAGGAGTCATTGTAACACAGAATGTCACTGACAGAAATAACACAAACAGGCAATGAGGATATTTTTATGACATGTTTAGACATTTGAGAACAGCTGTGATGGAGCAATAATGATAACATCTATTAATATGAATACAAATCTATATACCAGGCACCTGCAGGGGATTAATAATGTTATACAAATATGCCTGAATGACTATTTTGTGTGACAGTGTTATAAGAATATTACATTGTATGTATTTAAAACAAAGCCATGATTATGGAATTCAAACACTGCTTCATGACAGTTATTTAAAAATAAATGCAAAGTAAATGTTCCTCACATGTTACCTAGCCCACCTCTCACCTAGCCCTCTGACTGACAGAAGCTCTGTGCTGCTGACAGAGATACACTTTCTCTCTCGCCTCCATATTTACTCCTACCACCTTCTCCATAAAGGCACCAGGCCAACTATATTTTCTTCAGTAATACCAGGCAATAAGCAAATGCTGATGTGCAGTAAAGCATTATTAGCCTAGAGCTTTTTTTATACACTGAACAATTTTAACATTGACTGTAAGTAAATATATTATGTCAACAGGTTCCACATCATTTTATAAGGTTGGTTGAAAACAATAATATTAGGTTTAAATCAAAAATAGGGTTAGGGTTAACATTTTTTAATTCAACTTAATATTATGTGAAATATGTTGACATAATACATTTACTTAGAGTCAACGTTTCAGTTTTTCCAGTGTAGAAGTCAAATTAATTCTTGACTTCATAGCTGTGTTGGAACATAAAAAAGACAAAGTAAATAAGCCCCTGGAAGAAAAATATAATAAATAATGAGAGCAACAAAAACACCTCGTTCCTTGTGTGCTTTCATAATTCATTCATTTAGATTCTACTCATATGCAATATGAATGAATACCTTGCCTCCTTTGCTGCGGTTATTCATGTTCCCACAGGTTTATCTTCAGCATCTCAAATCACAAAGTACTATTTATATTACAATAAACCTGCCTTGTTCCAATCGATAAGCTCGCCAATCAATAAACAGATTACAATCTGAGGGCTGTTGCCGTCTGTAAAAATATCTGTATTTTTCACAGGAGCCTGCTCTATCTACTCCCTCCTTCTTCCTCTTCATCGCCACTGAGAGGCATTTAAGAGCTTGGAACAACCTCAATGAACGCATGCAGTCCTCGATCGATTTTTTGGGTCATGGATCGCAGACTGAAAGAGCATTGAAGTAGGGAAGCGTCAGCAGAATGGAAAGCATTCAAAGAAAAAAGGGGGTTAGAAGATGAAAGACAGGAGAACGTTGCACATACTGTACTTTATATTTAACTATGACACTTAATAAAATAATCCATTCAAAGTATTCTTAATCAGCCCTAACTTAAAGTGCTGACAGGATTGCTCTCATTGAAGCATCATTTTTTAAAGGGGCCCATTATGCACATTTTCAGGATTTTATTTGTATTTTTAGCATTCTTACATTACATTACATTCTTTAATGTCCAAAAAGTGCTTTATTCTTCTCATACTGCCTGTGCTACAGCACCTCTTTTCACCCTCTGTCTGGAACCAGAGTCCAGTCTGCTTTGATTGGTTAGCTGGCCGGCTCAGTTGTGATTGGTCAACCGCTCAAAGATGTCCCGCCCCTCAGCATACATGTTTTGGAGCACTAGCCAAAAGATGCGCGAGTGTTAAATAGTGATGTCACAATGTTATGGAAGTAAATAAAGGAGTTAAATCGAGGCCTTTCAGACAAGGGGGGGGGGGGGGGAGTGTGTGTGTGGGAGAAACTCCCTCTGGATGGATACAGGATTTTAGAAAAAATCTATATAACACACTACAGGAAAGGGAAAATCCCAAAAAGCATAATGGGGCCCCTTTAATCTCAACATATTCATGGTAGTTTCACTGATAAGAGTGTTTGTCATTTTCTTATTCAGAAACAGCCTTCTCACATTCACAGCCTTCCCTAACAACCAATGCGAGACTGAGCAGCTCAACAGAAGCAGTTTGGGGGGTTTGGATTTTGCTCTAAGGTACATCGTTGGTAGTAATAATGAAAGATTGCATTTTTACTTTCAAAGCCTTTTTACATTTTCTACTAAGCCAGCATCTAAAACCATTAACACCATTTCAGACTCCCATTTTTGACACCCACTGGGGCTACATTTAATTGAAAAATATCTGCTTGATAGGACTAATTTAGACATTTTAAATTAAATATTACGCCTGGATTAATCTTGTTTATAGGTGCTTTTAGACTTTTGTTTTTGCAATTACAAAAGATGTAAAATGTCATGTCTACCCTCACTGATCAAACTTCCTTAATTAGGTGAGTTTTTGTGCCCTCAACAAGCAATTGTATTTACACTCACCTCAAGGCAGAAGATGCTAAATCCACTTTATGTGCCACTGGTATTTCAGTTTATGAAGTGGAAGTACCCCATGTAAATGTTGCTGGAAAAAAGTGTCCTAGTTATGTGTTTGCTTTGCTTTCCCGCAATCAAATGTATTCCTACATTAAAGATTAGCCTCGGTTCCCCCTTTTTTGCTAAAACGCCTGAAGGAAAATAGCTCTCTTCAAATATTGGACCCCTCCATCCTCAATATTGTGTTCAGTTTTATGTTCCACTTTTTGAAACACTCACAGCTTGAAGTAGTTTGAGCATGCTGGTCCTTGCTATTTATTTTGTATCATGTTCATCATGAAATACATAATGTTCACTGACAAAAGCTTGTGTTTATTTAGCCATCAATGGATAATCTTGGGAATGGCATTCAAGTGAAACATGGTGTTAGCCTCTTGGCTTTAAAGGTCATCCTGCAGAGATAGCATCTAAACAACAAGCAGGCAATCCCCAGCTGCTAAAAACAAGTAAATGTGATACCAGTAAGAAAGAAAATGTGTTGAAAAACAGGGACTTTCCGAATAATCCTCACAGCAGAATGACTTAAAAAACTGAGTTTAAAGGCAAACAATCCACACACTGTCCTTAAATTTAACATAGCTACGTTTCAATCTAACAGGGACCTTTGTCAGGCAAATGATCATCACAAACCAGAACAAGCAACAAAGTCACAATCAAATATATCACCTGGGCGGTTCTTATCTGCATGATTGACAGTTAAACTGCTGTCGAGCTGTACCAATCAAATAAATCATATAAAACTGACACCAGTGATATCGTTTAGTTTAAAGCACAGTTTTGTTTAAATACGCCTCACAGAGCTGCAAGCTTATTTCAATCTAAATGCGTGTTATGGCAGATGCTAAATGTTTTCTCCAACGCGTGGACATTGACATCAATTATGTATCCTATGTAGAAATCTATTAGAAACTGATCAAAATAAAGGCTCTGTATTGTTATATATTTTTTTAAAAGCCTCTTTTTTTTAATTCATTGTCTGTATGAGTTTGTACACTGTAGTCACTGTAGTTTCCTTCTGGTGCTTGTCATTTTTAAGTGAGGTTGTATTTTATGATTATACTGTAATCACGCTGGCAGGGAATTCATTACGGGCTCTTGAGGAAACAATGGTTACTTCAGAATCCAATTAACTAAAGCAAACACACTGCATCAGTTACCAAGATCAGGCTGTCGGTTCTGGCGAGTCGACACTGTGAGAAATAATATCTACTCCACGCAGAGGATGCTCCATACCCAGTGACAAGCACTCCATACCCCAGCACCAATCACATTGGCTGACTTCCCCTTTGATGTTTTTGCTGCTTGTGTGTAAAGCCTCTATGCAGCTAGAGAGAGAAGGTAGCGAGGGAGCTAACTATGAGTTTATTTGGCAATCATTGCGTTTACTCATAAACAGAAACTTTTTATTTTTATTTAGTACCTCTGATGTGATTCTCATATGGCTTCCTCTGAGTTCTTTGAAAGAGATTTGCTTTTGACTGTGCAGTCGGGGTACACAAGACATTTACAAAGGTCATGCTACTGTAATGATTCCTGTTATTGCTCTTTTATGCTGCTCTATGCTCCATGTACTACATCTGTACATTAGAGTGGATCTGCTTTTACAGCTGAATTTATCAGCAAATTTCAGCTTTCAGCTGTGAGATTTTTCACTGTAACTATCTTTAATTAATGCAACTTGAGGGCAACTTAAACCTAACAGCTGATTTTATATACTGTAATGCTTAATATCAGTCAACAACGACTCAAGCTCTACAAAGACATAACAAAAGTGACCAGCTTTCAAACACTTCAACATAAGATGGTCTTGACCAAGCCTTTTGAAGTGGTTTTCAGAGGTGGGAAGTAATGGAGAAATACTTCGTTGTACTTAAGTACATTTTTCTGGTATCAGTACTTTACTCTACTACTAATTTTTCTGACGACTTTTTAATTTTAATTCTTACATTTTCAAAACAGGTTTGTTACTTTAGTTTTAATCTGCGTTAGGTGGCGTGATCATTATTATTTAGAGTCATTGCGTGCCCATTGATTTTTAACACGATCCGTTAGGGCTGTGCGATTATGGCAAAAATCATAATCACGATTATTTGGGTCAATAATTGATATCACGATTATTTTGACGATTATTCATTGACCATTTATTGAACTTTAAAACAAATAATATTTTACCAATAAACAAGATCAACAAATATGTTGGAGCGCACTTCCAAAACCATACTAAACATATATTAATATGATAAATAAAAATAAATTAGACCAAAATAAATTAAATCAAATATGTTGCAGTGCACTGTCACAACCTACTGAAAACTCCTTAACATATAGCCAATATTTTTGGTAAAACATATTCAACATATTCCACTCAGTTAAATGTTGAAGGCTGGCCAACCGTCATGGTCCAGAAGTAACAAGAAATAAATGTTGAACTACAATTTAAGACCAAATAAAAATGTTTTGGCCACCATGGCAAATGCTGGTAGGGCTGCTCATGTCATCTCTTAAAGATTTTTTGCAAGAAACACCAGCCTGTTTACATGGTCTGGTTTCAGAGATGAGCGCAGGCAGGTGACAATATTGCCAACTGTACTGAAGACCCTCTCTGAAGAGGAACTTGTGGCAGTGCTGCCACATGACACAGGAAAAAAAGAAAATACTCTGAACCCTTTCTTTGCCATTATATAAAAATAGTGTTGCTACAAAATTAGGCTTACTAATAAGACAACACAGATCTGAAGCTACACAGGAATCTGCTGCCAAAGTGCAATAAAAAAGACAAAATTAATAGAATCAAACCCTTTTTTTGTTGCATTTTATTAGAGTATAAAAAGAAATGCCTTTAAAATAGGATGCAAGCAACACTAGTTTCTTAACCTGAATTGATAATAGACTATAATCAATTTAAACAGAACAGATCTTAATGTTTGCATTCTTATACCATTTTGTACAATAATTATAATGAATAAGTTCAAACAAACTAAAACTTACAGTTGATTATTAACGGTATCTAACGTTTTTATTATATCAAAAACCTGTTGGAATGCTACTGTTATTTTTACTGTCCCCAAAAGCGTGTCGGTAGCCTCCAGGAATGCTTCTTTCACAACTTCGCCGTCTTTGAAAGACTTCATGTGTTTCGCAAGAACGTGACTGACACGATAAGATGCTCTGGTAGCAGCCTTGCTCTTGTTGTTGGGCCTGGTGAAAATTGACTGCTGTGCATGTAGCTGTCCTTTCAGGTCCCTCACCTTTTGGGAGCGTTTGTGCACTGTTTTGAAATGCCGCTCCTAAATGACCCTTCTTCGATAAAGCCACTCTCGCATTGCAGATGAGACAGATGGACTTTGGACTACTACAGCAGAATGTTGCAGTAGAATTTGCAGTCTGCACAGTGTTATATTTTCACCGCTCAGTGTCAGTAAATATTGTGCAGTTAGTATTGGACTACAAGATAGATTTCAGTTTAAGAGTTATTTAAAGCATAACTGAGTGGGTTGGGTTCTGGAGGTGTGGTTACAGCAATTGTGCTTGGTTGGCGTGGCCTGTGCCTGGTGATGGGGCCCAATGTGATATATTTTCATGGGGCCCAAAATCCCTGGCGGCGCCCCTGGTTACAGGACATTAACGATAAAACTGAATATTGTTGTTCTATTTTTAGACACATCTCGCGATCGACTGGGAATCTCCTCGATCGCGATCGACTGGTTGAGCACCCCTGGGCTAGACCATAGGTCCGTTGTGGTGGCAAAGTAGTCAGCTGAAGCCACATCTCTCTCAACTTCCCCACGGCATTTGTAATATAGTGCAGGCAGCGCAGACCTGCTGAAATAATACGAGACGGCATCGCGTAACGCTTGTCCAACGTGTTGACAAGTTGCTTAAAGCCCTGGTTGCTAACAGTGCTAACTGAGCACATATCTTTAGCGATGTGAAATGTAATGGCACCTGTAATATCTCTGTGTCTCTGCGTAGGCCGTTGCCCTGTACAATGCGTCATGAATGTGACTGTGATGATGTTGTGGATGAAGTCGAGCGGGCATCTGCTTTTTGGTCTGCTTTTTGTTGTATTATTGCCCGGTCGTATTGCATTTTGTGGTTGTATTTCAGATGATTAAAGAGATTGGTTGTGTTAGCGTGTGGTGCCAACACAACCTGGTAACAAATCCTGCACTGTACTTTGTTTTGATCCACGTCGGACTCCTGAAAGCCAAAGTACTTCCAAATAGTGGAAATAGTTTTACCCTTCTTTTTAACGAGTTGCTGCTCTTGTTCTGACATCTTCGCTCGCGCTGAACACTCACAACACATGTCACTCCCACGTGGCCGAGTGGGCTTTTAGGGAGGGGCAAAGCGCACCCAGCAAAATAAAGGCAGTGTCTGCTGTGCGCACGCAAGACAGAGAGGGGGGTGGGGGGGGGGGGGCATTATTCCCTGTACTTCCTGGTGCCCAAAAAGACAGGCGAATTCAGGCCGATTCTGGATTCGCAGTATGAATCTCCACATTTCACGCAGAAAATTCCAGATGTTAGCTATATAACAGTTACTGGGACTGGTGCAGCCAGGCGATTGGTTTACAACCATCAACCTGAAGGACGCTTACTTTCATGTCGGGATTGCTCCGAAACACAGAAAGTATTTGCGTTTTGCCTGGGGAGAGCTATAGGTGGGCGCTGGTCTCTAACAGAGACACGGCACAGCAACCTCCTAGAGCTGCGGGCAGTAGTGTGTGTCCTCCAGCATTTCAAACCCTTAATTCAGGGGAGACATGTAATGGTCGGGAGCGACAACAGCACCACAGTGGCATATATCAACAGCGGAGTCCGCCCCGCCGCTTTGTTGACCACAGCGGATAAATTGTGGTTGTGGGCTGCAGAGATGGTGTTATCTCTGAGAGCCCTCCACTCTCCGGGTCTGGAAAACAGGGGGGCCGACCTCATGTCGAGGGGCGGACCCCTGCCAGGCAAGTGGGCGCTTCACCCGGAGGTGGTGAAGCGGATCTGGGCCCGGTTCGGGACAGCAGAGGTGGGAGGAAGGGGGGCTGTGGGTCAGTGGGCATCTGACCCCCTCCCCGGACGTAATGCGATTACGTTTTTCCCCGGGCCCCGGGGATGGGGCCGTACGCGCACATGGGCCCATAGGGGCTGGAGGACTCTTTTTCCCCTGCTTTAGGGCTGGAGGGGGGAGTCCTCCACGTTATAGCACACCTCCACGGGGTAAGCGTGTCAGGGTGTGCTCTGTCAGCTGCAGCCTCTTTTCTCTCCACGGTTACGACCGAGGGAGAGGTGAGTGAGGCGCAGCGGCTGCTAACCAGAAAGCCGGTCAGAAACATTGAGATGGGGCAGTGTTGTTGTGTGACGACAGCGCGTGTATACATCGGGCTCCACCCACTGTACCCATAGAGTCCAGTAGAGCCCTGTCTGTCCTATGCTGCTTGCTGAAGAGAAGTAAAGGATGGCAGTGAGGAGGCAAAGCCTCCTCTTATGCGGTGAGATGCGCGCACATTCAGGTAGGCCCGCCCAGGGGCCGGCTACGTCTAGAAAAGTCTCAGTGAAGGAATGCTTGCATGATAGGATCGAGGGGAGTACCCATAGAGTCCAGTAGAGGGCTCCGTCTGTGTTTATATTACAAGGGTTACCATACTTAACCCCTCGTTTCATTACACACAGCCCAGCAGGTGTAACTCTTGACATTTGACTACTAGATATACAGCGTAAGAGTAGCCTTATTCACCAATTTCTCCAAAATGCAACAATAACTCTGAAGTCTATGGACTCCAGTGGTGACCCAGTTACATTGGGAAATAGTGTTGAAATGTGGTGTAAGAACCTACTCATGCAGCATACTCCAAACGGATACATTTTAATGAGCCTTTCCTCACACTGCATAGCACCCATTACCTAATGTTTGCTTATGGTTGTTAAATTGTTTGCAGTTGTACTGACACATCTTTCGCGTCTGTGTGTGTTATGTCATAACGCAAGCTATTAATTTTGCATATACACATCACTTAAATCAATGTTGACTGAGTTATGCAAAGTATCTAAAAGTACATTAGTCACATAGTGGATATAGAAGGCAATTACAATTAATTACATGGTATTAGATACGTTTATGAAAGACAGTAATAGGACTAAGAATATATTAATTCTCTTATTGCTGTGACTAAACCTGTTAAAAGACGCACCATCACCGTGGGCCACACATTTGTCTCACCCACCTTGACCAGAGGAAAATATATGGGATACAGCTGTAGACCATTGTTCAACATTTAATACCATTTTGCCGTTCGAGTTCAGCTGACAGACCTTGGACTAAACGCGTCTTTTGTTGATAGTTTGGCTGTAAACCTGGTCTCTGTATACATCAATTCATCTAGGATGTATTCCTCTTCTGACTCTCCTATCACTATATAGTATATCCAATCATTTAATAATAATAATAGATTTAATTTGTTAGCGCTTTTACAGGTGCTCAAAGACGCTTTACATATATAGTGAAGATTTTACCACATTTACCACACAAGAGAAAATAGCTTCTAAATGAAAAGAAAATTGTATTGCCACATTTGAACACTTCATATTTATTAGAGAGGAAAGAAAGACACACTATGTTCTCCTACACAGAATAGCATTCAATTTCTCTGGATTTTCATCTGTATTGTCTTCATGAAAAATTGGATAATTTGACCTTTAGAGGCATCAAAAATATATTTAAACTCGTGATAAGTTACATTTGAAAATGTCGCTTTGGTGGAACTGCAAGAAAATCTGAAATGAAAGGGCCCATTTTTTAAAGGGTGCACACAAAAGAGCTCGGGATCCACTGATTTAATCTTTAACAGTGTTTTGTATTTTTAAGCTTACCATTACATTTGTAAAACCTACAAAAATTGCCGATGTCAAAAAAATGCAGTGCAGTTAAAAGGATACTTTCCTCTGTAACACAGTGAAGTATAAGTATTAAAGAGTAATACATACCTCAACATTTTACTTATATACTTATACACCAAAGCAAGTAACTTATGTGTTAGCAATAAACCTGATTTTGGTCTTAGTTACTTTGGATGATTGAATAGTGACTTGAATTTCAGACTCTTGGGGACATCCAAATCCACCTCCACTGGTTGTGGACTCTCAATTCATCTGTCTTTTTGATGATCCTTGGTCTCATATGAAAAGAAAAAACATAGACAAGAAGCTATTATTTAGTGTGTATATCTACTATATCTCTCTCTCTCTCTTGTGTATTCACGTTGCTCTTACTCTCCTCAAAGACAACAGTGTAGACAACCTTGAGTTCACATTAATTAGATTTAACATGTGTTCTGACAGAGAACAATGCATATTCTAGCATTTGCATGACAATGCCCTCTAATTGTACTTTTGCTTAATTCATTTTTAAAAGCTTAAGCAGCAGTAGTTGATTATATTAAAAATGGATCAGTGTGACAGAGCATGCTCCTCTCTTTCTGTCTCTTTCTTTTTCACTCTCTCTTTCTGAAAATGCAACCCCAAATGGCCCACATGGACAGTTATTCAAAAGTATCATTAACCCTCCTGACTCCTCATTGTGCTGTTTTCCCTTGGGGAAATGGAATCCGTACTCATTTTGATGAAGAACTGCAGCCGTTCCTTTGTTTGGGCCCCAGATGGAGAGAAGCTAATACTTGATAATGTGAATGCGGTTGTGCCCTGAACTCTGAAGTAAATAGGATTGGATAATGGTCACTTCATAAAGCCTCTAAAGCCTTCTTCTCTTTCTCTCTGTCTTGTGCCACTAAACCTAAATAAAGCACAGCAATTGGAACTGGAGTGAGGAACTTGACACTTGTTGCTTGTGGTTGAGGGACCAACCCTGTCTCCTAAAAATTACGTTCCCACAGAACTAAACTGCATTCTCAATTACGTTTAGCTAGAAACTTATTTTCTCCCGCGTTACGTTTCTTATGAACGTATCTTAAATACATTTATTCCTACATATCTTTGCCATTTATTGTCTTGCTTATAATAATGATAATAGTCATTTATAAATATCATTTTGGAGCACACATTTGAAATCAGTAGGCGAGGCTGTAATTTTGCCAGCTGTTACTCTCATGAGCGAGGCAGAAAATAATAGTTTTAACATGCCAAAAAGCTGCTGTGTCGTTTATTGCACCTCAAACATTACAACAAATCCAGAGTTACGTGTTTCTGTACTTCCTAGAAGAAAGGACAGTAACAGAAGATCTCTGTGACGCCAGATGTGGTGTTGTTAATGCAATATTTTATCCGAAAAAAAATTCAGTTTAGGATGGCCGAAGACACTACACTACCCATAATCCCCAGCTATCGTTTGGGACTACAGTCCCGTTGACAAACCCCGTGATTAATCTTCAAGCTCTGGGATTGGATGTTGGAGTGGCAGTGTCCCAAGGTTACGCCGAGCGTCAAGCTCTTTGAAATGGAACAAAACCACGGCAGACTATTCAAAACTGGACTTGAACGCCCCCCCCAGAAATACACATGATGGCTATTGTGTTTCGCAACATGTTCTCAATGGCACATCTCTACTGGGAATTGTAGTTTTAAAAGACGTTTTCGTTTTTCCCAAAATTAGAAGTTGACAGTATTAAACTGTGTACAGCCCTGGAGGTTTAGGCGACAGGAAACACATGGTGTGTACAAATTTAAAACATATAATTACTAAATGGGTGAAAATCGCTTGTATCCATAATGGGCAGCATTAATATATACCCACATGACAGCTCATTGTTACTTTGTAATTCTACTCCACTACAATTCAGAGGTTAACCTGGTATTTTTACTCCACTACATTTATTTTAGTTACTTTGCAGATTCTGATTAATGATGTGAAATATAAACAACCCTTAAATCAGACTTTAGTTACACCTGAGTAAAATTCAGGGAAAGGTGATTGTCAAGTGCCAAAAATCAGGAGAGATATTTGATAGTTGGTGCTTGAGAAGACTAAACATGTATCTGCAGATCCATATAAAGCATATTCATTACTCGTTATTCTCTACTAATAGTTAATTAAAAACTGTATATAATGGCTATTTTCCACATCCCTTTCAAGATTTTCTAAGGTTTATTGACATATCATATACACAACTATGGTGTAGTTATGCAATGAATGAAAAACTTGGGTCACAGGTTCCTCAACAGTGCATTACAAGACATCTATCAATATGTGTGTATACCTCCACCATTAAACTGTCATATTCTACACATTTGTTATACTATCTACATACATAAGAGTATAATTCATGTGTATAATATCAGTTAAAAGAAGTGCTTCAACATAGTTAACATTGCAGGAAAGCAATACATTAGACGTTAAGTTTTTTGTCAGGCTTAATAGTTATCTGTAGATAGATACCCCCAAAGATTTTTTCTTATTTGAAAGAAGACCTTAACCTAAAGTATTATTTAATGTGTTAATAAAGGTAAATTAGTTTGTCTGTTTTGCACCTCCTCCTATTAATATTTTTGTACATCCTGCACTAAACTGTTTTATTGTAGAGATCACTTACAGTATCTTCTTGATTTTTTTACATTCTATATTTATATCATTGACCTTCTACTTTCCCCCTATGAAAGTATGCACTCACACCTTTTCTATCAGCTATCTATGGTGTAAATATAACCTATCTACTAATTGGATCAAATATAAAAGTCAGCCGAATTACTATTGATACTGCAAGGAGACGTATTTTGTGAAAATAAATGCAAGATGTTGTTTAATTGTTGATATATTTATGATCCACGTCACATATTCAGTTTTGGCGGCAGTTCTCCTGTTTGTCTAGAAGTCTTCTCATCAGGGCTCTATAAATAATGAACTACGGCAGATGTGTTTTTGTAAAATGTTTTCGGATATCATATCGCATTAACATCATATCCCAACATGCATTGCGGCTAAAACATCCAATCAACGAGCTTCAAACTGAGGATCTTGGGTAATCTGTTCAGTGGGTTTGTGGTGTGTATCGCTCGAAATGTCCCTTATAGGCCTACGTCTGTTTCCGGTGACTTTATTTATGGCTAAAAAGCATGCTAAAAAGACCAATATTATAGAATTAAACGAATAAATAAAAACAAGAATAATTGTGTGTTATTGTTGAGTAAATAACAGTGTGTTATTTAGAAGAGAATAACAAATTAGAAGGAAAAAAAGATTTTCAAAAATACAGATTTCAGTATTTTGAGGCTCTAAGCCCCATTTATTTTCCTCACAGACGGGAAAAAAGTCCGACATTATATGATTTAAAATAAAAAGATAAAACACTGACATGTAATTTACGTTAGAATAAATAGAATGGTTTTGAATAATAGATGAGAGTAAAATCTAAGTCACTTTACAGCCCCGCCCACTTTTGGGGAAACCAACGCTGTCATTTGAACAGCGATCAAGCCTGAAGCCACAGAGATCTTCTGTTACTGTCCTTTCTTCTTAGAGGAAGTACAGAAACACGTAACTCTGGATTTCTTTTAATGTTTGAGGTGCAATAAACGACACAGTAGCTTTTTGGCATGTTAAAACTATTATTTTCTGCCTCAGCTGACGAAATTACAGCCTCGCCTACTGATTTAAATTTAACCATATATCGAGCCTGATTGTCGATTTCAAATGTGTGCTCTAAAATGATATTTATAAATGACTATTATCATTATTATAAGCAAGACAATAAATGGCAAAGATATGTAGAAAATAAACACATTTAAGATACGTTCATAAGAAACGTAAAGTGGGAGAAAATATGTTTCTAGAAGATATGTAGAAAATAAATGTATTTAAGATACGTTCATAAGAAACGTAACGTGGGAGAAAATATGTTTCTAGAAGATATGTAGAAAATAAACGTATTTAAGATACGTTCATAACGAACGTAACGTGGGAGAAAATAAGTTTCTAGCTAATCGTAATTGAGAATGCAGTTTAGTTCTGTGGGAACGTAATCTTTAGGAGACAGGGTTGGAGGGACCGATACAAAAACCCCTTGCAGCCTTGTTATGGTCTTTAACTATCCTCAACTTCCTGCTATAGTCTCCACAACAGAGACATTGAATGTCAAACACAAACCAAAACTAAAGTGTGGATATGTGGGTAGTATGACTCAAAAGAGCTTCTTTACCAAACTTGTTGAACATTTGCAGGTCACATCAATAGCACACAATGATCCTACACAAACCATATTGCAGTCTTCTTTCTATATGTTGCTTACTTGAACAACAGCATGAAGAAATAACAATAAGTGAGTGACTAAGTCATGTTTTAAGCGTAAAACAATGCTTCAGATTGCGATGATGCATATGTCACAGAATTGGAGAATGCGCTTGTATCAAACAAAACACCAGTGTTGGTAAAGATGATTGGACTTCCTTCTCGAGACAGTGGTGACTAAAAGCCATCCGCATCTGGCAGTCTGTTGAGAATCTGGTTGGGTGGAGTTGGTGTAAAGGAGCCGACATTATTACAGTACAAAAGCCTTTTAAATCAAGTGAAAATTGATATGGTGAATATTTTCCTCTGTCCAATTTGAAAACCCCCAAAAACATTCAGATGTATGTTAAAGGATTGGTTAAAGGTCCAATATATGCTTTGTTAGATTATAAAGGTTAGTAATCCCTATTGCTAAATAACTCATGCTGGCTGCCTAACCTTTCTCCATGTTCGTAAATCATGCTATTGTATGTGTATGTATTGCCTTTACATTTTGTACAAAGTCAGGGGTCCCACAAGGCAAATAGTCAAGGTCATTCAAAATTATTTACATAAGTGATTTTGTCTTTAATCATTCAGTCTCCCTGAGTATTCTAGTCTGCCTGGTTCAGAAAGGGCGAGAAGTTGATTTGAGCCACTTACATTCTAACAGCCACATTTGTCTAGCAAGATGTCTGGGGAACATTCACATCCACGGTTGTTACAAGAATATTGAGAGAATGTGTTTGTTATCCTGGAAGCAATTACTTGAAGGCCCAAATCAGTCTCAAATGAGCCACCTGAGATTTCAGAGATATTACTGTGAAATGTATTATTTTCAAAAAGTGTGGATGACAAAGTATTTGTTTATTATGGCAACATTTTAACCATTGAGAAGCGCGAGTATGTTTGGTGTGTATGTCCATGTACTATGAAGGGCTGTGTAGTCCAAAATGTAAACTCACCTCGCACACACACTAATGAAAACATCTGGCCTTGCACAAACACTACTAAAAATACTCTCACTACTGAACACCTCGCATACACAACTGAAAATTAAACCTCACACATGCAACTATAAATTAACCTCACACACATACTACTGAAATACTCTCACATTCACTACTGAAAACCTCACACACACACTCCTGAAAAACATTTGACTGAAAGGTTCTCAGTAGGGAATGTGCATGTGTTTCACCTATGTGTGTGAGGGGGATTCTTGCTGGAACGGAAGTCATTGTAATGAAACGGAAGTACCAAACTGCTAGTGGTCCAGGGCTCGACATTAAGGACTGCCCGATGGCCCGGGGCCATCTAGTATTTAGCTCGGGCAATGAAGCCGCACCTGCTGGTTGCCCGATAGGGCAATCTATTATGCCAGTATCATGCAGCTCGCGGATCCAGTAATGAGTGACCCGACAGTAAAACTAAACATATCTATAACTAGTTTAGGTAGTTTAAGAGGTAATTAAAATAGCTACGTGTGATATTCTAACCTGAAGTGTGTGTTTTGTCCGCTCACCGCTGCATGTGATTATGCAGAGCTGCGTGTCGACTCGTCAGCAGCAGCTGATCTCTCTCTCTCCTGTCAGATTAGACTTCACTCGCGTTTATGTCCATATCGATCAGATCCAGCTAGTTCTAGCTAATGATATGACTACCTGCTTATTAAAAGACACCTAAACAATAAGTGTCACTATGCAACTGGGTGAGGCCACAAAGTATAGCGCAGCATTATACATTTGTTTACATGCCCACCGGAACCCCGAGGCATTACCAACAGATCAACGCACAATCAACCCATACAGGACATCTCTTTCTCCATATTACGTGTTAGAGATTAGAATTGACTATTCTTGTCTGTCACATACTCTTCTTGTCTGTCACATAAGTGGCGCAACTGAAGCGGTATTGCGCTAAAGGGAAATTATTTTGACCAAAGAGATTTAGATTTGCCGGCTAACGGGAACTCTGACGTCGCCATTTTGTGTGCTTCGCGGATGCGCTCAGCTCCTCTCGACTGCTGCTCGGGTCTGCTCGGTCAGCTTCCGGATGAGGAGGCATTCGTTCGACCAACTTACAGTAGATAACATTACAAACATTTTTAACAGGGGCCATAATAGTGTAAATAATGTTTGTTTTGGCATTAATAACTGAATGTAATGTTTTCTACTTTTTTACATCTGGGAAGGCATTTGCCTTCATCAGATGGAAAGTGTCTTCTTGACCAACAACTTAAGTGTTTCTTATAGCTATGCAGGGCATGCAAGCGAGCGAACACAAACAAGAACAAACAAACAAGTGAAATGAAGAATAAAATTGAAATTGTACAACATAATATTGTGGTGGTTCATCTTGTAATTTAGTCTAGAGAATGCACCAGACAACATCTAAGACCTGCAAAAATCTACATTTTCTAGGGGGACGGAGGCCCCCCAAACCCTTCGTGCCATTTCGTCCGCGCGCATTTTTCAGGGCAATCTCTATTGGTCTCAGGGCCATCTGTAAATTAGCTTAGATGGCCCACAGGGCCATCTCCCAAAATCCTTAATGTCATGCACTGTGGTCTCTCTGCTAGCTCCGTTAGCCCCGTTAGCTTAATTAGCTCCAGGCTGCTACAGGGGCTCAGCTGATACAGAGACCCTGGTGGAGTATTCTTCATTGAAATACCACACTTATTTTGTGGCTCTGCAGTTCAAACAGACCGTCCATGACTGCAGTTTATTCGGTAAGTGAAATTCAAGCACTTTATTTCTTACTGGTCTTTTTATTCAGCTAACGAGCGAGATGAAGCTACATTTGTGCTAACGATGCTATCCGTAGCATACAAGTTAAAGCATAATAATAATACATTTTATTTCTATAGCGCTTTTCTTGAACCCAAATTCGCTTTACATTTGGGGGGGAGGGTAGACAAACAAAACAAAAACAAAGCCAAAAAGAAACAAAACAAAACAGAAAAACAGTCAGGAGTAACATACTAGAGAAGTGTAAAACATTAAGAAGGATTATACTGTAGAACAAAAGGCTTCTCGTGAGGTTGGTAAAATAAGGTCATGCTTGTACATTAGTTAGTTTGCTAGTTAGGTAACTGTAGCCTATGCATTGTTATTGTTAATTTAAAATAGCTATGCTTGACAATGCAGACAGCTGGCGCAGAGATGTTCACAAGTCTTTTTTTGCAAGTCCAAGTCAAGTCTCAAGTCTTTGGTCACGAGTCCAAGTCAAGTCTCAAGTCTTTGTGGGGTGAGACTTGATCAAGTCTCAAGTCTTTGGTCACGAGTCCAAGTCAAGTCTCAAGTCTCTAAAAAATAAAAGTCTCATGTCTCTTCTGGTTGTAATAAGCCTTCTATTGTCTGCTGCTATCCAGTCTGTTAAGAATACTGCACAGCTATATCTAAGAAATTCAAAGCATTTACTGTATTATTATCACTCCTATATCTATTAGCATACAGTATCAGTACTGATTAGTTGTTTGTTATATGATCACTTTAAACAGGCTATTGCAATGCAATATGAGGAAAAACATCACACTTTAGCTAAATGCAAACAACTTATAAGCAAAACACTTCAGAATCAGAAATCAGTATCACAAATACTTTATTAATCCCCCGCAGGGAAACTGTGTTAAAAGTACTTAAAAGTAAACATTTGTTCTGTGCCATTTGCAACTAAAAAACTATTGCTGCAATATTATCTGAAATATACTGAACTGGTGATATTAAAACATGACCTGTTCCAAAAGAGATATCTACCATTGCCCCTGCGAGATGGAGTTCATGACTTTATGAGCTGTTCATGAGCACTCATGAAACATTCATGAACAACTCATTATATGTTCACTTGTCATGTTCATGAACCAAAATTCTTAAAATGCTCATGAACCATTTTAAAGAGCAGTTCATGACATTTTTATGAACATTGTTCATTCATATAAAGTTCCTGTTTTGCTCATGACAGACTTTTATGAGCAATTTATGAACTTTTCATGATCCAGCCAATCACAAAATTATAATTAAAACCCCAAAAAGTTTGCATGAGCATTTCATGAACTTTTCATGACTATGAGCATTTCATGAATTTTGGATGATTGTGGCAAGTTCAGAATATTTTTGAATATTCATGAGCATTTTATGAACTTTTGATGATCAGTGTGATGATTTTAAAGACCTCTTGAATATTCATCTACTATTTGAACATTTCTTTATTTTTTAAAACTTTTAATCTTAAAACAAAACAATAGTGCATTTGAAACTGAACATTATCTGTATTTATTTTGGTGACATTCATATCATTTTATGGTTTATCTGTACTGTTTGAGAAGCAGTACGAGTAAGTAGCGCCAAGGTGGAACCTTTGGCAGGTGAGCGGTGACATCTGGGTTATTTTAGGGGGGACACTTCCGCCCCCTCCAGTCAGAAGCAATCCAGACGATCAACCGGATCCTGTGTATAATTATTGCGGAGAAGGGTCTAGCTGCGGCCGCGGCCAGTACACGATGGTACACGATGGTACACGACACGCCCACCTGACACGACACTACGGTGGCTGAGAAGGGTCTAGCTGCGGCCGCAAAAAGTTGTACTTCCAAATATGGTCAGAAGAGAGCACGCCCAACACGTGAGGTTTACAGACAACAAACAACATGGCGCACCGAGTACAGGTACTTAACGTATTGTGGTTTTAGATATAATTACATACTATTTAGGTTCTCGTTTGTTTGTCGATGTGGCTGTTTAGCGCAGTGTAATTGTGTTTATTTTGCTATATATATATATATTAGGGGTGTAACGGTACACGTACCGAAATTATTCGGTACGGGCCCTTCGGTTCGAACGAATATAACGTTAAACGTAAAAAATTGAGAACGTGAATAACTTTTTGGAAGTAATCTCAGGTGCTGCGTCGCAGCATTCAGAGTAATTTGCTCACATTGGGTTCAACGCGTCATAGAGCGAGCAAGTCATTTCATTGGATGAGAGGCATACTATGAGAGCTGGTCAGAGGGATGCGTTCAAATGTATTCAGTAATTTGAGGAACTGTCAAAAATGTATGGCGAACGCAGATAAAGTTGAGCTCGAAAATCCTCCAGCATCATTGAAGTCTCCGGTTTGGGAACATTTTGGTTTTGCAGTTACGTACAAGGATGACGGACAAAGACAGGTGGACCGAACAAAAGCTGTTTGTCGGCATTGTTCAACTAAAATTGGTTACGCGGCTGGCAATACATCAAACTTGCACACTCTTTTGAAAAGGCATCACCCGAACGTGAATATCACCGGTACCAAAAGAAAAAAGACTGAAGTGCAAACCCAACTCCCACTAGCATTTAAGCCTCCACCACTCGCAAAGAGTTCAGACCGAGCCAAAGCTATTACAAACGCCAACTATCCTTATGTTGCCATGTTAGCAAAGCGCTACCTGGCTGTATCTGCTACCTCTGTCCCTAGCGAGAGGGTGTTCTCCACAGCAGGAGACATTGTTAGTGCCAGCAGATCTGCCCTTTCGGCAAGCAATGTGGACAAGTTCATTTTTCTTTAAAAAAACATGAAAATACAATGACAAGCAAGTCCTAATGTCAAACTGGCTGCTTAGGTACTAGTACAGTACAGATCAAATACAGATTATTTCAGTTCATCGAAATGCTGCACCTTAATGTTCATTTTATTATATTTTGTATTTATTTGAGTGAATATTCACAGTTTAATAATAATTAAAAACCCCAAACTAATAGTTTATGTTTTGTGAGTACTAGTACAGTAAAGTTCAAATACAGATTATTTCAGTTCATCGAAATGCTGCACCTTAATGTTTATTTTATTATATTTTGTATTTATTTGAGTGAATACATTATTCACAGTTTAATAATAATAATAAAAATATATATATATGTTTTGTTTTGTGAAAAAAAATTCTGCTGTACCGAAAACGTACCGAACCGAACCGTGACCAAAAAACCGAGGTACGTACCGAACCGAAATGTTTGTGAACCGTTACACCCCTAATATATATATATATATATATATATCTTAGCTTGACATGCTCGACGTTCAGTTAACTTAGCATATATGCTAACTGAACATGCATGTACTCTAATTTTTACAAGAATCTGATTTTATGTACGTTTTAAATATTAATTGAAGGTGTCTTTCACATTTGAATGTTTTTTATTTAAAACATGTATTAGCTCCTATACTGTAGACATGTAAATATGTATAATTATTATTTTAAGTGTGGTTTAAAGTTAAATGGTAGTTATTGGGTAGAGCCAAGTAACCCAGGTGGATGCAATCAGGTAATTAGGACAGAGCCTCTGTTTTTAGATGGGGTTTATGCTGTAGGCCTGACATTTAAACTAGCTGAAGGGCTTTCTGTTCGAACCACAGTGAAATCTAGAGGTTGTTTTGTGCATTAAAGGGTTACCTTCTGAAAGTGAGGAAGTATGACCAGCTTTGTCCCATAGGATTATACAGGCCAGTCCATTGCTGCTTGTTTAAGGAGTTAACTATTTCCAATATTAAAGTCACTTAAATTGTATTCTATTTTATTCACCTATAGACAAACAACACAACACTCCGTGATGGAGCACGCCCAGAGCTCAACAAATTGGACTCGGACACCTTCCAGTGTCCATTTTGTGAAAGGACCGGGTCACACCCAGCCGTCACGTGTACATTATGTCTTGCATGTGCTAATAAAATTCTCATTACAGTATGCCTGGTATTTTGCCATTGAGGCCAGCTTTGACTTCAGCATTGTAAGTATTAAGGAAAGAAGTCACATTAAAATGCTATAACAAACTTAATGAAAATTGATGCTCTTTCTTTAGCATGACATGTCTCTCCTGAGAAGGTGGTGGTGTGTTATCCTGGTGGAAAACTTTGGACTGGAAGGGTATGCTGCAGTGCTACAAAAACATTTGAATTTGTAATTGTATTATCAAGAAGATTTGGGGGGAACACCTGACTCTAAAATTCAACCTTCTGGTGAAGAAAATGTGTCTTAATTGCAGGTATGGAAAGAGGTTTGCTCACTATAGTGAGGAAGGCAGGGCGACCCTTAGCGACAATGTCCCACGTACATTCAGGATCAGTCGTAAAAGGACGCATGCAAGCAGCACCATGGTCAGTGTATCGCTCGACGTATCTATGACCCTGTGTGCCTGTTTCAGAATGGGTTACTACTCCTAAAACACATACTACATAGAACTTATGGTACATGCAACATTTGTTTTGTGTGGTACTGTGTCATTCTGAATCGAGCCTGGATCATTTTTGGAGGAGTTAAACCGTGCATGTAAAGCACTGTCAAAATAATGGTTGACTGTCTACAGATGCCCCTGGACACTGATGAGGACCACTCCTATAACAAGAGGCCTTACAGCTTCCTTCCTAAAGAGTCGGTTAGTGAATGGACACATTAAAGTGTACAACCCCTGATGCATGTGATTTTATAATATTACATATGACTTCTTTATACCATCTTGTCTTATCAGTAAGATGGAACTTTGTTCTCATGACCTCGCCAAGAACATGAGTGAGGAAGCGCACCAAAGGCTGAAGGACTTGTGAAAGATTCCGAGGAGTTTATTATTTATTCAATATTTTTTTAAGTTGACCAGCTCTGATTTTCCATTTGATGTTCTGTTCAATAAATGTTCATTGAGGAAAACGGTATCAGTGTCATATTTTATATACATCACAGTGAATGCTGAACTTGCCTGACCATATACTGCAGTTGAAAGTACACGATGAAACACTGGCTCAATCAATACAATTCCCACATGCTCTACCCCGGAACCTGCGGTCTTCAGACTCTGGCCCCCCGCACCAACCTGCGATCCTTCGGGGACAGAGCCTTCAGTATGGCAGCCCCCACTCTCTGGAACGCTCTCCCTGCGGAGATCTGCAACATCCCCACGCTTGATGCCTTCAAAAGGGCCCTCAAGTCCCATCTGTCTGCCAAGGCCTTTGGCCCCAAATCTATTTGTTGTTTTGTCTGACTGCCTTTTGTTATGTTTGTTTCTACTCCTGTTCTTCTTTTTAAAGGGACCTTGGGTCTCATGAAAGGCGCTATATATATCCCATTATTAATACATCATTGGTAAGCATTTTTACAATATTCTGGCTTTCACTGTTCAAATGAGATGTCAACCATCAAAATGGGATAAGGGGTTCCAAGGGGTTCTCAAACGGATAGGTTATTAATTTATTTGCCTAATAGTTGCTTAAAACGGATAGGTTATTAATTTAGTTGCTTAAAACGCCTAATAGTTGCTTAAAACGGATAGGTTATTAATTTATTTGCCTAATAGTTGCTTAAAACGCCTAATAGTTGCTTAAAACGGATAGGTTATTAATTTATTTGCCTAATAGTGGCTTAAAACGCCTAATAGTTGCTTAAAACGGATAGGTTATTAATTTATTTGCCTAATAGTTGCTTAAAACGCCTAATAGTTGCTTAAAACGGATAGGTTATTAATTTATTTGCCTAATAGTGGCTTAAAACGCCTAATAGTTGCTTAAAACGGATAGGTTATTAATTTAGTTGCTTAAAATGCTACAATAACATGCCATGTACGGTCTCCACCGTAGGCGGCGTAGTTGTCGTCAATTCACTTTTCATCTGCCATGCCTATCAGCCACCGTAGTGTCAGGTGGGCGTGTCGTGTACCATCGTGTACCGCTGTCAGTACCAGATATGTTCGGGCTACCAGATATGTTCGGGTGTATTTCCGTCGCATCAGTCATCCATCATATTCGTCATATTTTACGGCAACTCAAGAGGGCCATCACGGTCAAATTCCGAACATTTAAACATAGCCGACACTTCATTCTTTACTTTGTCCGTTATTATATGTAGAAGATTATACTTTTTCTCCGTCATGTTGTTTCCTTAGCAACAACTTCAAACAGGCATAGCCTACATTTCATTCTTTACTTTGTCCGTTATTATATGTAGAAGATATTAATTTTTTCTCCGTCATGTTGTTTCCATAGCAACAACTTCAAACAATAACAACTAACCGCTAGCCGCAAAGCTAGCATCACAGCCACTGCTCCGTTTTTGGATACTTTGCACACGTTTTCACAAACATTTTCACACGCTAGGAGTACTTCCACTAGCTTCGTCTTGATCTGTAGATGTGATTTGATGTGTCGTGTGTCCCCCAACTCCTCTCCAAAGTTCAGATATTTAATAAAATACTCAGGGGAGTTTCCTGAATTTTCATGCCCAAAACCAAGCACTAGGCCCTGGGTAAATTAAGAGGCTGATCTCGGGCACTTTTGTCCACTTTCCCTGGTGGTCGAAACTCAAGCCAGACATCCCTGGAATCGTCTCAGAGAGTAGAGTGGGGCCTTGTTTTTACTGAATGATGTGTTTTTTTTATGGGGAATTAAAATATGAGCTTATTTTTAGGATTTTCGGAGACTTTGCACACGTTTTCACAAACATTTTCACGCTAGGAGTATGGGAGTACATCCATTCGCTTCGCCTTGATCTGTAGATGTGATGTGTCGTGTGTCTCCCAACTCCTTTCCAAAGTTCAGATACTATATACAAATACTAAAAGGTAAATAAAACATTAAACATAATGACAAAATAACAACCTGAAATATATGTATTCTATCTACACATTTCGTAATTATCTAATCTAGTGGCCTTATAAAAGTGTTGGCTAAAGTAACGCAGAATATATATATTTTTTAATTGTAAATAATTAGAAACATTATTTATGTGCACAAGTACATGGGACCCCACCATAGCACCCCACACATAACAAGCTGTCCCGAGTTCCTCCGGCTGCAGTTCCGCAGACGGCCGGTGTGTGGCAGCAGAGCGCTGGGAGCAGAGGGAGCTGAGTATATGACGGATATGACGGATGACGGATGCGACGGAAATACACCTGAACATATCTGGTAGCCCGAACATATCTGGTACTGACACCGCCGTGTACTGGCCGCGGCCGCAGCTAGACCATATTGAGTCAAAAGCAATCCAGACGATCAACCGGATCCTGTGTATAATTATTGCTGCTGCACTTTTCTGTTTTCTACAGGTCAGTACATGATGAAAATGATCGATGTTAACTTGTGTGAATTAGATATGATGTTGGAGATGTTTAGGAGAGTGTGTCAGAACGTTTTGAGCATGTTTGACATAGTAACGGTATTTTAAAAATACTAAACTGTCGGCAACAATAGATGCCATTTTCGCGGGCTTCAGCCGCGCCTGGGTAAATGTGACCTGAGTGAAGGCTCGCAGGCAGGTTAGCTGCTGCGCACGGGTAATATGTTTTGTTTACCTGAGTGGAGTCTTGCAGGCACATTGCCTTGTTTTTTATTTATTAACATTGACAGTGTATTTTTGTGATCTCCATAATATGTTATATTTGGTAAAGATAGATATATTGATAGAAAGTATTATTTGATAGCGTTATGTGTTTATATTGACTATGTTGAATTTCTCCTTGAGATACAGTAATGGACTGTGACAGACGGATAACTTAAATGGAGAAATGTGATGTTTGTAAAGTACAGCTATTTGAATGTAACTGTGTACTTTGAATTTTGAATAAGAAGCAATCCAGACGATCAACCGGATCCTGTGTATAATTATTGCTGCTGCACTTTTCTGTTTTCTACAGAAATCATTTATTGTTGCTGTGGTACCCAAGCTTTTGGGACCCGTAACAAAAAAATGTGTGCAGCTCAGTGTCAAGAACTGTGCTTCAAATAGTGATGGGATTAATTGTAGTGCTCCACATGTATACATGTATGTTTGTATGTTTGTTAATTTGAATAAAGTTCCATTGTGATTGACATAATTGTTGTTTTCTATGGTTGCCAATTGACCCACAGTCAATGGTTCATGAACAGTTCATAGCCAGCCATTGAATTATATTCAGTGACTGGGTATGAACTGTTCATGAAGTTGTTATGAACAGTTCTTGATATGTTCATGAACCATGGTTAATTCATGAACAATTCTTGAAATGTTCTTGGTTGAATACTGAATATCCCTACATACTCACTGAAAACTCCATTTCATGAATTGTTCATGAACCTGCCTAAAACCATATTCCATGAATTGTTCATGAACCATTCCAGCACAGGAGTTTCATGAGTATTTCATGAACTGCCCTAGTGCCATTTAATGTTCATGGAACTTTCATGAACAGTTCATCAACTTTGTTATGAGCTGTTTATGAGCTGTTCATGAATATGGTTCACGGAATTTCCATGAACTTCTCATGACAAGTTCATGAACAGTTCACTATCATCTCACTGGGGTAACACCATTTACCAGCCAAATGCTGGTAAATCATGCAAGTGGCTGGTAATGTTGCACGCACCAGCCACAAATAACAATGGCAATCTATTGAGTGGCTGGTAACATTTCAACATTCACTAGGCTAGCCATTTGGCCTGTGGACAAAAATGTTAAAATTTGACCTCTGCAACCGTATTGTTTAATTACACTGGGTCTCTAATTACATCTTTTAAGTCTACTATAAATAAACATATTCCTCTATCCTCTCACTCAAACCCAGTGTAATGGTAACCTGATAAACCTGTAACATTAACGTTACGTGGTCAACAATAAACCTGTAACCTGCCTATAAACCGACAGATGTATGTAACTATGTATTTTTCTACGTTTAACGTTAGCCAGTAGATGGTGGCAGCGGGACGTAATGATTAACGTTACCGACCTTTTTTATGTCATGTCAAGAGTTGGATGTCAACGCCACTCAACGCAAACAAGTGTGACAAGCAAACATTCACTCATATTTTCAAATATTCAGTTACAAAGCTAGTAGCAAGCTAAGTTAACATTACATAGCTGATGCTGAGCTAAACATGTTTGCTAACCGTCCATATGCGTTAATGTGACTGACCTCTCCGGGTGAGTTTTCAAGTGCCTGATGACATTTGACGTTGTTGCACCAGCATCCTTGATTTTAATATTGCAGACTTTGCAGTGTGCGCTCCTTTTGTTGGTGCCGCCGGCGTTTTGTTCGAAGTTTTTATAGTTGAACCTAATTACAAGCGGTACAGCTGCAGGTGTGCCGCCGGTCGCCATGGTGTTACCATGATGTTAATGTTAATGTTAAAGGTGGGGTAGGTAAGTTTGAGAAACCGGCTCGAGATACATTTTTTGTTATATTCCATGGAATGCTCTTAACATCCCGATAGCCGGCCCGGCTAAAGTAACTGGATGGCCTACCTGCCTGTCAGCAGTGTTGCCAACTCCATAGTAAGGAAAGTAGCTATTGGCTGTCCGAAAAGTCGCTAGAAGTCGCTAAATGACGTCATCGCCTAATTTGCATATCATGTAATGGAGGCTGTAGGCAAAAAACGTTCCCAACCCTTCAAGGATCAAAACTTGAAATCACCGGAGTTAAATCCAGACGACAGTAGATCAGAAATGTCTTTGCCTTTTGAGTATGTTTTGGGGTTTTAACATGACAGTTTGGCATAGAAATCCCCCTTACAATAAAGGCAGTATGCCCGTGTGTCATCTCCAATAAATGGCTTCAACCATCCTTTATACTCAGGGTTTGATTCCCACTCCTTTCTGTATTTTTGAGAATACAATTTAGACTGTGCCATGATGTTTAGCTTGTCACAGAGAGGCACACACACAGTGGACGAGGTGATTGAGTGACTGAGGCTGTGTGAGGCAAAGCAAAGCAAAGGCAGTTATTTATTATAGTGTGAAAGTGAGTGAAGAAACATTTACATTCAACATTTAAATCCCGCTCAAAACCAGGACGGCTTGGCAGTTGGCGCATGCGCAATTCATTTGCAGTCTCGACGCGGGGGAGTGTGGTTGTCTCCTCTCTGCTCTGACTGCAGCAGCAGCTCTGCTGCGGCCAGGCAACTGTCAGTCTGAGCGCCTGTGAGTACTATGGGAGGGAGGCGGGGCTCACGGCAGCACCCGCGGCTCGTTAACTGCAGAACAATGTGAGTCTCCAAACACCAGAAAAGTCGCTAATAACACCATTATAAATCACTAGATTAGTCGTTAGTCGCTTTTGACACAAATAAGTCGCCGGAGGGTTTGGAAATCCGCCAAATTTAACGAGAAAATCGCCAAGTTGGCAACACTGCGGCTGTCAGCCTTCCATCGGGGCACAAACTTATCTCGTGCCCTCATTGGTCATGTGCGCGTTCGTGTGTGTTGGAGGAGGGGCTCTGTGAGGAAGTGGCAGATTTTCTCCGGTTGGGTATTTTTAAATTCTAGTGATCTCGAGCTGGTTTCTCAAATGTACCTACCCCACCTTTAATACGCCAAAAATAGAAAACACAATGATTGTTCACGAGTCCCAAAACACGAGTCCGAAGTCTTTTGAGCAGGAGTCCAAGTCAAGTCTGAAGTCTCTGTGTGTGCGACTTAAGTGCGACTCGAGTCCGAGTCACAAACTCGAGTCCCCATCTCTGAGCTAGCGTCACAGTAGTATTGAAGACCAGCGTACTGTAGCCTATATGAGATTAACCTCACTATAAGATCTGTGTATCTGAAAAATATGATCTCACATTTCCAGTTGGTTCCAGAAATAACGTTAACCTAGATATTGCAATATGGTTTGTTGAGCTGGAGTAGATTATTGAAGCTTACTGGTTAACGTTCATCATATTAAACGAACGAACCCAAACCTTGTTGTTTTTATTAATATTATTACCAATACTTACATTTGATCATCATTACACTGGAGAAACCGACTTATCGCGGCAGCAGAACGTGAACATGTAACTTAATGCCTGCATTTAAGTACGAAAAATAGCATAGTCAATGCTTTAGGGACAAGAAAATTATTTGTTTAAATATTAGATTTGACCAGTGGCGAGCCGTGACTTTTATACCTAGGCCTTCTGACCCCCCCCCCCCCCCCCTTCCCTCGAAAAAAAAAAAGAGTTATTACGTCACAGCGTATACTTCAGCGGAATATCAAAACAGCGACCCGGGGTGCAAAACGCATCAATGACAGCGACCCTCTACCACACAAAACAACACCATTTATATAAACACCTATCATGACAGGGCACCCACAGCCAAGTAACAATTACAAATGAATTAAGTCGGCACGGCGGCCCACATTGAAAATGACTTAGGCCTACCTTTGATGATCAAATCACTGAAACACAAAGTCCATCCTCCTGTGCTTCTGGATGAAGCACTTGATGGCGGGTTCATGCAGCTGATCCTTTGCCACTCCAGTATATCATTGTAACTCAATCTTGAAAATGACTCGGTTAATAATTTTGCAAACGATGTCATCACTATCACTGAAGTGAGCCATCATGAACGAACTGATGCTAATCATAAATCTATCGATCATAAATCTATCGATTAGATTTATGATTCGAAAATAATAAAAGTAGGGTAGACATGTGGATATTATCCGGCTGAACAAAACGTGCATTTATCTAACCGGTTCGTTTTCCACAGACCTTATTTCGAGCTATTTTCCAAAACCCTATGGAGAAATCCCGTTGCTTTCTGTCGAGGGAATCCGAGCGAAGCTTACTTCCGGGTTTTAGGACGCGTCACTGCACCACTTGCATAGGCTGCTTCTCAGGTCGACTATTTTCATTTCCTCGCTCCTCGGTCCTCGGTCTCACCGGAAGTTGATTTGCCTGCGCCATCTTGAGTACCGTCCCATGGCTCTTATTTCTGCCGGAGGACCGAGGATCGAGGAGCGAGGAGCGATAATCAGTGGTGTAGTGGGGATTTTTTTACTGGGGGGACGCTATTTTAATTAGGTCATCCCAAACAATGCCACACAAGTGCGCATGCGCGCAGTGCACTCACAAAACGGGCAGACAGGTCCACAGAAACTACCGGTATGCTTAGTCCTACTTTAGTTACTGTACTGCAAAAAGCAGACGGCGCTGCGCTCAACACACACACAGACTCAAAACCATGGACACACTGGCACATAAGTTACATAAACAATTTATAGGCCTAAATTGCATAAACTACAGTATTGCAACTAAGCAGACAGTGCTGCTTCTCTCTCTATCTCTCCACTTTCAACTTTAAATCTATTTAAAACTCATAACAAACAAACAAAATGTCCAAAGTTGTCCTGAAATTAACTTGTGAAATAAACAAAACGAAAAATATAGCCATACTTATGCAAACAACATTGAATCTGGACTTGACATTATTCTGATTATAATTGCAAATAAGCAGACAGCGCTACCGCGCTGCCACACACACACACACACACACACACACACACACACACACACACACACACACACACACACACACACACACACACACACACACACACACACACACACACACACACACACACACACACACACACACACACACACACACACACACACACACACACACACACACACACACACACACACCTTGGGTTTTGAAGACTGATAAATCCGAAATGGATGAACACACTTTGCAGCCCAGTTTCCCAGCTTTGCAGTCTATCCACGGGTAAGCCTCTTGTTTCCTCCGCCACATCTCCTCCGTCCATACCTCTGGGAAAGGTGAGCTTGAGCTAGCTAGAGGAACGTTGCTAGCGCAGCTAACGTGCACGTTAGCTAGCATTATCCACGTCTTTAGGCGGCTCTTCTGATGATGTATTACTAGCAGCTTCACTTGTAGCTTCGGTGCTAGCCTCTTTCTTCTTGTGAATTATATTCTTTTTAGAAAATAAGTCAAGTAAAACATGTTAGCCTGCCATTATAGAGCTTTTTCGTTAGTGTTCTTGAGGGAAGGAGCTGCCGCAAAATCGGCGGGCGCGGCGAGCTGGCTCGCCGTGGGTGTATCAGTGACCGCGGGGTCACGAGCGTGATGATGATGAATCATACTTTAAGGAAATCGTTTTTATTTTTTATTATAATTACTGTGAAATGTATTATGTTTTCGTCATTATTACAACAAATACACACTTGCAACTGATAACACTGGCAATGATTTTATATTTATTAGACTTAAAAAAAAGATCATGCTCCAAATAAGTGGGGGTACGGCGTACCCCCGCGTCCAACGCCCACTACACCACTGGCGATAATGGAGGAGCGATAATCGAGGAACCACCAGACCATCCTCCGATGAAATCCTCAGATACTCGCCCCGCCCCCTTACTGTGTATCGCTCACTGATTGGACGATGCAGTGCATGCACTGATCTCATGCTTCTTGACATGAGAGCCGTTTCCCAGCGGAGTGAAGAAAATACATGAACCTCACGGGAGTCACTCCTCAGTTTATACTGTGTTTTGTTTCAATTCCTGTTTCATTTAGTTACAGATATGTGATATATCTGAACAACAAAGTGGTCAAAAATCATTTTATTCATTTTTTGGAAACATTTTCATGATCGCTTTTTTCGTTTTACATTTTCATTTATTGTCATTTCCATTCAGTCAGTCATTAAGTGCTATTAAAATGTGAATGTGCTACATATCCAAACAAACAAACAAACAAACAAAGTGTGCAATCCAATGAATGTTAATCTAACTGGGTTTTGATAGATAACATATCTCTTTTTCTTCTCTCAATTATTTTATTTATTTTGTGCACTCTAATCAATATTAATCAAACTATTGTTCGTTTATACATTTTAAGAATGGCGTTTATCTTTTTTGAGAATGAGTTCTTATTTTATTTTATTTATTGGGATCTACAACAGATGATACAAATGTTTGTGTTAGTAAATGTGTACTAACAGAGGCGGGGGTGTGTGTGGAAATAACGGGGACAGAGCTGCTGTCAGACGATCAGCTGTGCAGCGTCATCACAAACGGACGTCGCTTCACGTGACGCTCCGGAGGAAAGGACGTCCCATTGCTCTTAAAACTCATTTCCCTGCTTCTCGTGGTTTCCTTGCGTCCCTCCATGCTTCCCTGGTGGGAGGGACTAAACGCAGGGAAACGACGCAAGTGAGGGAAGCAAGGATTTCATTTAATCGACCTGAGAAGCAGCCATAGACTTCAAAGCGGGCAGAACTTGTCATAAAGTCCGCGAAAATAAAGCCCGCCCATTTAGAGGGAAGATATGATTGGTCAATTGTACTGTCATTTCACATTACTCTCTCGTTGAGTTACTATAGCGGGCCCTCTGTGAATGTACAGAGGGACCAACAAGCTCTCCGGTCTTCACAGTAACTCGCAGAGACGGCATTTAACCCTTCACATTCCAACAGAACTGAACAGGCAGATTCGAAGGATTTATTTATTTGGAAATGTTATTTTAAATACAATTAAATCAAGTTATTTTGGTAAAACTAATGAAAAATGTAACAACAAAAAAAATTGAAAAAAAAAAAAAAATGATTTTTTTTTTGTAATTTTTTCAAATATTATTTTTTAGAATATCTTTGGCCCTCACAGAGGGCCTAGAGGGCCCTGACGGCTCGCCACTGGATTTGACGTTATGTGTGCTTCTGTGACAATTAAGCGTATTTATTGCATTACATTCGTTAAATATGTTTGTCTTTTACCCTTACGTGTGTGTTACAAATGAATGTGAATATGGCATAGGACACATATCCCACAGATCTGAAACATACTTGGCGGGGTGGTGGTATCGGGGGGGGGTTCAGGTGACGTGCAACAACATTAACCTTTCTGTTGGTCGCTTGTTAGCAGACCCTTCACGTGATGGCAGAGCGAACAGGTACAGGCAGGGCCCATAGTGATAGCCCTATAGTTTAAATCTACTACCCACAAATAAACATATGGATATGGGTTACTATTTAAATAAAATGGTAAATGTATTTAGGAACCTATCAATGTGATTGCGTGCTCCAACAAACCATTTAGGACAGAGAGTGAATACACATACTATACAGAGATGCTGTATGAGAAACCAATGTGAGTTTGGAAAAATGCACAGTATAAATCTATTTTAGTATACCTCGACAATGGAATTATGATCAGTAGAAATGGCCATGACATGGGACCTTTTAAGAGTTTTAATACAGTCTGGTTGCGGAGGAGGCACACAGGTAAGAGCACTAACTAGCAACCATCACATGTAACTAAGCTTGCCTTGAATTTATCAAAAGTATAATTAAGTAACAGCAACAAATAAATAACTAAAATCATGTAAAAATGTGAATTTGCCACATATGATATATTTTAGAAACCTGAAGGCATTTATAGATTTGTATGCAAGTATTATCCAAAAAAACTCAATACCTTAGATTATTATTGAAAGTTTTGCTGAATAGTTTCATGTTCACTTACCTTAAGCAACGTAAAATGTGCAGACCGGGAGCAACAGACTAGCCTTATTTGGATCAGGCTGGAGCACATCGGTTAATCCTATATTCAGGGTTCGTACGGGTGCTTGAAATCCTTGAAAATGCTTGAAATTTGACGTGGTGTTTTCAAGGTTGGGAAAGTGCTTGAATTTTGAGAATGGTGCTTGAAATTGAGATAAAATGCTTGAAAATGTAAACGCTTTACTTTTACAATAAATTGCTGTCTGACTGAATAGTTCGCTTTTTAGATTAAAAGAAAATAATTGCTTCGCTTCTACATAAAACAGCCCTGCTCCGGCGCGACCTGCAAGTGGTGTTTTTTGTGTGAACTGGGCATTCTAATGAGAGTGATATAGATGACAGTATGCCAGGAGGTTGCTGTTTTAACGAGCGTTGGCTATCCGAAGAAAAATACAAGGGTTGCCAAAAAGAAATTCAGTTGTTCTCGATGGGAGAGTCTGCGCTGATGAGCCACATGAAAGGTAAGCCGTAGTAGAGCATTTTGGCTTAGGCTAAATGAAGCTCAGCGCAAGTTCAACCAGGAAGACCGTCTTTCTCATTCATGTTTACGTTATTACTCTCTCTCCTCTCAATAAGTGACAGGGGGCGTCACTCTTCAGTCTAACCAATCACTTCGCTCTATTTCCAAGAGCCTATCATAGCGCTCTGTCACACCTTTTTAATCTGCTCTTTCCCCCTCTGACAGCTGTCATTTCAGGTGACTCGACACAACCCTCCTCCACCCCTTTTCTCCTCCCGTCCCTCTGAATCCAGGTTCAAGCTAAACCACTCCTCTTCAGACCGACCCCAACTATCCATTCACCACCACCAGTGTCTAGACCCCAGGGGGTTTCATCGGATCGGTTCTACCCTCCCGAATGATACTTCCTGCACAACGGGGCCTAAATCGCCAAAATTACCATTACATTCATTTGTTCATCTGTGAAATAAATATGCATCACTCAAAACCGTCTCCCCTGATTGAACGTTGCATGTTACGTTTGTTTAAGCTAACGTTAGCGAACTCAATGTGAGATAATTGCTTATGCAGGTCACAATAATTTCAGAGGAGCGTACCTATGTCAGTATGTGCAACAGTCGCCATCCTGTGGTGTTTCATGTCACACAGAATGATTTTAAAAGCAATGTATTTCTACTGGTAGTATTTTTCGTGCCTAAACTTGCTCTATCGAAATCAGTAGCATTGACCCGAAGACACATTTAGAGTTATATACACTGTTGGAAAGAGGATATTCCTAGCTTTCTAACGGAGGAAACATATTTTCGTTTGTACTGGTCTGGGGGAAGCTCGCGAGTGTGTGTGTTTGTGTATTTTTGCATTTGTGTGTATTGTGTTTATTTCCCGGGGAAAACCCTCTGTTGTTGTGCCTGCTGTGACGTCAAGTTACTCCGTTCTCCACTTGTAATTATGCCGAAGCTTCAAAGCCATAGCCGCGGGAAGTCATTTTGCTCAGGGGGTGCTGCCAAAAGTGAGGAGGGAGCCGCTTAAAAAAAAATAAAAAAGGCGGTGCCGGGCCGGGCCCAGCTGTCAGCGATACGAGCCGCATACATTGTTTGTTAAAGGCGAGACACGGCAGGCAAAAACATCGTTTTTCATGCACTGGTCAATTTTGAGATGTTGTACTATTTTGATTCCATAACATGTTTTCTTTCAGGCTTTTGGAAGTAAAACGTACAAAATACAAAATTAAGTGTTCATTTTACTATAGTTGGTCTATTTGCGTCTGTATATTTCTCCTAAATTCACCAAAAGTTAGCATTCTAACGTAACATAAAAAACCGCGAACGCTGTTTGCACCATGTCATCGTTGGAAAGCTGTGTCTCTCCTGCACAATCTCATCGGATCCAAATATGGTCATTTCCTTTGTATCAGCAACCAATCGTGAAAGCACAAAGGGGTCTTAAACCAAGAAACGAAATCTCATTGGCTGGTGTCAACTTCTGACAACGTGATTCGTTCAGATGCGTCACGTGATGTGCTAAAACACTTCCTGGTTAGCTTTCCGCTAGATATTTAAATCTCAAAATGGCAAAGGAACGGCAAAAAAAAACGTTCACAGAGAAGACAACAACAATTGTCACTTGCACGAAGCAAGGTTATACAAAACACAAATGACCCCGAACATGAAATACCTTCACGGAGTGCGTCGATGCGCAAGCTGTCATCCAAAGAACAGGATGGTTTAGCTAGCGCCTCACTGCAATCTTTAAAGGTCCTTTTCTCAAAATTAGTTTTTTCTCCTACTCTGAGTTCGAAATGTCAACTTCAGTTGCACGTAAATACACCAAACCTTCCAGTTATATTCCTATCAATATTATGAAGGCTTTTACAGAAGGGTTTGTTCATAGATCATTCATAGCCTGAATTATATAAGATGTTATACCTAGAAACATGGCGAAAATTGATATTTTAGGGCTGTTGACAGTATTTTCTGATTTATGGAGTGATAAAAAGAGATATCCAAAATCCCTTCTGTGAAAGCCTTAGATTCTAATATGACTACAAAATGAAACGAGCATTTTGAACCTGGCTTTATCCAAAGTTCAGATTTCGGTTCCTGAAATGTGTTAAAATATGCGCAAATGTAATGAGATAATGACTCATTTGCATATTCAGAAAACTTGTAATATAAGAAACAATTGCCTTATTGTAGGTAATTAACTGGAGAAATTACCCTATTCACCTGGGGTGTCTCGCCTTAACTTTAATAAACCAGTATAGACCTTAGCAACAGCTGCACATGCCCACATGCTAACTATGGGTCTTACAAACCTACATAACATTACAAATAGTCAGAAAATATTATTTACAATATTAATAAAACTATGAATTCAATTGTAACTGATTGACAAGGCAAAACACTGCACAGCGGCAGCAGCATTAAAGGAAACATATCGTCTTACCTTGTGTTGGGGCTTCACAAAACTCAAAATGTAGCCTGGGGTGGCACTAATGAAGACCCTCATTAGAGCAGATACATCCACATTGTCCAAAATGTTACTGTGGACATGCATTAAAGTCAGATGTGTCAGTCTCTTCTGTGTCATATTACTCTAGTTGTAGAGGTGGTGGGCTGAGGAGTAGCTGGTGGTCCACTCTTTTTATTGGGTTGTTTGTTGGAGAAAAAAATCCAAAATCCTTTTTTTGCGCCATTCTATAAAGTTGTCACTCTGCAGTGTGTGTGTCGCATCAAATACGTCACTCTCCCACGACCTATGACCTAGATGACTCGGATTTTATTTGGAAAATAAATTCAAGCCACCTGATATATACAAATATATACTATGACTATTATATGCTACTGTATACAGCTAATTTTATTTTAAGTAAAATCATAACTATTTTATGTAGTTTAATCATTTTTATTTAGGTGGTCACTCAGTTTTTCAAATGTACACCACTCGCCAACAGGGGGTGCTGCAGCACCCCTAGCACCCCTACTTCCCGCGGCTATGTCAAAGCTGTATTCATCATCTGAATTTGCCGAAACAAGTTTAATATTCTGAAAGCTAAGACTTTGTTTATTTGAAATCAGATGAAAACAAACTGTAACGGACCCTGCTGTGTTATCTATGATTATACGCCTTACATTCATAATGTCAGCGGAGGGAGGGGGAGCAGCGCTACGGAACAGCAGAGTGGTGAACTTTAGTGGAGTAGAAGTGTAGTACACAGTTGCATAAAATGAAAGTACAAGTATTTTAAAATTGTACTTAACCCTCTATGCAGTGCTTCTCAAAGTGTGGTCCGCGGACCACTGGTGGTCCGTCAGCGCCCCCTAGTGGTCCGTGAGTATATTGGTAAAATTTCACATTTGAAATAAATACATTTATTTAAGTTTTTTGCACTCTCGCCGGAATATCTCCACAATGGAACGAGCTTAAGTTTCACTTTCAATTGCATGATATAGCCCAGATAAACACCTTCATCACACATGTTGCCACTTGTTTGTACCATTTTCAGGCGATTTGTAAAAAATGATGTGTTTTTGGATATTTGTGGAGTTAGGTGGTCCGCGAGTGTTTTGTTATTGGTTAAGTGGTCCTTGGTATGAAAAAGTTTGAGAAACACTGCTCTATGGCAGGGGTGCCCAACCAGTCGATCGCGGGGAGATTCCCAGTCGATCGCGAGATGTGTCTAAAAATAGAACAACAATATTCTGTTTTATCGTTAATGTCCTGCAACATAATCTTCCTGTGCCAGAATAATGCACTTGAACGCATCAAAGCTTTGTGATTGGCCGGCGTGACCCCATGTGTCGGGGCGTGGCTGGTGAGCAGTGGGCAGTGCACTAGTTCGCTAACGTTGTCCGTGTCAACAGGAGTGACAGTCCGCACACACACAAGACCGCAATTATGGCAGAAGCAAAACATATATAATTTTCACTCCGAGTGGGAGGATGATTATTTTTGTATCTATTCCAATTCAAAGTGCATCTGTCTCATCTGCAATACGAGCGTGGCTTTGTCGAAGAAGGGTCATTTAGGAGCGGCATTTCAAAACAGTGCACAAACGCTAAGAGACGGAATTCCCTCCTAATTCTGCCCTACGCTCCGAAAGGGGAGGGCCTGAAAGGACAGCTAAATGCACAGCAGTCCATTTCCACCAGGCCCAACAACAAGAGCAAGGCTGCTGCTACCAGAGCATCTTATCGTGTCTGTCACGTTCTTGCGAAACACATGAAGTCTTTCAAAGACGGCGAAGTTGTGAAAGAAGCATTCCTGGAGGCTGCCGATGCGTAATAAAAATAACAGAAGCATTTCAACAGGTTTTTGATATGATAAAAACTCAAGTTAGATACCGTTATTAATCAGCCGTAAGTTTGAGTTTGTTTGAACTTATTCATTATAATTATTGTACAAAATGGTATAATAATGCAAACTTAAATTGATTATAGTCTATTATCAATTCAGGTTAAGAAACTAGTGTTGCTTGCATCCTATTTTAAAGGCATTTATTTTGTATAATCTACTAAAATGCAACAAAAAAGGGTTTGATTCTATTAATGTTGTCTTTTGTATTGCACTGTTGCAGCAGATTCCTGAGTAGCTTCAGATCTGAGTTGTCTTATTAGTAAGCCTCATTTATACTTTTGTAGCAACACTATTTTTATATAATGGCAAAGAAAGGGTTCAGAGTCTTTTCTTTTTTTCCTGTGTCATATGTGGCAGCACTGTTCAATGTTTCTTGAATACATTACCCACTTATAACAACACTGTTGTGTAACTTCAGTTCAATACTTGTATGTGTGTAGATTAGAAAGAGGTAAGATAAAGGATCTGCAGTGTTTTATGAAGTATTCATCGTACAAAGGTCAGTTTTATACAAGTAGAAGTGTGTATTTACCTGGTAGTAGGCTGTCAGTAATGGCTACGCCTCTCTATTTGGACTGGTAGATCTCGGCAGACTAGCAACTTTAAAAGTAGCTCTCGGTTCAAAAAAGGTTGGGCACCCCTGCTCTATGGCATACTGTTGCTCTCAGGCAACAAACCACTTTTTTCGACCTCACACTGGCCCTCTAAATATATATATATATTTAAATATACACAATGTCACCTGACATGCTAGTGTCCAATAAAATGAGGGAATTATATGGGTGTGGCATTTTGTCTGGGGGTGGAGCAGTCCTTTCTGGAAGCACAGCTGCAGGGGACTCAGGGCCACCACTTGGTAAGATACATTTCACTTTAACATATTATAAATGTACACAACTTACAATAAAAAATACATGCATGTGCATGAATACGTAAAGAAGTATATTTGATTGTTTAAAGACTTATTATGTATTTATTAATTAGCTACAACTATGTTTTGTTGTTCGTTGCCTCAGGGCAACACTGTGCCACTTAGACCACTTTTTTCCAGGCAATATCATGCAAGTGTGCACATGTGCTCAGCTGTAAAATGATAAACCTAATCAATGTTTTTACTTTACCATCTACTGATATTTACAGGAAATGGACCGCAAAACATGTTATGGGCAGAAGGGACACGATCAGGCTGTTAGGGCTATTCCGTCTGACAGTGAAGGTCAAGATAGGGTTAGGCACATAGACACACACACACACAGAGACACACACATAGACATACACAAAGACATACACAGACACACACAGACACACTAACACACACAGACATAACACCACATAGACATACACACACACACACACACAGAGACACATACACACACTCACATACACAAAGACACAGACACACACTACACAGGACACACAGACACAGACACACACACACACAAACACACATAGACATACACAAAGACATACACACACAGACACACACACACATGACATACACACAACATACACACACACACACACACACAACCTACTGACCCAAAGGACCTTCCCTCAGTGCCCCCCCCCCCCCCCCCCCCCCCCCGCCCCCCCCACCCCCCCACCCCAAGCTCGGCCATCAGTCGGGCTCAACCCGGTATCACGGTGAGACGTGAACATGTGACGCTTTTACCATTGCTGGGAGACGTGAAGATGTCACGGTTTCGTCTTTTCAAAACGTGAAAAGCGTGACAGCTACACGGTATTGTTAACCCATGTTAACCAGTGGAGAAATACCCGGAAGTGCCAAGCAAATGGTCTTCCGCGCCTATTGGTCGGTTTTTATTGTAAAAATTAGATGTTTTTAATTTATTTTTTAATCCTCACACTCGATTTCGCCGATTTTCTTGTGGCTCTAGCTGGTCGAGACCTCTTTCAGCAGAAACAAAGGCTACGATGTTAATCCATTTGTGTTGTTGTGGAAATAACGGACGTGACGTTGTGTGATCTCTTAGCAACTGAAGTCCGTGAAATATAAACACCACTAAGGTTCAAGGTTCAAGGGTCAAGGGTTTTTGTTATCAGATGCTAGCTACAGTGTAATTTTCAACCCGGTATCACGGCAAGACGTGAACATGTGACGGTTTACCATGCTGGGAGACGTGAACATGTCACGGTTTTGTCCCCTTCAAACGTGACAGCTACACGGTATTGTTAACCTATGTTAACCAGTGGATAAATAACCGGAAATACCAAGCAAATGCTACCCCGACGTAATGATTTATTTTTTAATAGTCACACTCGATTACAGCGATTTTCTTGTTGCCCCAGCTGGTCGACACCTCTTTTAGCATAAACAAAGGCTACATTAATGTATTAAATTGATGTTAATCCATGCGTGTGGATGTGAAATTAACGGACGTGACGTTGTGCGATTGAGTTGCCAAGCAACAGCTTCGGTTCATGTTAATTTACAAACTATTCAACTACAACCGTAGTTATATTTAAAAACATGTTAGAAGGCCTCACAAAATACTTTAATGCACATTAACATGTAAATGTGAAGGAATGTGTGTATAACAAAATACATCGGTCATTAAACGAAACCGGAAACAGACGTAGGAAAGATCCTCAGCTCGATGATTGGATGGTTATCCGTAATGCATGCTGGGATTTGGTGTTTATGTGATGTGAAATCTGAAAACGTTTTTTAAAAATACAATAATACTTTATTCCGAGTGTGCTTGCTTTACTCTTTGAAAGTCATCACATAACGGCATTGTAATACACGGTTTGGCTGCATTAAATATTACATATCTGCCGTAGTTCTCTATTTATAGAGCCCTGCTGAGAAGACTTCTGGACAAACAGGAGAACTGCCGCCAAAACTGAATACGTGACGTTGATCATAAATATATAAGCAATTATACAACATCTTACATGTATTTTCACACAATGCGTCTCCTTGCAGTATCAACACTAATTCGGATGACTTTTATATTTGATCCAATTGGTAGATAGGCTGTATTTAAACCATAACCGTGCAGAGCTGATAGAAAGGGACACCTGGTGGTCAAAGCACGTTATTGCATTTTATTATTTTATTATTAGATATTAATAGGATCTCTATAAAGTATATTCATTACTCGTTATTCTCTACTAATAGTTCATTAAAGACTGTATATAATGACTAGTTTGAACATCCCTTTCAAGATTTCAAGATTTTATAAGCTAAGGTTTATTGACATATCATATTATACACAACTACTGTGTAGTTATGCAATGAATGAAAAACTTGGGTCGCAGGTTCCTCAACAGTGCATTACAAGACATCTATCAATATGTGTTTATACTCCACCATAAAACTGTCATTCTGCACATTTCTTATACTATCTACATACATCTTATAAGAGTATAATACATATGTATAATATCAGTTTAATAATAAACAAATAATAAACAAATAAGTGCTTAAACATAGTTAACATTGCAGGAAAGCAATATATTAGACGTTAAGTACTTTGTCAGGCTTAATATGTATCTGTAGATACAAATGTCACTGTGTGTGCTGTGTGCTCTGCATGTGTGACCATTAAAGAATCAGAATCAGAATACCTTTATTAGTTCCACAGAGGGGAAATGTGCAGCGTTACAGCAGGAAAGAGCCACAGACAGCTTAGTGTTGCATATCTTACATGCGTTAAAAAAGTACTAAGTTAGAATAAAATAAACAATATGCTAAAAAAGTACTAAGTTATAATATATTAAACAATATGCTAAAAAAAAGATAAAAAGTTACATCATTTTCAAAAATACAGATCAAAAACAAAACGGCATATATATTGATTTAGTGGCCAGGTGTTATGTGTTTGTGCCCTGATCAGGCACTCCTAGTGTGATGTGTCATGTCTAGCTGTAGTTTCCTGTTATGGTTTTGTAGTCCTTATCGTTTCCCCTCCAAGTGTACCCATTTGTAATTAACACAGGTGTGTCTTGTCTCGTCATTACCTCATGTATAAGTATTTCTGCCTTCCCCTTTGTCTGGTGCTGATCCTGTCTGTGCAGTATGTGTTCTTGTCTGTCATTACTTTATATTTCCTTTGTTCAACCATGGTGGTAATTATTAATTAAATTCTTTTTTAATTACTTCGGCTACCGTCTCCTTTATTATGTTGCCTTGACTCGACATTGAGCCTGCTAATAGTCAATGGTAACGTAATATGGGGGCTCGTGCCAAACTGATTTGAGCAGGAATTTGGTGGTGGCCGCTGAGCTTAGTCCACGCTTTGAATTATGGTTGACAGTGTCGTGTATGTGGCCCATGTTTTATACCCTCTTGGTAAATAATTCTCCAATAAGGAGCGTTTTCATCCAGCTAGGGCAGCTGGACCATTTTCTATGGTTCCTTCCTTCGCCTGGTAGACATACCGTCTATGCTGGTCGGGGTAGTAGGAAGACCCAGTCAAGCTCCTCCTAGGCCGGCGTATGTCAGCTAGTTAGTTATATAGGGGGTCTGATAGTGAGGGATGGAAACGTTTAAGGGATGGGCTTTAGGGTTGTTTTTTTTTTAACACACGACAGTTGTTAATCTCTTGCGAATAATTTTGAGTGTGGATGCTTCAGAAGGTCATACCGGTGCTCTTCTCTATTTAGTGTATAGCGGTAGGGGAGCGGTGGCCAGAGTTATTAAGAACAGACTGTACAGACGTGTTAGGGTGAAGCCGGTTTTGTTTTGTTTTGTGTATATGTTAATTTGGTTGGTCGTATATGCTGGTGGAAGCGGGGTTGGTTCTTTAGTTTCTTCCTCCCCGGTGCGACGGTACTAGGGCAGGTATGCCCTGTTGAAGGTATGTGAGTTTGTGGCTAGGCCAACGGTCAACTTGTTGGGCTTGTGCACTAAGGAGGAATTATCGGGGATAGCAGAGCATTACGGTGTCAGGCTTGCCCGAGCATGAAAAAAGCAGCAGCAGCGGTTAGCGCTGGTGGAGGCTTTGACCGCCAAGGAGGTAGTCACATGTGACCCCGGTTTCCGGAGAAACCAGGTTTTGCTGAGGAAGATGGAACTAGAGTTTAAATTCGAGGCAGCTGAGACATGCAGAGCGGTTATGCGCTCGGGAAGCAGGAGGGAGGCAGAACGTGGGCGTGTGCATGAGCTTGAGCTTGGAAAGGCTTGGGGTAGAGGGCGCGTGCAGTGCATCTTGAAGCTAGGTTCGATGCTACTAGGCACCTCGTCTGGTCCCGCAATTTCAGAGAAGGATTTGACAAATATTTTTTCTATGTTCTATATAGCCACAACTCTGAAATGGCCTAATGACCAGTGGACATTACTTCTCCAGAGCGCACTCACCGGGAAAGACACAACACGTTTAACGCGTCACTTTGCCCAAACACCCAGGATTACGCCGTGGTGAAGGCTGCTATCCTTAGGGCTTACGAGCTTGTGCCAGAGGCATATAGGCAGAGGTTTCGCGCTCTTAGAAAGAACAATGTGCAGACCTACGTGGAGTTTGCTTACGAGAAGGAGCTGTTGTTTGATCGTTGGTGCGCGTCGGAGAAGGTGGACACTTTGGTTAAGATAAGGGAACTCGTGTTTCTTGAGGAGTTTAAGTCCTATTGTTTGCCCGATAATGTGGCGATGTACATTAATGAACATAAGGTGACTGAGTGCTCGGTGGCTGCGAGCCTTGCGGATGAGTTCGTGTTGACGCACAAAGTGCTCTTTGACAGACCTAATTATCCCGTGCGCAGTGTGGAGAGTAGACCGAGGTGGGGCTTGGGTGACAGGCCTGTGGCCTCTGGCGGTGGCGAGGTTGCTGAGCGGGGAATGAGGGGAGAAATGCATGAGTGTTTCCACTGTGGTAAAAAAAGGCCACATAAAGGAGAACTGTTTTGCTCTTACCCCGTCCCAGTAAACAAATATCGTTGGTAATGACACCCACACACACATTTCTGAGTAGGGATGCCCAAAGGGGTGAGGATATGAAAGCTTACTTACCGTTCATCAGTGAGGGGTTTGTATCCTTGTCCGGCGAAGGGGTGAAGGTTCCTGTGACCATATTAAGGGATACGGCTGCGTCCCAGTCATTTATTCGGAGAGATGTGCTGCCTTTTGACAGTGGTTCAGAGGTGGATGCTGGGATAACTGTCAGATCTTTTGGGATGCATGTCATGGAAGTTCCGCTTCACACTATCCATCTTACATCTGAGTTGGTGTCGGGGCCAGTGGTAATTGGGGTGGAAAATTGTTTTCCTGTCGAGGTGTGTGTCATTAATCCTCGGGAATGATCTGGCAGGGGGTAGGGTCCTCGTGAAGGCAGATATGACTTGTGTGCCAGCAGAGTCTGGGGCGGTGGACGTCCTAGCGGATGCGTATCCGAGGGTGTTCTCCTCATGTGCAGTCACGCGGGCCATGGTTATTAAGGCTCTGGCCGAGGAAAAGGACGACGTGGACTTGTTTGATACCATCATAGTGACTGTTAACGGGGTGCCTGAGTGTCGTGACCCACTTATGGATAATCCCCAGGGTGCAGTACCACGGGAGCCTGAGGTGGAGGGGGCGCTCCCGGGGCAACCCGACTTGTGGTCATCATCTCAGCTTGTTCCTGAAATTGCCCCTCTTGAATGTGATGCTGTTCTTCCATCTATTCCAGCCGGTCTCAGCCCTTTACTGCCCTCTACTTCCTCGTGTGAGTCTGCCAGTAGCGCGGCTGGGTTTTATTTTGCTCGCGAGGAGCTTATCGCGGAACAGGGTAGAGATCCAAGCCTGTCAGGCCTTTTTGCGAGCACTGTGGGAGTGGGAGAGAGTGAGGTTTCTAAAAGTTGCTATATCCTGAGGGACGGGGTATTGCTGCGTAAATGGTCTCCTAGCCTCGACGCGTAAGCGGAGAATGATTGGAATGTGGTGACGCAGGTTGTGGTTCCGTTTATATACCGTCACGATATTCTGTGTTTGGCTCACGATCACAGGCTCGCAGGACATCTGGGGGTCAATAAGACATATGATAGAGTGCTGCGTCAATTTTTTTGGCCAGGGTTGAAACGGGATGTGGTGCAGCACTGCAGGGTGTGTTCAACATGTCAGGTGGTGGGAAAACCTAACGGGGTCATTCCACCGGCGCCACTCTACCCTATCCCGGCAGTGGGGGAACCTTTTGAGAGGGTTATTATTGATTGTGTGGGTCCACTCCCTAGAACCAAGGCAGGTAATAGCTTTCTTTTGACCATTATGTGTGCCAACACACGGTTTCCGGAAGCGATTCCACTGAAACGGATAACGGCCAAAACAGTGTCACAGGCCTTGGTGACACTGTTTTGTGTCACATTTTTTATCCCGCATCTTCTCGCAGGTTTTAAAGCAGCTGGATATATCGCATAGTTTCTCTAGCCCATATCACCCACAATCCCAGGGAGCTTTGGAAAGGTTCCACTCCACGCTAAAAACAATGCTTCGGGCGTTCTGTCGTGACACGAAGGACGACTGGGATGAAGGGGTTCATTTAATGTTGTTTGCCGCAAGGGAGGTGGTGCAGGAATCTTTGGGATTCAGTCTTGCAGAGCTGGTATTTGCGCATTCGGTTAGGGGGCCGCTTAAGCTGCTGAGGGAGAAGTGGTTGGGGGAGAGCGAGCCGAAGAACCTGTTAGACTATGTCTGTGGCTTTAGGGAGAAGCTGAAGAGGGCATGTGAACTAGCGAGGATAAATCTGAGTGACACACAGAGGAGGATGAAGGGCTGGTATGACAGGAAGGCTCGGGATAGAACGTTTGTGCCAGGGGAGAGGGTTTTAGTGTTGTTGCCTGTCCCAGGCTCCAGCTTACAAGCACGGTTTAGTGGGCCGTACCTGGTTAGAGAGAAAGTAGGGGATTTGGACTACCTGATCGAGACACCGGATCGTGGGCGGAAGACTCGCTTGTGTCATGTTAATATGATTAAGCCATATTATGTGAGGGAGCCTCTGGTGAATCCTATTGACAGTATTGTTGTTCCCTCTGCGAGTGTGTCCACTGTGCCGGTGTCAGTTTGTATGTTGGCCCCATCTAGCGTTGATGAGAGGAATGGCAGTCTTTGTTTTTCAGAGGGGGTTGGAGAACTGGAAGATGACGTCATTATTCCGTCCAAGGCGGTCGTGGAGGGACGGTTGACAAACACTGAGTCATTGATCACTCTTGACTGTCATCTTGGCCATTTATCAACAACGCAGCGAGATGATATCAGGGGTTTGGTTGGGTCTCATTGTGAGCTGTTCTCCGATATTCCTTTGCGCACTAACGTATTACAACATGACATCGATGTGGCGGAGGCATTACCCATTAAACAGCACGCGTATCACGTGAATCCATATAAGCGGGCGCGGTTACAGAAAGAGGTGGAATACATGCTCACTAACAATATCGCTGAGCCCAGTTTCAGCCCATGGAGCTAGCCGTGCTTATTGGTTGATAAGTCAGACAAGACAGATAGGTTTTGTACGGATTTTCGCCGGGTAAATAACGTGACTAGGCCTGATAGTTTTCCATTGCCCAGAATGGAGGACTGTGTCGACAGGGTGGGGAGTGCGTCTTATGTAACCAAGCTGGATTTGCTGAAAGGATACTGGCAGGTGCCACTTACGGATCGCGCTAAACTAATTTCTGCATTCGTGACACCTGACAGTTTCCTGCAATATACGGTAATGCCGTTTGGTATGCGCAACGCGCCTGCGACTTTCCAGAGGCTGGTGAATCGTCTGCTGTCAGGCGTAGCTAATTGTGAGGCCTACCTCGATGACCTCGTCATCTATTCTGACGATTGGGAGGGGCTGATGGTTAGTTTGCGGGAAGTTTTTGACCGGCTTCGTCAGGCAAACTTGACCCTAAACCTGGCCAAGTGCGAGTTTGGCAGGGCGACCGTCACCTATCTTGGCAAGGTAGTGGGGCGGGGGGAGGTCCGCCCTGTCCACTCCAAGGTGGAGGCGATACTTGGCTTTCCAGAGCCTGCTACACGTCGGGACCTCCGGTGTTTTCTGGGGATGACGGGGTATTATAGGGGTTTTTGCAGGAATTTCTCAGCGGTAGCTTCTCCCCTCACGGATCTCTTGAGCCCGAAGATCCCATTTCAGTGGACGCCTAGGTGCACTTTTGCATTTCAGCAATTAAAGTCCATCCTGGTCAGTGCTCCTGTCCTCGCAGCGCCTGTGTTCACAAGGCCTTTCAAGTTGGCTGTGGATGCTAGTGAGCTGGGCGCAGACGCGGTGCTTCTGCAGGACGATGACAGGGGTATAGAACATCCGGTGTCGTATTTTTCTAAAAAGTTTAATATACACCAGCGGCGCTATACTCGACAATTGAAAAGGAGGCATTGGCCTTGATTTTGGCTCTCTCCCATTTCGAGGTGTATGTTGGTTCATCCCAGGTACCGATTAAAATATACACCGACCACAACCCGTTGGTCTTTATAGGCAGGATGCGGAATTCGAACCAGCGGCTAATGCGCTGGAGCTTTTTCCTGCAGGCCTTTGATGTTGACGTGGTTCACGTCAAGGGCAAGGACAATGTGTTGGCTGACGCGCTATCACGGCTGTAGTCAGGGGGGGGGTGCTATTTATCCATGGGGTGGTGTGGGGGTTATGGCCGTCCATACCGGTGCTGTTAGTACAATTCGTATTTGTTATTGTGCTGACAGTATTATTGTTTCTTGTTTCCTTCTGTTTATGTTCATTCCCCCATTTCGCCTTGGGGTTATGGACATAAAGTTGGGTGTGGGGGTGTTATGTGTTTGTGCCCTGATCAGGCACTCCTAGTGTGATGTGTCATGTCTAGCTGTAGTTTCCTGTTATGGTTTTGTAGTCCTTATCGTTTCCCCTCCAGGTGTACCCATTTGTAATTAACCCAGGTGTGTCTTGTCTCGTCATTACCTCATGTATAAGTATTCTGCCTTCCCCTTTGTCTGGTGCTGATCCTGTCTGTGCAGTATGTGTTCTTGTCTGTCATTACTTTATATTTCCTTTGTTCAACCATGGTGGTAATTATTAATTAAATTATTTTTTGATTACTTCGGCTACCGTCTCCTTTATTATGTTGCCTTGACTTCGACATTGAGCCTGCTAACAGTCAATGGTAACGTAATACCAGGTATAAATTACACAGTTATTAATGGCATATATATATTGCACATATTGCACAAAGTTGGTTTGTATTTAGCAGCAAGGGGTGTTATAGTCTGTGTTGTGGTGTGTGTAGGAGGGTCTACAAGGGGCAGTGCTGGTTGTAAAGTCTGACCGCTGCAGGAAGGAAGGACCTGCGGTTTCAAGAGGGTTTCATCCCTCCATATTCTTCTTAAAGCTTTTTTCTTATTCAAAATAAGACCTTAACCTAAAGTACTCTTTAATGTTTAAATTAAGCCTTATTAGTTTGTCTGTTTTGCACATCCTCCTATTAATATCTAATAATAAAATAATACAATTCAATAACGTGCTTTGACCACCAGGTGTCCCTTTCTATCAGCTCTGCACGGTTATGGTGTAAATACAGCCTATCTACCAATTGGATCAAATATAAAAGTCAGCCGAATTAGTGTTGATACTGCAAGGAGACGTATTGTGTGAAAATAAATGTAAGATGTTGTTTAATTGCTTATATATTTATGATCCACGTCACGTTTTCAGTGCCTCATGTTTGTCTAGAAGTCTTCTCATCAGGGCTCTATAAATAGAGAATTACGGCAGATATGTCATATTTAATGCAGCCGAACCGTGTATTACAATGCCGTTATGTGATGACTTTCAAAGAGAAAAGCAAGCACACTCGGAATAAAGTATTATTGTATTTTTAAAAAACGTTTTCAGATTTCACATCACATAAACACCAAATCCCAGCATGCATTGTGGATAACCATCCAATCATCGAGCTGAGGATCTTGCCTACGTCTGTTTCCGGTTTCGTTTAATGACCGATGTATTTTGTTATACACACATTCCTTCACATTTACATTTTAATGTGCATTAAGGTATTTCGTGAGGCCTTCTAACATGTTTTTAAATATAACTACGGTTGTAGTTGAATAGTTTGTAAATTAACATGAACCGAAGCTGTTGCTTGGCAACTCAATCGCACAACGTCACATCCATTAATTCCACATCCACACGCATGGATTAACATCGATTTAATACATTAATGTAGCCTTTGTTTATGCTAAAAGAGGTGTCGACCAGCTGGGGCAACAAGAAAATCACTGTAATCGAGTGTGACTATTAAAAAATAAATTATTACGTCGGGGTAGCATTTGCTTGGTATTTCCGGTTATTTCTCCACTGGTTAACATGGGTTAACAATACCGTGTAGCTGTCACGTTTGAAGAGGACGAAACCGTGACATGTTCACGTCTCCCAGCATGGTAAACCGTCACATGTTCACGTCTTGCCATGATACCGGGTTGAAAATTACACTGTAGCTAGCATCTGATAACAAAAACCCTTGACCCTTGAACCTTGAACCTTAGTGGTGTTTATATTTCACGGACTTCAGTTGCTAAGAGGTCACACAACGTCACGTCCGTTATTTCCACAACAACACAAATGGATTAACATCGTAGCCTTTGTTTCTGCTGAAAGAGGTCTCGACCAGCTAGAGCCACAAGAAAATCGGCGAAATCGAGTGTGAGGATTACAAAATAAATTAAAAACATCTAATTTTGACAATAAAAACCGACCAATAGGCGCGGAAGACCATTTGCTTGGCACTTCCGGGTATTTCTCCACTCTTAACATGGGTTAACAATACCGTGTAGCTGTCACGCTTTTCACGTTTTGAAAAGACGAAACCGTGACATCTTCACGTCTCCCAGCAATGGTAAAGCGTCACATGTTCACGTCTCACCGTGATACCGGGTTGGCCTGGCTCTGTCGGCCTTGTAGTGTTGCAGTAGTCAGGAAGGCAGGCAAGTAATTGTTACCTTGGCTGTGTGAGATGTCGGTTTGTTTACTTCAATAGATTTCTATGCTGTTTGGTATCAAAAAAGGACTTTTGTGAAGGTTTGTGTCTCCCACTTCCATTTGCTTTCATGTAAATAGTTTAATCCTGTGATTGCTCCTTGTCACGATCTGTCTTTGTGGTGTTTTGTCTTGTTTGGATCTGTCTGTGGTTCCCTGTCGTTAGTTTCCCTGGTGTGTCTGATTACCCGATTGTGTTCACCTGTGGCCCCTGTGTTTTCTCCGCCCTCCTCACCTGTGTCTTGTTTGTGTGATTAGTCATGTGTGTATTTAAGTTCTGGTTTTTCTGTCTGTCTTTGTCGGTTCGTCTTTTGTTGTTGACTGTGTTCACCGGTGAGTGTTCTGTCTGTCCAAGCTCTATTTTCATTATCCTTGAAATAAAGGTATTATCAGTTTAATCTGCATTTGGGTCCTGCTTCCTTCGCTCTACCGTGACAGAACGAACCGACCACAAAATGGACCCAGCAGATGATCCATGGGAGGTTGAATTACAACATTTAACTTTCTATCTGGCTTGCTGCTTCGATTGGTGGAAGGGAGCGTCCAGTGTTCGGCAGAAGAGGGCCGCTCTGGTAGAGGCGCTCCGGTTGGCAGCAGAGAAACCATGTTTTGTTGAGTTTTTACCTGACTGGATTTTGGACTTCCTTCAAGAATGTGATTCCAGGCATGCTAGCTCCCTGTCTCCCAATTCCCAACCTGGCACCATACGCCTTGGTGGGTTCCGCTTGAAGTCAACCCGTGCTTCTGCCCCAGTTCCTGCTCCTGTTCAGGAGTCGTATTCCGGAACTCGTCAGGCTTATGGAGGTCCACGGTGTATTCAGGAGGCTGCTAAGAGGAGTTGTCGCAAGGCCAGGCTAGCAGCCCGAGCCCCAGCAGCCATGGTTCCGTGCTCCAGTACCATCCCACATAGCCATGGTACCGTGCTCCAGTAACACCCCACACAGGCATGGATCCGTGTTCCGGTTCCTTGCCCAGCAGTCATGGTTCCGGCTCCAGTACCGGCCCCAGCAGCCATGTTTCCGGCTCCAAAACCGGCCCACACAGCCATGATCCAGGCTTCAGCTCCGGACCTTACAGCCATGTTTCCGGCTCCAGAACTGGATCTTACAACCGTGGTCCCTGCACCAGAGCTGGCCCATACAGCCATGGTTCCGGCTCAAGTACCGGCTCCAGCAGTCATGGTCCCGACTCCAGCACCTCGTCTCCTGCTAGCTCCCCAGCCGACGCCAGCTCCCCGAGTCTTGTCGGCGTACCAGCCGACTTCAGCACCTCGTCTCCTGTTGGCTCTCCAGCCAACACCAGCTCCCCGAGTCTTGTCGGCGTACCGGCCGACTCCAGCACCTCGTCTCCTGCTGGCTCCCCAGACGACGCCAGCTCCCCGTGTCCTGTCGGCGTACCGACCGACACAAGTTCCCTCTGAAGTCCCCTCTCAAGTCCCCTCTCAAGTTCCTACCCGAGTCCCCTCTCAAGTTCCTACCCGAGTCCCCTCTCAAGTTCCTACCCGAGTCCCCTCTCCAGTTCCTACCCGAGTCCCCTCTCGAGTTCCCTCTCGGGTCCCCTCTAGAGTCCCCTCTCCAGTTCCTACCCGACTCCCCTCTCGAGTTCCCTCTCGGGTACCCTCTAGAGTCCCCTCTCGAGTCCCCTCTCAAGTCCCTTCTCGAGTCCCCTCTCGAGTCCCTTCTCAAGACTCCTCTCCAGTCCCCTCTCGAGTCCCCTCTCTAGTCACCTCTCAAGTTCCTACCCGAGTCCCCTCTCGAGTTCCCTCTCGAGTTCCCTCCTCTAGTCCCTCCTTTAGTCCCCTCTCTAGTCCCTCCTCTAGTTCCCCTCGCGAGTCCCCTCTCGAGTTCTCTTCTCTAGTTCCTCCTCTAGTCCCTCCTCTAGTCCCCTCTCGAGTCCCCTCTCTAGTTCCCCTCTCGAGTCCCCTCTCGAGTTCCCCCTTGGTTCCCCTCTCGAGTCTCCTCTCGAGTCCCCTCTCGAGTCACGTCTCAAGTCCCTACCCAATGTCCTGGTCCGCCGTCTACTCTCCTGCCGGGGGTCCTGCCAGCTCCTTGTCCTGTCTCGTTGGAGGTCCCGCCGACTACTCTCCTGCCGGGGATCCTGCCAACCCTTTGTCCTGTGCCGTTGGAGGGCCCGCCGACTACTCTCCTGCCGGGGGTCCTGCCAACCCTTTGTCCTGTCCCGTTGGAGGTCCTGCCGTCTACTCTCCTGCCGGGGGTCCTGCCAACCCTTTATCCTGTCTCGTTGGAGGTCCCGCCGTCTACTCTCCTGCCGGGGGTCCTGCCAATCCTTTATCCTGTCTCGTTGGAGGTCCCTCCGTCTACTCGCCTGCCGGGGGTCCTGCCAACCCTTTGTCCTGTGCCGTTGGAGTCCCCGCCGACTACTCTCCTGCCGGGGGTCCTGCCAACCCTTTGTCCTGTGCCATTGGAGGCCCCGCCGACTACTCTCCTGCCGGGGGTCCTGCCAACCCTTTGTCCTGTGCCGTTGGAGGCCCCACCGACTACTCTCCTGCCGGGGATCCTGCCAACCCTTTGTCCTGTGCCGTTGGAGGCCCCGCCGACTACTCTCCTGCCGGGGGGTCCTGCCAACCCTATGTCCCGTTGGAGGTCCCGCCGTCTTACTCTCCTGCCGGGGGTCCTGCCAACCCCTTGTCCTGTTCCGTTGGAGGCCCCGCCATCCTCTGTCTCGCCGGGGGTCCTGCCAATCCCGTGTCCTGGTCCTCTTCCGTGGGGGATCCTGCCGAGGCCTGTCCCACCAGCTCCGGTTCCTGTCCGGCCGACACCGGGTCCTGCCCGGCCTCCGGCGCTGGCCCGTCAGCGCCTTCCTGCCCGGCCTCCGGAGCTCTCTGGTCTTCGCCCTCGAGCCCGGCCCCCTGAGAGCCGCAGTCTTCGCCCTCGATCCCGGCCCTCTGTGAGCCGTGGTCTTCGCCCTCGAGCCCGGCCCCCTGAGAGCCGTGGTCTTCTCCCTCAAGCTCGGCCGCCCGAGTCCCCCACCTTAGACATCTGCCTTGCCCCCGGGCCGTCCGCCCGAATCCCCCTTTTTGAACTCTGCCTTGCCCCCGGGCCGTCCGCCCGAGATCCCTTCCTGGTCCTCTGCTGTGCCTCTGGGCGGTCAGCTCAGTCCCGTCCTCCTGACCCCCTCCACCCACCCTGGTGGCCTAGTGATAGCTGATATCAATGACTTTCCTATAGTAATTGTAATTAGTGAGAACCCTATAAAAGACCTCCCTCACTTCATGTTTGTGTGAACAAAATGGCTGATCGAGTAGGTAGAGGAGCTCTGAGAGGAAGAAGGAACCCTGTTGTTCAGCGAGGAAGAGGGAGGGCTGATGTTCAGAGAGGAAGAGGGAACCCTGTTGTTCAGAGAGGAAGAGGGAATCCTGTTGTTCAGAGAGGAAGAGGGAACCCTGTTGTTCAGAGAGGAAGAGGGAACCCTGATGTTCACAGAGGAAGAGGGAGGGCTGTACGTATGCGTGGTGGAAGAGTTGAAAGGGGACCAATGAAAACAGTAGTTTCGGACAACACCCGTGCAACTATTGTGGACCACGTCATTCAATTCAATTCAATTCAAAACCTTTATTTATCCAGGTAAAATCCCATTGAGATCAATGATCTCTTTTTCAAGGGAGACCTGCAGTCATAAATCATGGCATGTCCCTCAGTGAGGCTGGCCAAAGGGTTCAGCCCAATATAGGGAGATCAACAGTGGCATCCATTATTAGGATCTTCAGGCACGAAAATAGGTAAGCTACTGTAACCCTTTTTTACAGCACTTTTCTATGTTTATGTAGGTTTCGATCACTGTTTTTATATTACACTACATAACATTCTCAAATATTTATTGATAGAACTGAAAGAGCACCCCGCTCTGGTGGCAGAGGAAAGGCCTTTACTCCAGAACAAGAGTCTGCCATTGTTGATATGGTTGTGGCCAACAATGAAATCCGCTTAAGGGAGATTCAGGCCAGAATAATTGCAGACCAGGATGTCTTCAGTAACATTCCATCTATAAGTGTTGCAACCATTGACCGGGTGTTAAAGAGGCACCACCTCAGAATGAAACAGATCTATAAGGTTCCTTTTGAACGCAACTCTGACCGTGTGAAGGAGTTAAGGCACCGGTATGTACAGGTAAGGACCTCAATCACAGTGATGGCTTGCCTATATTTTTAGTATGTCGGACTGCTTACAGTAATGTAAAACGGTCCTCTGTTTGTTTCATTTTCTTTAGCGAATGATGGAGCTGGAAGGCAATGCATTACCACATGTTTTTGTATATGTGGATGAAGCAGGCTTCAACCTCTCCAAAGTGAGGATACGTGGGAGGAACCTTATTGGGCAAAGAGCAACAGTCTTTGTTCCAGGCCAAAGGGGAGGAAACATAACATTGTGTGCGGCTATCTCGACACAAGGCGTCCTTGCTCACATCCCTGTAATGGGAGCATATAACACGCAACGTGTCCTTGCCTTCCTGGATGTCCTGTATGACCGATTTGTGCCACCAGAAGAGAGGGATCAAGTGAGGTCGGTTCACGTGGTCATATGGGACAATGTGGCATTCCACCACTCTCGTTATGTGAGGGCATGGTTTGAGGCTCATCCACACATGGCCATGGAGTTCCTCCCTCCATACTCCCCATTTCTAAACCCCATTGAGGAGTTCTTCTCTGCCTGGAGATGGAAGGTTTATGACCATCATCCTCATGACAGAATGCCCCTTTTGGACGCAATGAATGCTGGCTGTCGGGATATCTCTGCGGAATCCTGTCAAGGGTGGTGTCGACACGCAAGGAGATATTTCCCACGCTGCCTTGCAAGGGAAGACATACGCTGTGACGTAGATGAGGCTATGTGGCCAGACAGACGCCAAAGAGCAGATCAGTAAAGCTATATAGATCTCATTCTCTGCTTTACTGTTGATTTACATCATTTACCCATGTTATTTTTTTTCCAGTTTATTGCTATTCATCTTTTTTTTCTGTTACGGTGCTCTTCTGAAAATGAGACAATAAAAACAATGACATAGTTACAGTAACATACTGTTTTTCCTATATGTAAGTTTGTTTCTCCCAACTTTTCAGTTTCCAATATCGATAGCTTGAGGTTTGTGTATTGATGATTGTAGTCAGTATTTAGTGTGCCACTTAGTAATGACTGTTCAAATAGTCTTCTATTGAGCTGACAAATGTTTGTTTTTGGAGAAGGTATCTGGTTTTGTAAGGGGTATTTTTAGTTTTGAGTGCCTTAGAGCACTTTGCAAGAAATGTATATTGTTATGGTAGAATGTGTTATTATGGTGACCGGAGTTTCAGTTATGAAAACACATTTGTCTCATTAGAGGATCATTTGTTCTGTTTCGATCGACTTATTCTTTTTTGTGACCAGTATTTTCAGTTTTGGTCATGTAAGTGCATTTTGCAAAAGATATTCAGAGTTATGGCAAGTGTGTTTCTGTATAGATGGCTATGTTCTTGTTTTGAAGAAATTAATTTTGATTCTAAATAGTGGGTTTAGCAATTGAGAAAAACTGTAATACCAAAGCAGAGGGATACCAGCAGAACAGTAACAGTCGGATGATGTGCAGGCAAGCGAACCAGAGGACAGCAGACAGAAGGTGAGTCAGGGCCGGGCACAGGGTCAGGGAGCAGAAGAGGCGGTCAACGTAGGTACAGGCAGGGTCAGACAGCAGGCAAGGCAGGATAGTCCAAGGACAGGCAGGATCAGGGAACAGCCTAACAGACAGGTGAATGGAAAACCACTGGTGAATGATGGAGCAGACTGTGACAGAAATATTAATCACTTCAACAAATGGTAAAACAAAAAAGGAAAGGTTCTGGCTCAATTTTGGTTTAGTTAGCTTGTTAGCTTATTACAGCTTTTCAGTAGTATGTGTGAGGCTTAATTTTTAGGTCTGTGTGAGGTGTTCAGTAATGAATGTGAGAGTATTTCAGTAGTGTGTGTGCAAGGCCAGATGTTTTCAGTAGTGTTTGTGTGAGGTGTTCAGTAGTGAATGTGAGAGTATTTCAGTAGTGTGTGTGCAAGGCCAGATGTTTTCAGTAGTGTGTGTGTGCAAGGTTAGTTTGAATTTTGGCCTACAAGGCCCCTCATAATGTACAGTATGTTAGTGTTAGACTAATGTAGCTCAGCATAAGTTCAATCAGGAAGACAACATCATCGGGTGTCACACGTTATCTCAATAAGTGATCATGGGCGTTACGCCCCGGCTAGCCAATCATCGCACCTGCTAACCCCTTTAAATCTGCTCTCCCCTCCCTGTCAGTTGTCATTTCAGGTGTCAACGCACTAGCAGCAGCAGGGCTTCGTCCCAGCTCCAGGCATTATTCATCAGCTCTGCAGTCTTGCGGATTAAGCTACAGGTGGCGTTCCCCAGTCGGCTAGCGGTTCCAGCCGGCCGCCCCGCAAACCCGGACGCGGGAGGAAAAGACAAGGAAATCGGGCTCCACGGAAGTTCCTCCGGCTTAATGGAAATGGGCTACTTTACGCAAACAATTGACGCACGCCTTCAGTCTCTCAAGAGGGCATCACTGGCATCAGGGCCGCTCAAATGCGGCGCGTCCGGCTTCACGCGGAACGGGTCCTCATCGCATGCGAAGCTTTACCCATCTGGCTTCAACCACAACCCCTCCTGCAGGCAGGCAGGGCTTAAGCTACATCCCATTGAAGCTACTTCCTCCTGCGCCTCACCTCTAAAACAGGCGTCAGGGTAGCGCTGGCAAGAGGCAGTTGCAACAAATTCACGAGATGTGTCGTTATATTGTTATGACATTTGGGTCATGCAGAGTGAGATCGCTACCCCTTTAAGAGAGGGGTGTGGCGCGTGCATGTGTGCGTGGGTATGGTAGAGCGAGCGGGATACATGTTTTCTAGAAATAAACGAGGCAGCAGAAAAAGGAAGGTCTGTGATCTTGCGAATCTATCTTGCGAAACAGAAGAGCTAAATAAATGCAACGACCTCCCAAGAAGAGCTCGCCTCTCTCCAGTCTTTCCGATAAAATGGGTTATTGAACCCGAAGCGTGTTGCTTCTGCTCTGGGAGAGGACAGAGAGTCATCCCCCCCCGTTTCCTCGACTACGGTCTGGGAGCGGACAGGAAGTTCAACACTATGCATTGCTACCTTTAGTTCAGGGTTAAGGTGAGTTCCAGGCAGTGTTGGGTGTAACGTGTTACAGTATGGAGTTTCAGTAACGTATTACTTGCATTACTAATGCAGTTCGGGTAATTACTACCCATTACAATGCTCTCTAACAGTAACTAACGTAGTTTCAAGCTTCAACACAGTGTTACCTGAAATGAATGGTGTTTCGTAGGGCTTCTTTTCCTCAATGACCAAGTCGCTGCACATTATCCTGTTTATGACACGACCAGATATTAATTAAATTAGGAATTCACTCCCAATATTAATTTAACTGAATGATCGTATTTTTTCTCTTTTTCTTCTCCACTAAGAAATATTCCGTTTCTCGGTGCACCAACGGCTGGATCTGTGACAACAACATCTCCTCGGCAGTAGGGGTGCAACAACTAATCGACTTAATCGATCAAAATCGATTACCAAATTAGTTGCCAACTAATTCAGTCGTCGATTCATTGGTGACGTCATCACGTGTGTTTTAAGCGCCGTTAAGCTCCAACGTTATTGGTCTTTTTATCGGTACCGGAGACATTTATAAAATATATGTCATGTATTATTGCTACAAAAACATTATATCGCAGTCTTAGTGTCGCCAACTCGTTTCTAATATGCAAAAGACAAACAAATGCGTCTATGATGTATTTTCGATCAGACGAGATCTCTCTCCCCTGTCTGTGTGCGAGGGGGCGGGGCAGTTTACACACACGCAGCTGCTACATGCAGCGGAGCCAAGCCCCCAGGAAGTGCGTCGGAGTCTGATGAGAATATTCGTGCTGGTCAAACGGCGGTACTACACTTCCTTTAGGTTGCTGGGCCCGGAAACACTTTTTCCCATTGACTTATATTGGGAAAGAGTGTTCTGTAACTCTTTGGATACTTTTTTTTAAACTAAATAAACTACCCAGTATGAACGTTTGTATAGCACTTATTAAAAACATTCGTTCCTCAAGTTGTAAAATGTGCTAATAACGTTATTCTGAGAGTTATTTCCCTCGGCATTATGAACGCGCATCCAACCCACGGGACCGCGCTGCCCGGCACGTTCAAGTTACATGTTCAGCACTACATGTACTCTGTACATGTGTTTATCTTTACCCATGGATGCACAATAAGAACGGACCCATATCGCCTTACTGCCATCCCACGGAGCTGTAATAATGGATATATTGCACATGTTTGCTGTAATTCATCATTTGTAAAATATTATACTACATGGGCTGTATGATGCAAATCTTGTACCGTAAATGTTGTATTAAATAAAGTTAATATTACCGACGTAGATTAACGTTCATGTAGCTTCTTATTGCACTTGCAATTGTTTTAGTTACTTGTGGGCTACTTAACATGAATAATCAGTTACTATCCTTTTACTCCATCACATTTCAAAAAGAAATAGGCTATTGTTATTTTTACTCCACCACAGTAATCCATCATCAGCTTTACTTTTTAGATTAAGTTTTAACTAAGTTTTAACTAAGTTTTTAACATAACAGGCTTCAATTTATACATTTTTATATATTACCAAGTGGTTTCATGTACAACCCACACAAGTATCATGCTAAATGAAGCTCTGTTGCTTGGATATCACTAGATCCTGATGTCAGCGTAATATAAAAGTACATAACGATTGATGTGTAACTTAGCATAATTTAAAGAGTTAGGAAAAGGGACCACATTACTCCTGTTCTGGCTGCCTTACACTGGCTCCCTATAGAACACAGGATAGAATTTAAAATTCTTCTTCTCGCCTACAAAGCCCTTAATGGGCAGGCGCCATCTTACCTTAAAGAACTCATTATACCCTACTGTCCTACTAGGGCATTGCGTTCCAAGAATGCAGGGTTGTTGGTTGTTCCTAGAGTCTCTAAAAGTACAATGGGAGCCAGAGCCTTTTCTTATCAAGCTCCACATTTGTGGAATCAGCTTCCAGTTTGTGTTCGGGCGGCAGACACCCTATCCGTTTTTAAGAGTGCGCTTAAGACCTTCCTTTTTGATAAAGCTTATAGTTAGGGCTGATTAGATTCAGCCCCTAGTTTTGCTGATATAGGCTTAGTTTGTCGGGGGACATCTTACTTCTTCCTTCTCTCTGTCTATACCTGTGTACTCTCATGTTCCGATTAACCCAGCTTCCCCAAATGTCTTTCTTTTTGGTGTCTGTATACGCCGGGATCCGGAGTCATGGATGATCCTGCGCTCCTCTGTCCTGGATCTTGAGTCGTGGCTGTGGTCCTGGATCATAGGTCCTGGATGGATATCCTCGTGGATTCATCTTCCTATTATACACACATGCATTTCCAAACATTTGGACTACCTATGTTGCAAATGTATTATCTTTTCAATTTACACACGGCATCTATTGCACGTCTGTCCGTCCTGGGAGAGGGATCCCTCCTCTGTTGCTCTCCCTGAGGTTTCTCCCATTTTTCCCTTTAAACTGCGGGTTTTCTTCTGAAGTTTTTCCTTGTACGATGTGAGGGTCTAAGGACAGAGGGTGTCGTATTGTCATACTGATATTTTGTACAAACTGTAAAGTCCACTGAGACAAATGTAACATTTGTGATATTGGGCTATATAAATAAACATTGATTGATTGATTGATTGATTTACTAGCTAGCCGCTAGCTGCTAACTGCCGCCTCGTTAATATAAATCCAGTACCATGCTGTCATGAACGTGCGGTGCTGTTACGTGTACGCAAATTCACGTGCTTAATGTGAACGAGCCTTTTGGGCGGCGTGGTTAAAGTTGCGCATGCTCTATGAGTGCACATACGGGTACTTCTCAGGCATGCCGGGTAATCTGTGACGTTTCGCTCTCTCAAAAGTTGGGCCATTTTGTCATCATGTGCCATTGAGCAACTCTCATAGGAATGAATGAGGCCCCGCCTCCCACGCTGTATCCAGTTCTTATTATACATCCATGAGCGGAGCACACTGCGAAGGTGGCGGAGAGAACGCGCTCCGAGGTGTGGTTAAACTTTACCCGTCTCGATGTGGAGAATGCTCGTTGCCAAAAGTGCAATAAGAGTTTAGCATGTAAGGGCGTTAACACGAGCAATTTACAAAAGTGCTCCACATTCAGACGGAGGAATGCACCGGGTTCGACTGTCTAGTACAGGGGTGGGGAACCTCCGGCCCCCGGGCCTTATATGGCCCGCGAGACAATTGATACGGCCCTCGAGGTAACACACGCAAAAAAGAAAAAAAATTAAGAAATCTAGACCGCAAAATAATTAAACAAGCGAGTGCCTATTTTTCCTGGGCAAGGTCAGGGTCCTTGAACACAACACAACACGAGCCTAACGTGTCATCACGTGTTATATGTCTCGTCCGACAGGGGTTTAGAGCTGCCGGAGAGCAGAGCACCAGAACGCCGCTCCGGGCCGGGACTTCACAAATGTCAGTAGCCATAAGGAGTCGTACACATGCCGCAGTTTTTGCGTGGCTGTGTCTTTAGTTGAAAGCCCAGTGGTCTGTTCATCTGTCATACTGATCATACAGTCAATAACTTTGTTGTTATTAGCATATGGTTAGCTAGCTATGCTAATGAATATAAGAAGCTTTTTCTCCAACCAGTGAGGTAAAGGCACATCTTTATATGATCATTATAGTTATAAAAAAATAAGAGAATAAAGTAAACAGGTATAAAATACGATATGACAATAAAAAAAGTTGTTATTAATAAACAAGAATACAGTTTGAAAGGGGAGTGATTTGTAAAATATCCATAAAGAAAAAGAAAATCTGCTTCCAGTTCTGTTTCATATGGGTGTTGAGAGATGTATAGATCTCCTAATGTTGCTCTCAAAGTGCACCAGATTGATGCTTTTAAGTTCAATATTTTAAAAAAAATCTTCCCTGGGGAACATGCCCCCGGACTCCCCTAGAGGAGGTTAGGTCCCCCCCCCCCCCACTTAAATCATGTTCACATGGATAGGAAACTAAATTGCACACATCTTGTGTCCATATCTTTCTGTTTTGGTGGTCATGCCACAACTGTGCACGTGCATGCATGCGTGAGTCATGGTAAGATATCTGGATTAAGAGGTTGCTTTTTCTTTGCACAGCATGAAAGAAAGGCCAAATGAATGGGCTGTGATTTTAGTATTTTTAAGCAGACGTCAATAATTTGTACGGCCCTCGGAGGATGTTGAAAACATTGAAATCACCCTTGAGAGGAAAAAGGTTCCCCACCCCTGGTCTAGTAGCTTTGTAGCCCCATCCACGAGTAACGTTTCCACGTCAGGTGTTATGTATGCTAGCAGCAACACACTGAGTTAACTAAATTATACAAACATGGGTTAATGATTAGAGGCAACTGTGTTATTTATTTTGTTACATTTTCAGCTATTCTGTTTACAGTTCTGTCATCAGATTATTTAATACGATTTGTTAAATGCTCAGGGCAATCTCGATGACGTAGGTCAATGTTCCCCCTTTCTACGCACGGAGATAATGTAATCTTAATAGTGTGCAGGCCAAGGCTGGCTCTTCAAAGGTAGATATTAACGACGCGCTTTAAAGTTCCCATTATCCGTTCAGCGGAACTCTTTCAGCCTTAAGCGGCAGTCAAGTAAGGAGAAACTACGTGTGCACCGGCTATTCGGGTAAATAATATTAATAGCTGTCTCTCCCCAGTTCAAATCACCCACTGCTCAGGGAGATCTCCTCATGCATTGCCTTTACGCATCGAGTGTTCAAATACAACATTACTAACCTATAACTCCGCTCAACTGGGAAAAGAGAAGAAGAAAGAAGAAGAGAATCCTCCAGGAGCACAGCGTTCCTAATCATGAGGAACTATAGGCCCAGTCACACACTTGGAGTTCCTAGCCATCACATCAAGCTCATGGTATTAACGTTCCTCTAACCAAACTGCGAGCATCCACATAAACGTCTTCAACGACAGTTGCTCTTCCTCACCGGGCAACCGTACTTTGCATGCGGATATTCTTCGGCACGCCATCATCTCCCGTTTTCTGGACGTGGCATCCGCCGGCCTCACGACGACCGCCTTTTCCCCGACTTAAGGACGTGCACCGTACATCCTCCGTTTTGGGGGGGATATCTGCATGAGATCATCCGCATAGCGGCACACTCAGATTTCCACTATTGCTACACATTTATTATCACACTCGCTGGATCTAACACGAGCGTCCCTCCATCATCCTCACTTCAGATGATAGAAGACAGTCTTAATCACTCAATCAGTTTATCAGCATCTATGACTCATCCTGGCGCACTTAACTGCTAATTAAACTAGATTATATCACGGGTCATGTCTCAGTATTTAACTAAGTGTATGTTTTCTGCATGCATCCTGTACTTTCATACATACACATTCATATTCTCGGGTTTATGCTCACTTGGCTCGTGTCAATCCAGGTTATGATATTCATGCATCACTGTACTCCAGCTAACAGCTCTCGTGCTTATTGTCTACATCTCCCTCCTCGCCCGGACATCGTTTCGTGCTGCCAATCCAAGATCTCTTAAGTTTACCTATGGTAAATATGCATAACTGGTGGTGGCGTCTTAATAGCATATCAGGGCTTTCGTTCATATAGGCGCAGCCACCTCTGCTGCCAATCAAGGCATTTCTCCCTCATCCCTGCAACTCGGACGGTGGTCCTCCTCCGCCTTCATATCCCGGCCTATAACTGGTGGTGGTGGTTTCATAGCACGTCAGCAAGTATACGTGTCACTGTGTTCATGATTAACCCTGCACGTCAGGTTGTGACCTCCGGGTCCGTGTTCATGTCTAACCCTACACGTCAGGTTGTGACCTCCGGGTCTGCGTTATGTTTAACCCTGCGAGTGCAGGTTGCGGCCAGTGGGTCGCGTTAGGTTTAACCCTGCGTGTGCAGGTCCCGTTAGGTTTAACCCTGCGTGTGCAGGTTGCGGCCAGTGGGTCGCGATAGGTTTAACCCTGCGAGTGCAAGTTGCGGCCAGTGGGTCGCGTTAGGTTTAACCCTGCGAGTGCAGTTTGCGGCCAGTGGGTCGCGTTAGGTTTAACCCTGCGAGTGCAGGTTGCGGCCAGTGGGTGAACATGAAACAACTTTTCTGTGTTAGAGTTTTACTCCCTACAGGGTGTACTTTGAGGGTTTTTGACTCTGCAGACCGTTTACATGCATAAAAACCTTCATAACACACAAGGGGACGGGTAATAACCGGGAAAGCATGACATGGGACCTTTAACACTAGAGCCGCCAACGGGTCAATTTTACCCGCAGCTGTTTTTTGATTGTATGTAACTTTTTTTCAATAACATATTAAAGTCTCCCAGTCTGTGACTTTTCCTGAAAGTGTGTTATGTAGCACCCTCTGTTGTTAACAATTGTGAATATTAAGTCAGATTGAAAAAATCCCCCAAAAAAATGCCATTTATACCTATATCCGCCAGCGGGTCCTTATAGATAGAGAGAGAGAGATAGATAGATATATTGATAGATGGATAGAGAGATTTATAGATAGTGTAACATCTTGGAGAATACAAGATCTTGGATGACTGAGCTCACATTGAGGACGTAATGCATGTGTGCAGGTTACGTGCCAGTTGAATAAAGATGGACACTCGGAATGAGAGAAGTAGTCCACGTCGTCTGTTTATGTAGACAAGTATATGTCCATAGAACAGAACATTAAAGATAGAGAGAGATAGGGAGATTTGTACCTAAACAAAACACAAGTCTAACACCAAGCGTTTAAATCAGCACTCTTAGCGATATTGTATACTTCATGCTATCTTCACAAACTATATCATATGAAAAGCTGAGAGTGCACAGATTCTATTGGTATAAGTTTTATCCCTGTGCGATCAAAACTCACTGTTCTGTATGATAAATAAAAGAACATTGTACCTTGAAAATCAATAGCGGGTACATTTGACCCGTTGGCGGTTTTAGGTAGACAGCGACCTCTGGCGGTTCTAGTGTTAAGACATTAAGAGACAAATAAACGGCTAAATTATTAAGCATAATATGTATAGTTCCTCCACTCCTGTTTCGTGCTCGATTTGTGTTGTTGGACACAACAAGAAACATGATTATAAGCAATTAAAGATTGCATAATGGAAATGTTAACAAGCATGAATCCATGTTGGTCCATTAGGGGTAAAAAAAAGAAAATAAACTGAGGCTTTCCTTTTAACAGTCAACCATATTATTATTAATAATAATTGTAATGTTATAGCATATTTTTTCCAGCCTCCAAAAAACGACCAAATAGGTTGATGTTTAAGCAGCTTATTACGACCTATAGTCACGTTTTAAAGTTTAGCACCTCTAGTGGTCGTGTAAGAAACAACAATTTGCGGCATATGGGCTGATGCTCCCGTTGATTGCAAACGCTCCAGAGGGTCGTATATTCACAGATAACCCCAGGGTTGCCAACTCTCACGCATCTGGCGTGTGACACACGCTTTCACTCTCAATATCACACTCTCACGCTGCCCAAACTATTCTCACGCCAAAAACAAGAATACCGAAGACTAGAAACGGTTTTGAAAACTTTTGTCACGTAGTGATCGTCTTCTTAATAGAACATCTTTGATAATGTCTTCTGGCCAATCAGAATCACGATAACGGCGTGCTGTTGTTGCAGGAAGTCCCGACGGAGAATACTTTTGCTGTAGTACATCTCTATATACATCGATACAACATTACGTGTTGATAGAAATCAACACGTAATGAAATAAGACCCCACGGTTTGATGATTGATAGGTGTGTGGGCTGTCTTTCATTTTGACACACAGAACAATGGGGGCTATCCACCCTTATCCACAATGTAAAGTAATTCACACAGCCTCTTCCCTCTTCTCTCTGTGAGGAGCAGCAGGTTCAGCTTTCAGAACAAAGTAACGAAAAACTAAAATGGCATTCATTTTTTTAAATATGTCGTGTAGTAATAGATTTATTTATTTTTCTTCTCAAGAGAGTACCAGAATGTGTATTTTATGTTAGTATTTCAAAAAATGTCCTGGGGGAGAATCCCCCCAGACCCCCCTGCAGGGGTTGGGTTTTCAGCATGTCAACTCTTTCACCTGTGGGGAAATTGCAGGATTGGCTCCAGGTCGCTCTTTTTATTTACTATAAGACAAATGTGCCTTTTTATTTCATACAGTTCAATTTGGATTGTGACAGGGAAATAATCTAAACCTCACGCGTGGCGTTTCACTATCAAGGGGAGCGTGTATGTAATTACATTGCAAATACTGATTTGAGCCCCACCACTGTATGGGTTAGCCCTACCATGGAAAACCCAACAAAAATACTACCGACCCGTATTGCGCATGCGCAGATCTAAGATCCGGTAGAAATGATACAAAGTAAAGTCTGCTGCTTATTGTTCTACTATAGGCCAAAATAGAGTCAAAGAGAGTATGAGAGTGAGTGTGTTAATTAATATATTTGGCAGTTTGGAGTAACTCTGTAGATTTGTGTGTGTGTGTTTCATGTATAGGCCTCTCACGATAATTAATTTTGTTGGATACATTTTCCCGGAAATTATTGCGATAAACGATAATATTGTCAGCACCGTTGTATGACCATTTTAGACCACTGACATAATGATAATATATAACAGTAATTCAAGTACATCCTTTCAAACTGCTAGTCACATCCTCATGTAAATGGAAATGTATCGAGTTCATTTTTATTTATCGTACGATAAGTCAATTAATTGCTTATCGCGACAGGCACACAATAAAACAGTGGAAACAAACATGTGTTTGACTTTCATTTTCACTGAATGAAACTGTGTGCCCTTTATAGTCTGTGTCCAATATTGTGTATTTGTATATATTGTATATATATCCTACCTCTATATATATATATGCTAAGGTCCCGCTGCTGACACGATAGCAGTGATTTCGTGCGCATATGTGTAATCAAACCCATGATACCAAAATCTCACTCCAGCCAGGTACCCAAAGTTGGCAACCCTGGATAACCCTCTCTGGAAAATCCTAAATTGTAGAATAGTTTGGCCATTCAAATGCTTTTTGATTTGATTTCTAGCTAGAAGTGTATATTGTACTTTTAGAATCCATGTCCAGTGGATGTGTAGGATCTATAGTTTGATAGATATTACGAAGATGATTTGAGGTCTCGCCAGGAGAACGTGTAACGGCAGCGTCCATGTCAAGTTAGCGTCAACCCTCACAGGGTGAAAACAGTATTTCCGGTCTCAAAGTTTTCATAATAAAACCGGAAGTATTCCCCTCACTGTCAAATGATTTTATAGTGATATCTGCAGTACTCATCCACTGAAAAACATCAGTTTATCCTTGTTAATTACACAACATTAATTGTGTTTCACAACCATGTTCGCAACATGTTCTATGGCACGTCTCTACTGGGAATTGTCGTTTTAAAAGACGTTTTAAATAATTAAGTATTTCCCATAATTAGAAGTTGCCAGTATTAAACTGTGTACATTCCTGGAGGTTTAGGGGATGGCAAACACATTGGTGTTATCAAATTTAAAACATATAATAATACATGGGTGAAAATTGCTTGTGTCCATAATGGGCAGCATTAATATACCCACATGACAGCTAAGGTCAGAAGAGCTTTATTTAATAGCTGGTCTTATGTCTGTGACCCCTCCTGTTGTTAATTGATAATCAGAATCAGAATACCTTTATTAGTCCCACAGAGGGGAAATGTACATAGTTACAGCAGAAAAAAGGGCAGCAGACAGCTTAATGTTACATATGTTACATGTGTTACATGCATTAAAAAATACTAAGTTATGATATAATGAAAAATATAATAAAAAAAAAAGAAGTTACATATACACCTTCTACTTGCCCCCTATTTTGTATGTAGGCTACAGATTTATTTTGTTATATTTGTAACACCAAACTGACAGAAAAGATGGTCTTAGCATGACCCAGTGGTCTAGTTAATAAAACATAATAATATCAAACATAATATTACTATTAACTTTATTGTGAAATTAAAACAGAATGTTAAAGAAAAATACAGTTTCAGTCTCAAGATTTGAAGCTTATGCATTTTACCATGAACCTGTATAGACATGTAACAGTCAATTGGAAAGGTAGTTTCTGAAGATGTTACAAATAACACACAGCATACAATGCCATAATAATTTTGTATTATTAGTGTAGGACACTTATGTATGTATAATGTCTGAAGATGTGTAGTTTTATTCATGATTTCACATCATTTTACAGGATATTGCTATATTATTTCACATATTGTAGTTCTACACATTAATATCTGATTTGTAAAACATCATAGACAGAAAGGTATATCCGTCATTTAATGGTAAGCTATTGAAATTCTGATTCCATAGATGTGTCTCCCATCCCCCAAAACCCCTGACTGGCAGATATCACTGTAAAATAATTTGACAGTGAGGGGAATACGGTTTTATTATGAAAACTTCGAGAGTGGAAATACTGTTTTCACTCCGTGAGGGTTGACGCTAACTTTACATGGACGCTGCCGTCAATAGAAATTAATAGGGGTAAAGACGTAGTATATACACGTTCTCCTGGCGAGACCTCAAATAATCTTCGTAATATCTATCAAACTGTAGATCCTACACATCCACTTGACGTGGATTCTAAAAGTACAATATACACTTCTCGCTAGAAATCTAATTAAAAAGCATTTTAATGGCCAAACTTTCCTTCAATTTAAGATTTTCCAGAGAGGGTTATCTGTGAATATATGACCCACCGGAGCATTTGCAGTCAACGGGAGCACTGGAGGTCGAAAACTTTAAAACGTGATTATAGGTCGTAATAAGCGCTTGAACAATCAACCTATTTGGTTGTAATATTAGCGCTTGAAAAATCGACCTATTTGGTCGTATGAGTTGGAGGACTTTTTCATATATTCACATTTGGTAAACAAAGACCACAGTCATGTATCTATTATTTTGTGTGCCTGGCATGTGAAATTGTTGAACGTTATTAGCACTTTGAAGCGGTTTTCAGCCTTTGCTCCCACATTCTTGCTGATGGTTCCATGCTGTGGTAGTTGGTGATAGTAATATGCCAACAAACAGGACAAAACCACAAGAAAGTGTGGTAGACTGCTAGCCAGAAAACAACAAAGTAAACATTGCAGATTATGACATGTTTAACTTTTTGGAGGATTGAAATGAACTTGCCCATTTGTCACGTTTGTTTTAAATATAAATGGCTAATAACAATCTTCTGCCTGCTCCCAGGCTAAATGGAGAGTAAATGTGGTCACTTGATTCATTGAAGACAAATATTCCCTAACCATTTAGCTTTGGTTTGGTCTCCACCCACTCCTGAGAAAAATAACGGCCACCTCAGCTAGGTATTCAAATATGTTCAAAAGCTGGTTGCTAGCTTGTTCTACAGTTTGTTGGAAATGTAATTCCTTACTGGAAACAAGGTTTTCAATAACATGTACTTTTTTGTGTGGATACGAGTAGGCAGTGTATAGTTTAGAAGCCCTTCTTCTATAAAAATAGTTTTTCCAGAGTAAATATGTAAATACTGGAACATGTTCAAATGTCATTCTTGAAAGCTGAATAGGCCTTGCAGCAGTCGTCCCTCCTGACTCATTTTTCAGTAATGTGAAGTTTCCGAGCAGTGCGATGTGATGCTGAGCGTGGCTTTCTGTTTCTGCAAATGAGTGTGTGACTAAATCACTGCTTCCTATTCTGCTCTGAGACTGGCGCTGTATTGTGTTCTCAGCCATGGTTAATGTGTTTGACAATGAGGCAAATAATAAGAGTTTCTACCTGTTGCCTCCCAATTTCCCATCCTCTAGCTCTCTATGTAGAAGAGGAGATGGAAATGAACGCTGATTATAGTCACTCAGAATGTCATGGAGAGTAAGTCCTAAATGGATGAGTTAAAGAGAAAATAATTAAATCCTGGCTGGAGCCACAGTTAGTTAAAATAATGCAGACCACAGTGTTTGTGGACACTACACACACACCTGAGGTCAGTAATACAATCCAACACGCGTGTGCAGGACGAGCAGAGGCAGCCTAGAAGATAGGACACCTGTTGTTGAAGCTTTCTTGGCTCACAGTCAAATCACAGCCGAGAGAGAGAAAGGGAAACAGAGACAGAGGTCAAGAGACGGAGAGAGAGGAGGGACAACAAGTATTCATGCTATCAATGACCACCATCACTCCGGGATTCCAAACACAAACGTAATTCAGTCAATTACTTTTGTGAAATAGATGCCATTTCTTCCAAAAGCTGTCACATTCTAAACCACAGTCATGATATTTTCCTAACCTTAACCAAAGTGCTGTCTCTTTTAACTAGAACACCAGGTCCAGCTCATTCCAGTATCAAATTTGGCCATCTTCCTTTGACTTCAGTGTGGTGCCAAAATGTAACCTTCACTGAAAAATGTGTTCAGTAAACATTGTTCAGAAAGAAATGCGGCCGCAGTGTGAAACGTAATTGAATGTGCAACGTTTTTGACTTCCGTGCACCTTAAGCCCCTCTTAATTGCGATTCATTGTAAGAATAATGATTTCAGTTTCAATAGGGTCCTCCATTGGGAGCACCTAGAGCCCCTCAAAAATGTGTTTCAATTTGAGAAAATAATAACTTCTTAAGTTTCACTGGGTCCTTAAAGCATTAGGTGCTTGTGTCAAATAACGTTTTTCTATGCTTATTAACTATACTAATGCAGCCAGCCCTGGATCTCCATGCTGGAGGCAAGCAGTCAAATGGTATGCTATCAGCAGGACAGCATGAGGCAGGTCGGTCGAGTTAGACTGAAAGCCCTGCACCACTTGTATCTCAGTGACAGGGAGGAAAATATTTGGCTATGACAGAAAGAAAAAAACGTACTCTGGGAAAAATGCCCATCATCTCTCCCTTCCGGGCAGAGATGTACAGTGGCTGTCCATACGCTGTAACACGGCCCGTTCCCATCCCCGGCACTCAAAAACCACACGGTGAGGGAGGCAAAACATTTCCTGTCAGAGAAAAGAAAGTGTGTGTGTTCGTGGATGGGTGTGTGCAAGCATGTGTGTATACGCACCTTTTTCTCACCTCATGCTTCACTCTCCTTCCACTCCAGCTTCTCAGGGATTTCTTAATGACATTCCACTTTAAGCTTCCTGTGACCTGTCAATCATGAAAGTTTAAACAAAAGCACTGCACTTGACGTTTAACAGCAGAGCTCTTCAACTAATGCAGAAACACTTTCAACTAAGCAGATGCACCCTCTAGAAATCACTTATCTATCATTCTTAAATCGTTATCCCAATCTCACATAGGGCAGTTGGCATGCTCTTGTTAAACAGCTACAAATTTATTTTTTCCTCCCTACTTTCACCCCCTGTGGACCAGCGAACACTGCAACAAATGTCTTAATGGCTGCATTTGTTCACTTCCCCCCTCCAAAACATCATGAATTTTAAATGGCTCCTGTTTAATTTACAGCTGCAGAATGTCTGGTATTTTGCAGAAAACGCTGAAGGCAAGCAGACTCTCTCTGTGGAAGGTGAGGAACTTGATTTGGAACTCACCTTATCAGTCGCGCATGCAACAATCTCTGCTATTCAACAAGTAATCAGAAATGCTAAGAAAACCTGAGGCAAGTGGGAATATCTCTGAGTCAAAGTCACCTTGGGACCTCCATCTGTTAGAACAAATGCTCAGTGAGCACCTGACTGCATTGGAAATAGGGCGTAATGGTGCTGCATTCTTATTCTTCCATTCGTTCCACTTCCAACACCTGCTCTCTGGCCTACTCTGATACATATAGACTCTAGAGTCTGAATATATTTTAGGCTTCTGGTTTGGTCTAAATGTGCATGTAAATGGCAGCAAAGGCTAACATTCCAACTATCTCTCTAGAGGGAGTTTCTATCCCAAACACTTCCAAACATTTTATCAATGTATCAAACATTGCAATTTAGAATTATTGTATTATATTTAATACCTTAGATACCCGTATTACTCTGGAACTGTACTGTATCAATCAACCTTTATTTTTCATAAATAAGTTCCTTTCAGTAGATTCATTAAGCTTGCTAAACTCAAACATACTCCGGAAGGTTATATGGTATGTTTTTCGGTCTCAGTCTAAAATAATAGCTAATTCAGAAAGAAAAAGCAATCATTCATTTATCCTGCTACACTGAAATATAAAGGCCAATTGATTGTGGAGTGGATGGCCCATCATCGCAGTAAGTCTTCTAAATTCAGGGTCATGTCGAATCTGTTTTTGTTCTATGCTTAAACTGACCTCTTTTAATAAGCTGTATTCAATAGTATGAGCTTCAGTTGAGATCTCATTGTGCAAAGCTAGGTTACCTGAGCTTTACTGATGTCACTATGCTCCTAAAATAGGGTGTATTTTGTCCTTTTCCAATATTTACTTTACATTTTATTCACACTGCATTTGGACCACAGTAGACAAGTTATGTGAGCTTAATTTCAGTTAGGGATATGTGGTAGCCCCTTTGAATATCAGTCTATTTAATCTTGCCACAAGTCCAAACAAGAAAATATAAAATGGAACTGCTCCACCAGACATTTTGTCTCAAACATATTTTACGGAGTGAAACGACAGCAAATGGAACATGACGGTCCTGCTGGAAGTTGCTGTGTGTATACAAAACATTCCTGGAATCAAGGGCCATCTTAATCAGAAGATCCAGTGGTCAGTTATTTACAGTTTCCGCCTGAGTCCTCTTTCTACTGTTTGTTCTGGGCAAGATATGCAGATAAGGAGCTCTTGCTTTCAGTTCTCTTTACCGTGCACCTCTTTCAAAGGCCCATTCCTAGGTCATCTATCACGTTTCCTACACATTGTGTGGGTAACTGTAAGTCACAGAGGCCCTGACCATGGATGTATTAAGACAGCCAGATTCACTGCTGCCACTTATCCTTGCTGCCAGTGTGTCCCAGTGGCCACATTGCAACAAAGAAGAAAAACAGTGCAGGACGGAGGCATAAGCGAACTAAGCGGCTGATTAGGGCCCTGAGCACTTCAAATGTCCCACAAGAGAGCTTGATACAGAGCCAGAGGCCTGATACATGCCTAGCCAATTCTGTGTTCTGTGACTTGACAAATGTGGGAGTGAAATGCAACTATTAATTACGTTTGATAAATGATGCTCTTACACTTGAGCCCATAAAAGATAACTGTACAGACTCACAGGTAGGGATGGGTATCGTTAGGATTTTATCGATACCGATACTGCTTATCGATACCGGTATTTTTCGATACTCTTATCGATACTTTTCAATAATTTGGTGCTCAAAATTATAGACAAGATGTGAAGATTAAACAACAGTCATTTTATTGTAAGTTATTATTTAATGTAACTTTTTCAATGTCATATCAAGCAGGTATGAGTGTGTTTGACAGTGTGTCTCTGGAAGGGGGGCGGTAATTAGGGGCAGTTCATAAATCCATGTAAACATGATCATTATTCAGTTAAAACGAGACGCTGCGTGCGCACCTCCTAAACCGGAAGCTCTGGTCGGCTAACCATTATATTGCGTTTATTATTTATAATTGTAATGATGGATTATCAGTAATCATTTTAATGTTACACAGAGACATTGGATTAACTGTTTTTATTCCCTTAAACACAACTTTTGATCACAAAACAGCAAAGGTAAGACATAACTATCATCATGGCTACGTAAAGTGAAGATGTTTTCTTGCTCTTTCCTGGCTGCTAGTTCAGTGAGTTTTGGTCGTACAGTGATTAGACTTACACCAATGGAATCAGCTTTCACATGATATGTTGTTTGTGCAGATAAAATGACGTACAAAAGATCGCTTTTGCCAGTTATGTGCTAAAGTAGCCGTTAGCCCGTTTTGCTAAGTGTTGATTTAGATTCTTGGTGTTGGACTTCTGTTCCGTGTAGGTTAAATGATTAATATCGTCTGTTAGTTGAGTTTTTCCCGTTAAGTGGGTATGCATCATTAATAGGTTGTTAAATGTTAAGAAGCCTTGAGACGCTGTTTCTAGCAAGATGTTGCGTCTGCCCCTATGGTCTGCCCCCGGGAGTCTCACAATAATAAGAGCGCTGTTAGGAGAGATGACGAGTGGCATTCACAGTGGCCAATCAGTGGTACTCAAGCCGGATACATCACACGGGATGAGGGTTCCCAACCAACCAGAATTGTTTAAAGTGGACCTATCATGCAAAATGCACTTTTGTACGTCTTTTATACATGACTATGTGTCCCCGGTGTTTCAAGGAACTCACCAAGTGTCAGAAAATACAACCCTCTCTCTTTTCCTCCATACCCAAATCTTTTAAAAACGGGGCTACAACGAGCGGATACAGATTCCATCCGAGCTGACGTCAGCCCAGAATAGTGGGCAGTGACGCTCCGCCTATGGGCAACGCTCCACCTATCAGAACACCTCGGCAAATGTCTGCTTGTGTGTTCTAATTATTTTACCTCGGACATGTTTATCAACTTCCCCCAAGTGAAAAGAGGATATGCTTCCAATGTAAGGCTAAAAACTGGATCAATACCAACCATCCGGGACCAGGACACATCCAATTTGGAAGCTGTACGTTTCTCCATGTTAATATTTGCATTCCTTTTTATTTAGCGGTGTTTTTCCTGATAAAGTTATCTCTACTACGTAGCTTGTAGCATGTAGCTTGTAGCATGTAGATGAGACGTGATGTGATTCAGCAGTCTTTATTACTTGTTTGCGCACATGAATGTGTGTGTGTGCACGACTGTTAGGATACAACAATGTGTGTATGTGTGCGCAATTGTTGCAAGGAGGGGGGGAAAACACAACGCTGCACACAGGGCCGTATCCAGGATTTCCTAAATACCGAGGTCCAAACATGTTAGGGGGGTTCGGGGGATACCCCCCGAGATTTTTGGGATTTTCATGATCTAGTTAGGTGCTTTTTAAGTCCTGTGGGGGGTCACACATTGGATAATATATTGATTTCAACCCATGTCAGTGGGCTGACAATGTCAGCATCAATACTTTTTGAAAGTGTAATACATAAGAATCAGTTGATTGCTACTATTAATGATCTGGACATGCAGAAGAGGCTAAAATGATCACAACACATTGTCAACATTCACTTTCCATGTCTCTCTCCTTTCCATAACCTGCAGCCTCTCTTCCATCTTCTTGAGTCTCTCTGTCTTCTTCCTCTTCATTACTCTCTCTCTCCTCTACTCTTTCTCTTTGTTCAAATATTTGGTACACGTTTATTTATAAAGCTTTGTTGGGTAAACTCCCGTATTATATCTGCTCTCTGATAACACAGAGAGTTGCAAGCAGCTATTGTCTGAGATCGCATGATGTAGTATTGTTAGATGTTCCAAGAGCAAGGACTGTCTTAGGTAAGACAGCTTTTATGTGCGCAGCTCCACTTGCTTGGAACAATCTTCAGCAAGAATTGAAACTGAGCAATCTCATTCCTCTGCATGTTTTTAAAGCTAGGCTAAATGAAATGCTCGTTGATACTATGGGCACTTGTAAATGTCTATAACTATGTAAATGTACCTGTAAATATAATGTATGATGTCCTTTATTGTTTTATGTTTCATGTGGAACCTATATGCTGCAGGTCTCCCTTAAAAAAGAGATCTATGATCTCAAGGGACCAATCTGATTAAATAAAGGTTTGAAATGAAATCAATCTCTCCCTCGTTGTTCACTTTTTGCTCCTCCTCACTTGTCGCTCCTGCCAGTGAATTAAAAGCAATTCAGCCATTTAGTTTATTTCACTTGTTTGTTTGCATTCTTTTTTTTATTTAAATCTGTTTTGTTTGATTCTCAAAAGAGAACAAAGATGTAAGCAAACAGTGTTTTATACAATTGTATGTTATTATGACATCATAACTGCAATAGATGTATGTTGTTTTAAAATGATGCCTATTGTAAATGAACACTATTGTTATAGATGGATAGATGGGCTTATTAAGCCTACGTCCGACTGTACCTGCAGTGAGCGAGCACAGTTGCAGAGAGAAGAATTAGAGAGTAGACGTTAGAGAGACGATCGAAGAGAGCGAGCGTCTAGAGCGAGGAATAGCTAGATACTGAGAGACCGCATGAGCTATATCTCTCTAGACTAGAGACTCTCTATTCTCTCTACCTCTATCTCTCTATGCTCTCTCATCTCTCGCTCTCTCTCTCTCTCTCTCTCTCTCTCTCTCTCTCTCTCTCTCTCTCTCTCTCTCTCTCTCTCGTACCAAAGCTGAGCTCAGTCAGTGTAAAAATAAAACAACACAATGTTATATCTTCAATGTTTTACTCAAATTGAAATGAAAAGAAAAGCATTACAACGTAATCCTTCTGACATTGGATGAATGTAATTAACTTTAGCTCTCTAGCTAGTTTATTCACGCAATTTAAACCAAAGTATAGCCTGTAGCTGCAATATAAGCTAGTGTGCACGTTGTCGGACGTCCACTGACTAACGTAGAGCGTTCACACAGGATCTGCTGGTCATATGATGTCCTGATGAACAGAAACACAAGCAGCCCGCTGGACTCAGATCTCTAGATACTTCATCACTCCTTCGCTGCTCCGGTTCAAGTCCGGGCTGCGGTGGTTTGTTGATTCATGTCGTCTTCTTCTGTTTGCTTTAACAGAGGCTGCGTAGTTATGCAGCGCCCCCATGGTCAGTAAATGGAAGTACTACAAAGAACCCCGTTTAGTGCAATTATTTCACAAGTTTTGTTAAATACACAGCTCGGAAAATATTAGGGTGACCTCAATGGTGGATACGGCCATGGCTGCACAGCTCCGTTGATGGGACTTGGCTAATTAGCGGCTAGCACTCATTACAGTCTGTCTACTGAGCTCAGCCCCTCTCCAACACATCAGCTTAGCTAAATAGACAGCGTTAGCCCCCATCTTTTGGGATTTCAGATTGTAATTATCCAAATAGTATTTTCTCATCCTGAATATAATTCTAACTATATTTCTTCTATACAGGCCAGCACCTCACATATTACCAGCGGAAAACCTGGGATGATAGATTCTGCATGTCAGACTGACCCACCGAAGCTGCGTACTGTATTTGTTATGCGTTCAATGAATCGTTGATTTTGACAATAAAGTTCTGACAGTTTATATAAAATGTGTCATGATTATTCATGTTTGATGGGTAAAGTATATGCAGATTTCAAAAGCTAAAGGTTGTGTGTGGACTTTTTTTGTCATCAACAAATGGGTGTGTTATGCCATTGCTGTGTAGTATATTATATAATAGTAACGCCATGTACAATGACAGAATTAAATGAAAGATTGCATAAAACCATATACACCAGTATTTATTTTCATGAACAATATTAGCATACGTTTTACAAATTTGCATACGCTCGTCAGAGTCCTGCATGGGTCTGATTTTCAAGACCTGCTCCCGCCCCGCACCCGTGCTGTTGATTTGCTCCACATGGTGGATAATATGTATCGCTATGTATATAATAACCTTTCAGTAGGCTATTGAGCCAAGGAATAGTATAAATACATTTTTATTTTCCAAAACAAAAATTTGGGAGAACCAGTTTGAATCAATCAATCAATCAATCAATCAATCAATCAATCAATCAATCAATGTTTATTTATATAGCCCAATATCACAAATCTTACATTTGTCTCAGTGGTCTTCACAGTGTGTACAGAATATCATTATGTAAATACGACACCCTCTGTCCTTAGACCCTCACATCGTACAAGGAAAAACTTCCGGAGAAAACCCACAGTTTAAAGGGAAAAATGGGAGAGACCTCAGGGAGAGCAACAGAGGAGGGATCTCTCTCCCAGGACGGACAGACGTGCAATAGATGCCGTGTGTTTGAATGCCTGATGCCGTTGAATTCTCACCATTTATTGTATTGTTATCTACAACTAACAGGTGCTATGCCTACATGTGTTGGTAGTACAGGCAAACATGATACACATCCAGCAATTGGATTTATTTTATTTTATACATTTTCTGTATATGTTGGTATTCACCTGTCTTAAGTAAGAGATAATGTGCAGCGAGGCGGTCATTCTGGGAAAAAGATCACCCGACTGCTGATCACGGAGCCCAACCCGAACATATGAACTATTTTATTCAAAGAGCATTGTTTGTATACCTTATTCTTTACCATTTAGGTTTACATATTCTTTGACCAACAAAGGGAGCAAACTGCTTTAAATTAGTTGAGATTGTAGCACTTGAGTATCAGATGTGACTAATTTTGCAAAGGCAAAAAGGTAGGAGTGTCCCTGAGCATAATTTAGCTTAGAGCCCCAGGGCCAAATCTCAACCATGGATTTTGTAGGTCCATATAACAAATTATATATTTGATTCAATTTTTGTACAGAAGAAGGTTTGTACTGAAGACGCAAGCACAAACAGACTACAAGAAGGGTGCAGCCACATATTAGTGTCCCCCGAATATGCAACTAAAGCACTATTTTACTACAACTATAGCACACTTTGTATGTTTAAGCAGTAACAGCACTAAGACTAATAGAGAAAGACCATGATCTTAGTTTAATATGGAAAAATAAACAATGACTTGAGCATGAGACAGGAATTGATTATTTTCTCACATGCAACTGAAATGCAATAGCTTTAACCAAAGTGCTTCTGTTGCTTTTACCACATGCAATATTCTAAATGTATAACCTGGTGTGATTGTCCTGTGTTTTGTACCTTTCCATCCACCCTTACCTCCTTTATGCAGGCCAGAGTCCTGCACAGGTCTGATTTTCAAGACCCGCTCCCGCCCCGCACATATTGCCAATTAGTTCCGCAACCCGACCCGACCCGTCGGCACTAGTGATGGGCATTTAGATTCCCTTCGGGGACACGAATCTTTTGATTCAGTTCACTTTAAAGATTCGTTCACTGATTCGTTCACCAGTTCGTGAACGACTTCTGGTGATTTGCACGTTCGCGAACGATTCGTCTTTGTACTTAATTCGTTCAGTGAGTCTTCACTACTGCCGAAGTCCGTACAAGAAGTTTGCTAGCGTAACATTTATGATATTAAAACACATTTTACACCTCACCTTGTTTCCCCATGAATTATGCTCTGGGAATAGGCTACATATTATTTAAGAAATATAATTGGCCATTGTTAAATCTCATACATTTGTGCCTGACTATACGATGTATTACAGCAGACTAGCACGTTATACTTTCAAACCCATGCACGTACTATGTGGCCTAACTTAAATCCCAAAGCATTAAACTCCATTTGGCCGAGTTCAAAGTGAATAAAAAAATATATCCTCTACATCGGTGACGATTTATTCATATTCTATGTACCCATCTATGTTTACCTTTAGCTAGCGGCTAAGCTAGTGGGATGCTACGGAGCCCAGCTATCCGCCCTCTGAAGCTTTTAGGGCCGACAGGGAGAGGAGAATGTCCCGCTAACGCTGTGTGTGTGTGTGTGTTTCACATTAGCGGGACGCTATGGAGCTCAGGTATCCGCCATCTGAAGCTTTTAGGGCTGACAGGGGGAGGAGAATACAACGCTGTGTGTATGTATCGCTAAGCTAGCGGCTAAGCTAGCTGGATGCTACGGAGCCCAGCTATCCGCCCTCTGAAGGTTTTAGGGCCGACAGGGAGAGGAGAATGTCCCGCTAACGCTGTGTGTGTGTATTTCACATTAGCGGGACGCTATGTAGCTCAGGTATCCACCATCTGAAGCTTTTAGGGCCGACAGGGGGAGGAGAATACAACGCTGTGTGTATTTATCGCTAAGCTAGCTGGACGCTACGGAGCATCCACCCTCTGAAGATTTTAGTGCCGACAGGGGGAGGAGAATGTCCCGCTAACGCTGTGTGTGTTTCACATTAGCGGGACGCTATGGAGCTCAGGTATCCGCCCTCTGAAGCTTTTAGGGCCAACAGGGGGAGGAGAATATAACGATGTGTGTATTTATCGCTAAGCTAGCTGGACGCTACTGTTCAGGTATCCGTCCTCTGAGGCATTTATGGCGGACAGGTTGAGGAGGATGTCCCGCTCCTGTGTGTGTGTGTGTGTTAGTGATGTGTCGGTCGCGAACGAGCCGGCTCGAAGAGCCGGCTCTTTTAAGTGAACGACGGGAGCCGGCTCTTGCCCGCGAACGAGCCGGGTTTTTTTTTTTTTTTTTGCGGAGGGATCTAGATCGGCTTGAAGGCACATTATGCAATGTGCACTGTGCACATTATCCCGCTTATTACATGGCCACATTCTCAACAAAGTAACGACATGACTCCCAATATTAATTTAAATGCTTTTATGGATTTAGAAAATGATTTTATTGATTTAAAAAATAGTTGTATGTATTGATTACAATTGACATGTATCCGCTAAGAAAAGTAGTCCGTTGTTACTGTTTGAACTAACGTAGCAACGGCAGGATCTGCTTCGATAGTGTTTTTGAGGAGCTTTTTGATTACAGATTTGAAAACATCGTTGCTTGCTTTAAAAGTAGCACAATTCATGATGTCAAACCTTGGAAAGTATTTAGATATCCCTGCCCTAATGCCAAAGTAACTGGCAACTGAATATGTGTCGCCGTTTGATGTCTATGTCTGGGCCGCTGCGTAAAAAGGAGGGTTTCTGCCCCATTACTTCTCTTCTTACTTCGATAAGAATAAAACACGGAGGACGGAGATCTCTTTTTCTCCCCCTCTTCTGACAGCCCAGCAGCTGATCTCAAAGCACGCTCCCCTCTCCTACAGGGGGGCGTGGTCAGCTGCAGCTCACAGAATCAGCCCCCTGCAAAAACAGCGCTGGAAAGAGCAAATAGAGCGAAATGAGGCATGGCTAAAATGCAGGATCTTTTATATAGGTCGATACAGTAGCCCCTTTTTTTAAATAGTTTTTATAGGTGTTGCTATCTGTTTTGTGTAGCATGGTTCTACAAGCAAGTCAATGCATTCATTGGGTGGTATCGGAGAGTTACACGGGTCTGTAAATGCAATTGGCCACAGCAAATCGTTTATATTAAACATGTAATTTTTACTTTTGAATACTTCAGTACAAAGGTTGTATTGAATAATTTAAGTGATATATGTGTACACATATAATTAGTCAAAACAGGGCTACATTTGATTTAATTAAAAGGTATAATATGTGGTAAACTGAAGAGCCGTTTGGGAGCCGAAAGAGCCGGCTCTTCTTGGTGAGCCGAGCCAAATGATCCGGCTCACCAAGAAGAGCCGGAATTCCCATCACTAGTGTGTGTGTGTGTAACGGAGCTCAGATGAGAGGGCTCTGATTACAGTACACTGTAGGAAACAGTTCTGAACTGTTTCCGCCAGTTCTTTAAGTTCGTCGTTCGCGAACAGCTTCTCTTTAGCTTTTGGCGGCGACTCAAACAAACGAATCGTTTTGTGGGAGGAATCAGTTCATCTCGTTCACGTCAAAGATTTGTTCAAAAAGAACGAATCGTTCGCGAACGACCCATCACTAGTCGGCACAAGATCCGCAACCCGACCCGAACCCGCATATATATGAGCAGTGAAAACGTGCAATTATTAACACACGCAGTTGCATATGTGTCTCAAAAAGCGTGGGATGTTGGTTATTTTCTCCATCTAGGATGACACCAAAAGCCTCCCAGACGTTGGATTTCGCTCTTGAGGAAGTGTTATTGAAAATGCTGTATTCTCCGCGAGAGCTTCACCTCAGCCATTTCGAATGTGGCGCGCACAGCAGCAGATTGTTGCGCTGCAGAGGTTATGATTATGTGCGGTCCCGCGGGGGAGAGGTCTGAGGATTTTAAACATTAAACTAAATTATTATTATTTTAATATATTTATTATGCAATACCCACGACCCGACCCGATGCAGGACTCTGATGCAGGCACTATGTAACACATAGTAGCCTACCTGTACATAATTGAGCAAGCAATTCAGTTTCCCAGCAAAAATACCTGATAAAACCAGTAGTAGTAGTAGTATCAGAATGATCGAGTTTCAAATTATGTCAGGATTATTATGTCATGTCACGTGTCTAGGTGTGGGTGTTTTTCCGTTCTCCTTGTCATGTTTTCCTCCCTGTATATTGTCTGGTCTCTTTTCCCTGTGTTTTCATGTCTGTCGTTAGTTCCCTGGTGTGTCTAATTTCCTGATTGTTTTCACCTGTCACTCCTTGTGTGTCTCCTGTGCTCATCAGTGTCAGCCCCGCCCCTGATTGTTCCCACCTGTGTCTAGTTACCCTGTGTTTAAATTCCCCTGTCTCCCAGTGTCCAGGGCTGCCCCTGGCCAACTTGGGGCCCCAAGCGACATTGTGAGATGAGGCCCCCCCCCCCCCAACCGACAGGAGTGAACTTTTTTTTTTTTTGGAAACAAAGTAGGCTACTTTGCAAATATAATTCCTGTTTATTATTATTATCAACGGTTACTTTTTTATACAGTGAGGTAAATGGTAAATGTGCATGTATGTCGTTCAGTATGGGTTTACAGGTGAATTTTGCATTTCCTGCCAAATACTAGCCTCAAAAAGATAAAAACATAACTAATGCAAATAAACTACTTCTACTAATAATGATAATCATAATCAATTCAATAATAAAAATACTATATTGTTTTATTATAATATAGTTGTAATATAGTCAAGACAAAACATGCTTATGACATGCTCAAAAACGGATATTTCTTAAATCTGTATTCTAGTTCCCTCTGTCAGCAATGTATCAACAACTACACACACATTTCTATCAGTATTTCTCTGTGTGGTGGTTGACATGATGATGACTGCTAGGAGTTAAGGGGAGAGGCTGAGCATCACCATGAAATGTGCAAATTGACATAAAAATGAATAAAAGGGGAAAAAATGCTCCATGTTTTTTAGGCTGTAAACTTTAACTGTTATGTAAGCCAAGTAGACAGAGAGTTTATCACTCTTCCTCCTGTATATTAGCAGATAAAAGGCATAACATAATGAATGAATGGTAAATAAAGAATGCTGGAAATAACTGCATCTCCATTAGCCTATATGCTCTGCAGAGACTGCCTTCTTCATGTCGTGAATTGCAGCTGATGTTTTAAGATGGCAATTGGCAATTTGACTTATACAACATTCGTAAGTTGTACATTTGACTCATACAATAACCCACCTTCGAGTGATGCGCTAGTTTCTTCATGTTTTGTTTTTTGCGCCGGACTGAAACTGTCTTTTCACCGACATCTCTTCACCTGCACTAGTGGCCGTATCAAAGCCGTGATTGGTCAGATGTTGATTCATTACATTACATTACATTACATTGCATTTAGCTGACGCTTTTGTCCAAAGCGACTTACAATAAGTACATTCGACCAGGAAGACACAACCTTGAAGAAAACAGAATCATATAAGTATATCAGGTTTCATAGAGCCAAACATTTCAAGTGCTACTCAACTGGCTTTAGGTAATCCAGTCCTTTATTGGTATAAAAGTGCTTCGTTAATCGTTCTAACGCTCGAAGTGGAGTCGAAAGAGATGAGTTTTCAGTTTGCGCCGGAAGATGTGCAAGCTATCTGCCGTTCTGATGTCAATGGGGAGCTCATTCCACCATCTTGGAGCCAGGATAGCAAACCCACGTGTTTTCGCCGATGGGAACTTGGGTCCCCCTCGCAGCGAGGGCGCAACGAGTCGTTTGGCTGATGCAGAGCGTAGTGCACGCGCTGGGGTGTACGGTTTAACCATGTCCTGGATGTAGGAAGGGCCAGATCCATTCGCAGCACGGTAAGCAAGTACCAGTGTCTTGAAGTGGATTCTAGCAGTTACCGGAAGCCAGTGAAGGGAGCGGAGGAGCGGAGTGGTGTGGGAGAATTTAGGAAGGTTGAAAACCAGACGAGCCGCTGCATTCTGGATGAGCTGCAGAGGTCGGATGGCACATGCAGGTAGACCAGCCAGGAGGGAGTTGCAGTAGTCTAGGCGTGAGATGACGAGAGCCTGGACCAGAACCTGAGTCGCTTTCTGAGTCAGCTGGGGACGTATCTTCCTGATGTTGTAAAACGTGTATCTGCAGCAGCGGGTTGTAGCAGCGATGTTTGCAGTGAAGGACAGGTTGTTATCTAGGGTCACACCCAGATTCCTTGCAGTCTGAGTCGGGGAAACAACTGAGGTGCCGATGTTGATTGTCAGGTCAAGAGTTGGACAATCTTTTCCCGGGAGGAAGAGCAGCTCAGTCTTGTCAAGGTTGAGTTTGAGGTGGTGAGCAGACATCCACTGAGAGATGTCAGCTAGACAAGCAGAGATGCGTGCGACTACCTGGGTCTCTGAGCGTGGAAAGGACAGAATTAATTGGGTGTCGTCAGCGTAGCAGTGGTAAGAAAAACCATGCGGGCTAATGACTGATCCGAGCGAGTTTGTGTACAAGGAGAAGAGGAGGGGACCAAGAACAGAGCCCTGAGGGACCCCCGTAGTTAATTGACAAGGGTCGGACTCAGACCCTCTCCAAGTCACCCTGTAGGTACGGTCTTTCAGGTATGAGGTGAGGAGGGAAAGTGCAGAGCCAGAAACTCCAAGTTTTTGGAGAGTGCGAAGGAGGATCTGATGATTCACCGTGTCGAATGCAGCAGACAGGTCCAACAGGATGATGACAGAGGAGAGGGATGCAGTTTTGGCAGTGTGCAGTTCCTCCGTGACAGCAATGAGAGCAGTTTCTGTGGAGTGACCTGCCTTGAAACCAGACTGGTGCGGATCCAGAAGGTTGTTCTGATTGAGATAACAGGAGAGTTGTTTAAAGACAGCGCGTTCAAGTGATTTAGACAGGAACGGGAGGAGAGAGACAGGCCTGTAGTTTATAACATCAGACGGGTTGAGAGTGGGTTTCTTTAGGAGAGGGTTTACTCTTGCCTCCTTGAGACTGTTTGGAAAGTGACCAGAAGTTAGAGAAGTGTTGATGAAATGGGTGAGAAACGGTAGAATATCAGGAGCGATAGTCTGAAGGAGGTTTGAAGGGATAGAGTCCAGAGGACAGGTGGTAGGGCGGGCAGAGGTAATGAGGGTAAGAACCTCACTTGGAGAGAGAGGGGAAAAGGAGGTTAGTGTGTTGGTGGAAGGAAGGTCTGGTGACCCAGCGGTGAGTAAAGGTGAGTCAGAAAAAGAAGAGCGAATATCATTAACCTTTTTTTCAAAGTGGGTAACAAAGTCGCTTGACAGAAGTGAGGAGGGGGGAGGAGCTTTTGGAGGGTCCAAGAGGGTGGAGAAGATGGAAAATAGTTTTTTAGGATTGGAATAGGAAGATTGGATCTTATCTTGAAAGAAAGTGCTTTTTGCCTGAGAGATCGAAGCAGAGAAAGAGGAGAGGAGAGCTTGATAGGTTAGGAGGTCGTCACGGTGTTTGGATTTCCACCATTTCCGCTCTGCTGCCCTAAGGACGGTTCTATTAGCACGCAGTGCATCATTTAGCCAGGGAGCCGGAGGGGACTGACGAGCCTGCCGAGATGTCAGAGGACAGAGCGAGTCCAGAGTGGATGAGAGAGTAGAGAGGAGAGTTTCTGCAGCAGAGTTTGGAGGCAGTAGTTGGAACGAATCAGAGGAAGGGAGGGCTGAGAGCACCGACGAGGCAAAGGTAGAGGGAGAGAGGGAGCGAAGGTTACGGCGGACAAGTGTAGGATGGGAAGAGATTAGTTTGTTATGTTTGGAAAGGGATAGAGAGAATGAAATGAAGAAGTGATCGGATGTGTGGAGCGGGTTTACAGAGAGGTTAGAAGTAGCGCAGTTCCTTGAGAATATGAGATCAAGGACATTGCCAGCTTTATGAGTCGGTGGGGACGGAGAGAGTGAGAAAGCAAAGGCGGTTAACAGAGATGTTAGTTCGTCTATCTTCCCCATCTGGAGGTTGAAGTCTCCGAGAAGTACAGCGGGAGGGCCAGTTTCAGGGATGTGTGAGAGGAGATGATCTAATTCCTCCAAGAAGTCCCCCAAGGCGCCTGGTGGACGGTAGAGAACAACAATGGTTAACTGTATAGGATGGGTTACTGTGACGGCATGGAACTCAAAGGTGGAAGGAGTAAAGTTAGGTAGCTTGAAGAGGGAAAAGCTCCATTTGGGAGAGAGCAGGAGACCAGTGCCACCTCCTCTGCCAGTGGGTCTGGGTGTATGGGAGAAGGAATATGCAGTGGAGAGAGCTGCTGGGGTGGATGTGTTGGATGGAGTAATCCAGGTCTCAGTGAGAGCAAGGAAATCCAGAGACTGCAGGGAGGTGTAGCCAGAGATGAAGTCAGCCTTAGGAACAGCTGACTGGCAGTTCCACAGGCCACCTGAAACTAGATGTTGGATCTCAGTGGAGCACGTGGGATAGACGAGAGCAGGCCGGTTATATCGATTACGAGATACACGGGGCCAGTGATAATTGCGAGAAGACACATGAACAGGAATGGAGAAAATACACATGATTATAGCATGAGGGGCTAAACAACAAAAGTAAAAATTAAAAACGCCAACGATACTTAGCTCAATCAAAGTAGGATTTGCCTCCTCTTTGCCTCCCTCGTGACTCCCGTAGGACTCTAATGTCTTTGTCAGTCTTACTCCCGTAGGACTCTAATGTCTTTGTCAGTCTTAGCCTGTCTGCCGCTGAAGCTGCCGCTCCAGGAAAGAGCTACCCGAAATGGACGCCTGATTGCTCAGTTCTCACAGCTGAAGTTAATTAGTTAACTATCTACAGCTGATGGGCGACAATAGACTGGCCCTGCCTATGTTAATAATGCAGGCTTGAGTGCTGAGAGCTGTAAAGCAGGTTTCGCCTGAGCAGATCTGAGATTTAAAATCTCTCAAAAGCGATTTAGCCGTTTTAGCTACAGTAACAATTATACAGAGTCGAATAAATGAAACCGAGAAGTCTAATTAACAAGAATATAACTTACAGTGGTTGCTGCGTCAATAGGTAATGTTGTCACCGGGTCCAGATGCACACTGAGTTCATCAGTTTCTAAATGCGGTATTTAAATGCTTTTTGAGCTAAAGGATGACTGAGTCACGCAGTTCTACTTCACGCAATCAATAGCTGGCCATGCCTATGTTATAATGCAGGCTGAGTGCTGAGAGCTGTAAAGCAGGTTTCGCCTGAGCAGATCTGAGATTTAAAATCTCTCAAAAGCGATTTAGCCGTTTAGCTACAGTAACAATTATACAGAGTCGAATAAATGAAACCGAGAAGTCTAATTAAACAAGAATATAACTTACAGTGGTGCTGCGTCAATAGGTAATGTTGTCACCGGGTCCAGATGCACACTGAGTTCATCAGTTTCTAAATGCGGTATTTAAATGCTTTTTGAGCTAAAGGATGACTGAGTCACGCAGTTCTACTTCACGCAATCAATAGACTGGCCCTGCCTATGTTAATAATGCAGGCTTGAGTGCTGAGAGCTGTAAAGCAGGTTTCGCCTGAGCAGATCTGAGATTTAAAATCTCTCAAAAGCGATTTTAGCCGTTTTAGCTACAGTAACAATTATACAGAGTCGAATAAATGAAACCGAGAAGTCTAATTAAACAAGAATATAACTTACAGTGGTTGCTGCGTCAATAGGTAATGTTGTCACCGGGTCCAGATGCACACTGAGTTCATCAGTTTCTAAATGCGGTATTTAAATGCTTTTTGAGCTAAAGGATGACTGAGTCACGCAGTTCTACTTCACGCAATCAATAGACTGGCCCTGCCTATGTTAATAATGCAGGCTTGAGTGCTGAGAGCTGTAAAGCAGGTTTCGCCTGAGCAGATCTGAGATTTAAAATCTCTCAAAAGCGATTTAGCCGTTTTAGCTACAGTAACAATTATACAGAGTCGAATAAATGAAACCGAGAAGTCTAATTAAACAAGAATATAACTTACAGTGGTTGCTGCGTCAATAGGTAATGTTGTCACCGGGTCCAGATGCACACTGAGTTCATCAGTTTCTAAATGCGGTATTTAAATGCTTTTTGAGCTAAAGGATGACTGAGTCACGCAGTTCTACTTCACGCAATCAATAGACTGGCCCTGCCTATGTTAATAATGCAGGCTCATTGCAACGGTGTCGGGTTACAGACGTGCTCCTCTTGTCACCTCTCACTCTCACTCTCGCGGGGGGTGCGCGGAGAACTGAGCGGAGAACTGCGCACAGCAGCTGAGGCCCTCTGGGCGGGGCCCCCTGCGCAAGGCGGGGCCCCATGCAGCCTGCGTGATTGGCCTGTAGGGAGGGGCGGCCGTGCCAGTGTCAGTTCGTATTGTCTCTTGCCATGGTCAGGTCTATGCTCTTTTATGCTCAAGAATAGTTTTGTTCCTCACTACGTGAGCGATTTTCCTTTTGGTCTCTTTTTTGGCATCTCATCCTGAGATTAGTTAGTGACCTTCTTTTGTTCATCGTGTTTTTTGGAAAAATAAAATATCTTACCAATACTTTACCTCTGTTTCCCTGTCTGCAATTGGGTCCAACATCCTAAGTGCCTGAGATCGTAACAGAACGAACTGACCAGAAATGGACCCAGCAGATGATCCATTTGAGGTGGAGCTCCAGCATTTTTCCTTTTGTTTGGCTTGCTGCTGTGATTGGTGGAGTGGAGCGTCCAGTGTTCGGCAGAGGGAGGCCGCTCTGGTAGAGGCGCACCGGTTGGCTATGGAGAAACCAGACTTGGTGAAATTCGTACCTGGCTGGATGTTGAACTTCCTCTCGATGTGTGATTTCCAGCCTGCTGACGTCTCGGTGTGTTCCGTCTGGGGTCAACCCATGCTTCTGCCCCAGTTCCTGCTCCTGTCCAGGAGTCGTTTTCTGGAACTCGTCTGGCTTTTGGAGGTCCACGGAGCCTTCAGGCGGCTTCAAAGAAAAGGAGTCGCAAGTCCAGGCTAGCAGCCCGGGCCCCAAGAGCCATGATTCCGGTCCCAGTTCTGGCCCCAGCGGCCATAGTTCCGGCCCCAGCAGCCATGGTTCTGTGCTCCAGTACCATCCCACATAGCCATGGATCCGTGTTCCGGTTCCTTGCCCAGCAGCCATCGTTCCGGCTCCAGTGCCGGCCCCAGCAGCCATGGTCCCTGCTCCAGAACCGGACCTTACAGCCATGTTTCCGGCTCCAAAACCGGCCCACACAGCCATGATCCAGGCTTCAGCTCCGGACCTTACAGCCATGTTTCCGGCTCCAGAACTGGATCTTACAGCCATGTTTCCGGCTCCAGAACTGGATCTTACAGCCATGTTTCCGACTCCAGAATCGGCCCATGCAGCCATGGTCCCTGCACCAGAGATGGCCCATACAGCCATGGTTCCGGCTCAAGTACCGGGCCCAGCAGCCATGGTTCCGGCCCCAGTTCCATCCATGATTCCGGCTCAAGTACCGGCCCCAGGAGTCATGGTCCCGACTCCAGCTCCTCGTCACATGTTGACTCATCGGCCGACGCCAGCTCCCCGAGTCCTGTCGGCATACCGGCCGACTCCTGCACCTCGTCTCCTGCTGGCTCTCCAGCCAACGCCAGCTCTCCGTGTCCTGTCGGCGTACCGGCCGACTCCAGCACCTCATCTCCTGCTGGCTCTCCAGCCGACGCCAGCTCCCCGTGTCCTGTCGGCGTACCGACCGACTCAAGTCCCCTCTCGAGTCCCCTCTCGAGTCCCTTCTCGAGTCCCCTCTCAAGTCTCCTCTCCAGTTCCCTCTCCAGTTCCCTCTCAAATTCCCTCTCAAGTCTCCTCTCAAGTCTCCTCTCGAGTTCCCTCTCAAGTCCCCTCTCAAGTCTCCTCTCCGGTTCCTTCTCAAGTCCCCTCTCGAGTCTCCTCTCGAGTCCCCTCTCAAATTCCCTCTCGAGTCTTCTCTCGAGTCCCCTCTCAGGTCCCCTCTCGAGTCCCCTCTCGAGTCCCCTCTTGAGTCCCCTCTCCAGTCCCCTCTCCAGTCTCCTCTCGAGTCCCTTCTCAAGTCCCCTCTCAAGTCCCCTCTCCAATTCCCTCTCCAGTTCCCTCTCGAGTCTCCTCTCCAGTTCCTTCTCTAGTCTCCTCTCGAGTCACCTCTCAAGTCTCCTCTCGAGTTCCCTCTCGAGCCCTCTCTCGAGTCCCCTCTTGAGTTCCCTCTCAAGTCACCTCTCGAGTCTTCGATCAAGTTCCCTCTCGAGATTCCTCTCAAGTCACCTCTCAAGTCAACTCTCAAGTTTCCTCTCAAGTTCCCTCTCAAGCCCTCTCTCGAGTCCCCTCTCGAGTCCCCTCTCAAGTCACCTCTCGAGTTCCCTCTCAAGTCACCTCTCGAGTCTCCGATCAAGTTCCCTCTCGAGATTCCTCTCAAGTCACCTCTCAAGTCAACTCTCAAGTTTCCTCTCGAGTTCCCTCTCAAGCCCTCTCTCGAGTTCCCACTCAAGTCCCTACTCAAGTGTCGTTGGAGGTTCCGCTGGGGGTCCTGCCAACTCTATGTCCTGTGCCGTTGGAGGCCCCGCCGACTACTCTCCTGCCGGGGGTCCTGCCAACCCTGTGTCCTGTCCCGTTGGAGGCCCCGCCGACTACTCTTCTGCCGGGGGTCCTGCCAACCCTGTGTACTGTGCCGTCGGAGGCCCCGCCGACTACTCTTCTGCCGGGGGTCCTGCCAGCCCTGTATCCTGTGCCGTTGGAGGCCCCGCCGACTACTCTTCTGCCGGGGGTCCTGCCAACCCTAGGTCCTGTGCCGTTGGAGGTCCCGCCGACTGCTCTCCTGCCGGGGGTCCTGCCGGTCCTGTGTCCTGTCCCGTTGAGGGTCCCGCCGACTACTCTTCTGCCGGGGGCCCTGCCAACCCCATGTCCTGTTTCGTTGGAGGCCTCGACATCACCTGTCTCGCCGGGGGTCCTGCCAACTCCTTGTCCTCTTCCGTGGGGGATCTTGCCGGCACTTGTCCGGTCAACACCGGCTCCTGCCCGGTCCCCTGAGAGCTGTGGTCTTCGCCCCTCCTCGAACTCTGCCTTGCCCCCGGGCCGTCCGCCCGAGTTCCCCTTTTTGAACTCTGCCTTGCCCCCGGGCCGTCCGCCCGAGACCCCTTCCTGGTCCTCTGCCGTGCCCTGGGCTGTCAGTCAAGGCCCGTCCTCCGGACCCCCTCCACCCACCCTGCTGGACCTTTTGGATGTTTTTTGTTTTGTTTAGGGACGTCTAGTATCCGTCCCTTGAGGGGGGGGTTCTGTCAGGATTATTATGTCATGTCTAGGGTTGGGTACCGAGAACCGGTTCCGGTTCGGAACCGGTTCCAACATTTCGATTCCAACGGCATCATTTAGAAATGTGAATTTCGGTTCCGCTTTTCGATGCCTGAGGAAATGTTTCTCGCCGCTCTCCGTAGCCTATTGTATGACTGCGGCGGGAGGATGCATAGAATAACAGTAGCAACAAGAACCTGTGGGCTCACATGCACCCCCTTCAGTGCGGCAGAGGTTATGGCTGCCTCTCCTGGTGCTTTTTTCATTGCCGTTGTATGATGAGACCAGCGGGCCTAAATATCATATACGTGAAATAAGTTATTTAGAGACTATGGATGGCGAGGATAAATGTAATAAAGGGATCTACAAACATTACATTGGTGACATACAGTGAGATGGTGCAGGCATGCGCTTAGGGCCCGCTTTCCAGACAGTTTCTGTGGGGTGACGCATTCTGAGATGAGGCAGAGCTCATCTGTGCCTCACCTCACCACACAGTAACTGGCTTGAGCGCGCTCACAAAATAAGTGCCCGCGCTACATTAGTGCCCGCGCTCCAGCCAGTTACTGTGGGCTTACGTGAGATAGAGCTCGACCCTGCCTCACTCCTCATCGCAGGAGTTGTAGCGGAGCTCGGCCAATTTGCTGATTTTGACTATAAAAAGTGATTGGAATCATACAGAAATCACACTTACAACACAGATCAGTGGAGACATGTTATTATTATTATTACTATTTAGTTTTTCTTTAGTTGTTTTTCCGTTACATTGGAGTATGACAGGTGAGGCTCTGCCTCCCCTGACTGCACGTCGCTGGTTTAGATAGTTCACTTTAGTCTAAGATATCTCAGTGGGTCTCAAACGTTTTTATCACAATTTATGTAAACACATATTTCCAAGGCACTCCTTTATAATTATTGGGATAAAACAGGTTTGAAATCATTCCAATGTATACTATAGGACAGTAAACCAGACATATCGTTTTAAACTGGAGAGATAAAAACATATGCATAAATAAAAAAGTAAAATAAGATATGAATGAAAAACAAAAATAAAATACGATACATGTATTTGTCATTGGCTATGGTAGGTTATTGGTTATGTTCACATACTTATTTAATTATTAAAATGTAAACCGATCTTTTTCATATGGGTGTTTAGAGTTGTACCCCCTAAATCTAGTCTCTAGTAATTCTGCTTAAAGTGCACCAGATTGAAGCATTTTACTTTAAAATGTTCAAACATGTCTTCCCAGTATGCCTGAGAAGGCAGATATGCTTGTTTTTCTCAACAAGAACTGTTCTTTAAAAGTTGGACTGTTGCACTGTTGTAGCTTCAGTGGTTCTCAGGTTACAGTTACATAACAGTGAATATAAACAGACTGATTAATGTGAATATTACTGTAAACTAACCTGTGTAAAAGTCTCTCGAATAAATGTAATTTTTTTGGTGGAAGAAGCATGTATCATTTTTTTACCCTGCCCCTCAAAGAATCGGAATTGAGAACCGTTAAGAACCGGAATCGAAAAGTAGAATCGGAATCAGATTCGTGGAAATTCAAACGATACCCAACCCTAGTCATGTCACGTGTCTATGTCTAGGTGTGGGTGTTTTTCCGTTCTCCTTGTCATGTTCTATTTCGTATATGGCTTCGCCCTCTAAGGCTATCGCTATTGGGTTATCCCTCTGCGCCCCCGCGCAGCACTGAAACACTTGCAGTCCACGCCCACCCGCCAGGTGGGCCCCACCCTCGGGCCTCCTTCCGGTATAAATAGGAAGGGTGCCCGGCAATCTGCTCCCTCTTTTCTTCAGCAACCAGCAGTACTGAAGCACAAGAAGATCGAATCATGAGCAATGATAGTGTCCGCGTGTGTCCCTCGTGCAAAACGGGATACATCATGAGCTATGATTTGCACCCAATATGCGAATCCTGCCTGGGGCCAGAGCACGCGGACGCGGCTCTCAGCCAGCAGGTCGCATGTTCACATTGTGTTCGTCTCCCATCATCCGACAGGAAGCGAAGGGCGGACGCTCTAGCTGCTGCGGCTGAGGAGGACGACTGGGCCGTCCAGAAGGACGACAGCCTGTCTCTGGAGGCGAGTGCGGGGCAGGAGTCGGACGACTCCTACCCCGTCTCCCTCCATGGCTCGCCAGGCGGCTCTCCCCTCCCCCCTCTTCCCCGGACGGGGGAGACGGGGTCGGAGCGAGGTACGGGTGTGGCGGCCGAGCACGCGGTCCCCTTCTCCGTGGCCACGGCGCTACCGGCGTTGGGTGGCATTATGCTGGAGCTGCCGGAAATCATCGGCAAAGCAGCAGCATGCAGAGGTCTCCCCGTTCCCCTAGGACGGGAGAGGGTGGCTCTGGACGACATGGCCGGGACCCTGAGGGCTCCGGTGGCCACCTTTGTTCCCTTCACTAAGGTGGAGGGATTCACAGAGGAGGGTTTTCCAACCACCCCCGCTCTGGAGCCGAGCTTGACGGCGTTCTGTGGGGTTAGGCAGGCCAACTTGTTGGCCTCCCCCAGGGACCAGTATGTCGCCCGCCAGGCTGACCGGGCGCACCAATGTGCGTTTCAGGCGTCTGCGGCGGCAAACAACATCGCGTTGCTGGCCAACTCGGTGGTTACGCTGGTGGAGCGAGGCGGCAGCGGAGCAGCCGGCGGTGAAGCATCAGCGGCACCAGCGGCAGCAGCAGCGGCCAACTCGGCCACAGCGGCAGGCAGAGAGACACTCGCAGCAACCGCAGCCGAGGCGTCAGACTCGTCCGGCAGGGGCACCGTCCCGCGCCTCCGCCCCCCCACCAGGAGAGGGGGGGTAAAAAGGGAGTGAGGTACTCCCGTTCGGCGTCTGCTCCATGAGAGCCGCCGAGGAAACAGAGCGGCCTTGACGGTTTGGGAGGGAGTGTGAGGAAAATAAAAGAAGCTTATTTCCCAACATGTTGGCTGAGTCATCAGTTTCAAATGTGTTTCACATATCCCCCACTCTGGATGAACCAGCTGCCTATGACCTATCGGTTGATAGCCAGCAGGGTTCGTTACAAAAGCCTGCGCATTTTAATCTATCGATTAATAAGCTGCGGAGCACAGTAACTACACCAGCTGCCTCCAATCTGTTGATTGGTAGGCAGCAGGGTTCACTGCAGAGGTCTGGTGGTTATGACTTTTCGGTTATTAAACCACAGACCTTGCGGCATTCCTCTGTCCGAGATACGCCACCTACACACGGTCACAATAAGCCCATGAGCGCCGTGGTAACGCCTCATGTGGATATCACTGCACACACCTCCACCCATCCTCTGAGCGTGTACGTGCCTCATGATGAGAGGCGGAGTGAAATGCAACGTGTGGAGGCCTCCTCACAGCCTTTTCGCTCTAGGCTCACCTTGGGTTGCCTCACGGGCAGCAGCGGCGAGGGCTCTGGCGTGGCTCGTCGTCATGACGACCACAACATATCTCGAGCATGTGCGCCCGCGCTCAGAGTGTTTCTCGGCGTGGCAGCGCGTGTGTCTGATGGACAGATGGATGAACAGGCTGATCAGCAGAGGGTACACCCTGCAGTTCGCCTCCCCCCCCCACAGTTCGGGATACAGGAGACACGCCTGTCATCCCGAGAACAGTGGCTTGCGCTCCAAGCAGAGCTACGGGAACTCCTGTTGAAAGAGGCTATTTCCAGGGTTCCCCAAGGGGAAGAAAATCATGTGATGTGATTGATTGAAAAGTGTATTAACAGCTTGTATATATGTGTTGTCTTCTGCAGCTGTAGTCAATTGGATCAATGAAACTCTTGTTTTGCACTGGGATGTCCTGAGGGGGAAGGAACCTCTGGATCAATGTGGTACAATCAGCAGACACACGTTGTCCTCTGCACAGCAGGAATCCCCAAAAACTGCAGTTCCTCTTCACACCACTGTTGCCTTGACAACGAGGCCCAAGCAAAAATATCAAAGCCTCCTCAGAGATGCGTTCTTTGCACAGTTCTTCTGTTTCTGTAGTGAACAACTCTTCACCAACACACTGATTCAGAGTACAACCCAAAGGTGGCGCACATCTATCCAGTGCTGCTGTAATCACAGCAAATCAGCAACTGGAGAAAAACTCAATTTAAATCTCTCCCCCAACGGGTTACAAAATTAAACGGCTGAGTATCCATATGGTCAGGAATGCTGAAACATGTGAATGTTAAAACAAACCAATGGCAGTAGTCTACCCAGATTCTTTACTTCATTAAAAGTAGTAAAACCACATTGTAAAATCTCTTTTGTCTAGTTGAAGTCCTGCTTCTAAAATTCTAGTCAGAAAAAATAAAATAAACTTCATCTTTAAAATCTTCTTTAATTTGAAACCAAAAAAGGTCTTCCTTCTCCACCATGATCCTATTTCTACCTCAAAGTCCATACAAACTGATGATTTATCTTTTAAAAACCATGAGGAATGACAGTTCTCATAAAACACTATTCTTCCTTACTTCAGTTCTAAATCAAATGAGCAAAACAGGAAAACCCTCCTTAACCACTTGCTTATTCTATTATTTTTTGAAATTGTTTATCTAAGTTGTGTTACAAGCATGGTTAGATTTGTAACATAATACAAAACTAACTGTATTTAGCGCTATATTTGAAAAACAAGTAATCTGATTACAGTTAATGAATATATATTTTTGAACACTTATTATTGGTGGAAAAGTTTCCTCACAAAATGTAATCTCCATTACTAAACCTAAAACCTAAAGAAATCATCATGGAACAGTTTTTCTGTCCTTATCACTTAATTGTTTCAATACAAACTAAAAAGCGTTGTGAAAACTCCCACTCTTGAGAACATCTCAACACTTTATTCCATCTGAGCACGAATGTTTATGACAGACACGCCCTATTAATCCAAAACGGTCTTTAATGGTATCAATTGTGAACTTTCTTAATATGAATTGTAAATGCAACGTATGTTCTCTTTGGAACACAGATAGGACAGTAGCTGCTGAAACTGGTTAACAGCAGCTTTCTGTCAACTTAGATAAGCATGTTGTTGTTCTATCTAGTAAATATATTTTTACTTCATGTTCACTCACAAAACAATATGACATTCTTCAGACTAGTAGTTAACTTTATATAAGTTTTACTCTCTCTGAACTCTTCCAAAACATCTACTTCTCCTGTCTCTCTCTCTCTGTGCCCTGCAGCTGCCTGCTCCTCCTGCACAAGCTTCTCTCATCAATCACCTCTCTGTGTTTAGCCAACAGTGTGAGATGGCTGGAGCAAACTTCGTTTGTGCAGTACCTCTGTCATGTTTAAACATTAACAGCTTCCTTCTGACTGACAAAGTTATAAAAACCTCCTGTTTACTTTCTACTCTTTCTTCATAAACTTAAAAACACAATTGTGGTAAATTGTTTACGTTTTCAGTTTCCTATCTACTTTTAGGTTGTTTAACTGGATTAAATAAATCCGGGTAAATGAGGGGGGAACTGAAGGGGAGAACTGGATCCTCTATAGGTCCTGTCTGAGACCTTTCTTCTGAGCCAGCCTTTTGTACAGTGCACATGTCATTTACAGCACTGCTGAGAGTTTGCCTCCCCATGTCTTCCCTGTTTGGTTCCACTGAGAATCAATCTCTCAGCCTGTCCCCATTGCTCTCGGAAACTTCCGGGAATTGGGACGTGTAAATATATTTTTTTTAAAAACTGTCCCTCCATAGTGATTGTATCGTATTTATCTCACTAGGTTGCTGTGTGTTCAGTGGTATTTATTAATATAATGGACAATACTTGTCGTTACTCCTAACGTAGTTAATGTATTTATGTAACTGCCCTGCCCTTAATCCAAATGTGTAACTATTTTGAGTGTTAAAACTCAAGTATTACCCCTCCACTTCGAATGATATATATTAATATATATATATTATATTAACCAAGAAGTACTAACAGAAGCACTTATGATACTAACAACGGACTGGCTTATCGAAAGGCAGTTGAGTAGCACTTGAAATGTTTTGGCTATAAACCCAGATATATTTTAATGATCCTGCTTTGTTTTTGATTGTATTTTCCTAGTCTAACGCACTTATTGTGAGTCGTTTTGGATAAAGGCGCCAGTCAAATGTAATGTATGCAAGAAATACTACAAAATACGTCCAGCAGATGGGGGCACCTCACCAGGAATGAGTTCCACCTCACTTGAGGGGAAGAATGCTTCTGAGAGCAACAAGCTTAAACTTTGCGTCTTTATCTGACTTTTCTCCCTTATCTATTATAAATTATTCACAGAAAATTATTCCCCGTACGGTCTATCCAGCTTTATGGTGCGATGTTTATTTCAACAGATAATGGACCTTAAAAACGCGCTTCGACACCGCTTTTCAGCGATGTGGCATTTCTATGGAGCCGAAACCCTAGGTCAACATAATCTCTTTATCGTCACGTTTAGCCTGATAGATTAACCCCACAGAACAAGAGAACGAGATTCCGGTCCTTTCAAAATGGTTTTTTGAAATTTGCGTATCTCCCCTTGGATTATACTTATAATGCAACTGCAGCTCCTATGAGACTGGAAAGCATTATTCTGTTTTGTTCTGGATGGAATCGTTTAGGAAACCACTGAACTCCCCCGATGGGTTAGCCGTCTCGATTTCTGAAAAAAACGCACGGGGCCTTTCACCTTCAACTTACACCCCTCATCGCTTCACGTGTAGCTAACGAGTTAGTCGTATGATTCTGAAAAATCCACGAGATTTCTAATCGTTGCTTTATTAATCTTATTATTATTAGTTAGTTACCTATATATGCTAAAATATGCATTGCATTATCTTTAGCGTGAAGACTATTGACACTGAGAAATATTCCTTACAACTCTTCCTGACAAAATTTGAATATAGCCAAATCACAGATTTTGAGTGTAACGGGTATCCGTGCTTACCTGATATTTTGTATAGAGCTCTGTTTTTAGTTGTCAGAAAGTATTTCGAGGTGTCACCCTGGACATCTTCGTCCACTGGCTGCTGATGTGACTCCCTCTGAACTCCCACTCGCAAACGTCGAGGTCACCACTTGTTAGAGTTTTGAGGTTTTTACAACCGCACTCGGTTCCACGTGTCATTTTGGCGAGTCCTGCTTAAAATCATAACAGGAAGGAAATCAGAGAACACCAGGATACCAGTTTAAACAATAATCTGTTTTAATTATAAAAGGTAATAATGCAATGCAATATAATACATTACAACACAATATAATACAATACAATTATACGGTAATGTAAGGAGTAGGCCCACTCCTGCCCTGGTTCGCGTGCTGCGTAGATCCTTCGGTCCTGGCAGCCCGAGAAGAGAGAGCGAACGCCAGGACTCCACAGGAGATATACAAGAAAAAACAGGAGGGGTTAGGTCAGCTGGTCATCTTTTCAGGTCATCTCATTGGGAGATGCAAAATATGCTGTGTCACAGTGAATCAGCACGGGCCAGCAGAAAACAAAACAGGCTCACTTTGCAACAAAACACATCTTATCATGTATCTTATCACATAAGATATGTGTTTCTTTATGAAAGCCATACTTGTTGGAAATGTAACAGTCATCATCTAATGACCTCCTCACCAACAACGCCTAACTGTCTTCATACCCCCAGGCCATCTCTGAACTTCCATCCACCCGAAGTCAGCTCACCCAGAATCAGAAGGACCATTGTCTCTCTAATTGTGTGTGACTCAATTATCCTGCTCTTTTAGGAGTCTTGAAATGAACGCACATACATTTCTCTCACAAACTAACACTTAACATCCCATAGCCTATATCAGGTGACATACAAATGAATATACCAGAATTACGCTGTATCAAACTTTTTGCCATAATACTTTACATCAATCTCCACAGTGGTAAGGTGAGGCACAGATGAGCTCTGCCTCACCTCAGAATGCGTCACCTCACAGAAACTGGCTGGAAAGCGGGCCCTAAGCGCATGCCTGCACCATCTCACTGTAGGTCACCAATGTAATGTTTGTAGATCCCTTTATTATATTTATCCTCGCCATCCATAGTCTCTAAATAACTTATTTCACGTATATATGATATTTAGGCTCGCCGTACAACGGCAATGAAAAAAGCACCAGGGGAGGCAGCCATAACCTCTGCCGCACTGAAGGGGGCGCACGTGAGCCCACAGGTCCTTGTTGCTACTGTTATTCTACGCAGAGACGGTATAGACGCGAACAACAAATTAGACTTTTGAAACTCGAGGAAGATAAGGAGGACTTTTACAAAAAAGTAATAGAGATTGTTGTCCAGAAGGAAAGCATGGACTTCATCTTCAAGTCAAGGTAAGACCACATTGGTAATGCAAATGGGTTCTTACTGAGAAAGAACAATCCAATATTTAGATTGTGGGTATCCTTTTGTTGAACGGTTTGTTTAAAATGAATCGAAACATCAGACCAAAAAAGCTTTCGAAAATAACAGAATATTTCGATTAAGGTCAGAATATAATATTTCTAAATCTGACTCTGAAAGAGTCAGTGCCTCACCAGCCATGAACCTCACCACACGTCATTGCACTGCACACACCTCCACTCATCCTCTGAGCGTGTACGCACCTCATGATGAGAGTCGGAGAGAAGTGCAGCGTGTGGAGGCCTCCTCACAGGAGGGCTCTGGCGTGGCTCGTCGTCATGACGACCACAACACATCTCGAGTGTTTCTCGGCGTGGCAGCGCGTGTGTCTGATGGACAGATGGATGAGCAGGCTGATCAGTAGAGGGGACACCCTGCAGTTTGCCTCTCCCCCCCCCCCACAGTTCAATGGGATACAGGAAACACTCCTGTCCTCCCAGAAACTATGTCTTGCGCTCCAATCCGAGCTGCTGGAACTCCTGTTGAAAGAGGATATTTCCAGGGTTCCTCAAAGGGAGAAAAATCAGGGGTTTTCACTCCCGTTATTTTTCTAATCCCGAAAAAGACTGGGGCAATGAGACATCCTCGATCTGTCAGTATTCCACATGCTGACGATCAAACAGGTGCTGGAATGTGTTCACCAGGACGACTGGTTCACTTCCACCTGAAGGATGCATACTTCCACGTACCCATCATCCCGAAACACAGGAAATTCCTGAGGTTTCTCATTTCAGGGAATATCAGACCAGACAATCGTCTGCCGTTTGGATATTTCCTGGCTCCTCCCATTTTCGTGTAGATAAGGCTGGAGCCGCTACACAGAGGAGGGATGAGAGGGTGGTTTCCTCTGGACGACCTGCTAGTTGCTGGCTCGCTCCAGGGAGGAAGTCGCTTTACAGACGGTACATCTCATATCGCATCTGTCAAAGCCTGGGTTTCATAATAAATTGGAAGAAGAGCTGTCCTCTTCCCTCTCAGACAAACGTTTATCTGGAGTGGAATTAAAAACTCAGCCAGCAGCAGAGCGCGCTCTCGCGGCAGCGAGTGGAGAAACTGACAGCTCTCCTCCGGCGTGTCACAACCCACACAGCACTCTCCGTGACGCACCTGCTCGGCATTGGCGTCAGCTGGTCACGGGGGGGATTCCCCTGGGTCTCTTCCAACTGGGGGACACTCCAGAGGTGCTTAATTCACTGCAGAAGCCTGCTGTTTTAACCTATTGGTTTATAAACTGCAGAGCTCGAGGCATTCCTCTGTCCCAGATATTCCTCCTACACACGGTCATAATAAATCCACGACCACCGTTATAACGCCTCGTGTGGACAGCATACACACACCTCTCATCCTCTGGGCATCACACGTTTCCTGTGGAAACTCCCTCGCAGCCCTTTTGCTTCACGGGCAGCGGCGGCAATGGCGTGGCATGTCACCATGACGACCATTACGGCACATCACAGAGAAGCCTCTCCCCCCAGCAGTTCCATGGGATACAAGAAACACTCCCGTTATCCCAGGAACAGTGTCTTGCGCGGTTTACTCCCGCTATTTTTCTAAATCTCGGAAAAGAACGGGGGAGTCGCCCCGTTGCTGTACAATCAAACATGTGTTGATTTGCACAGACAACAGGCCACGGCTATGGAAGCAGCCTACCTCAATCGCCAGGGAGGAGTACGATCTGCGCAGCTTCTGAACGCAGCCAGGCGGCTGCTGTTCTGGGCGCGCACACACGTTGCTCTCCATCAGAGCAATGTATATTCCCGGCGAATTTAACCGAGGGGCTCGCAGAACGCAGCAGCCGTTGTATGCGAGGAGTATGGAGACTCAGACCGGTGTCACGCACACTGGCGCCTCAGTGGGATTTGGCTTTGGTGTTACGCGCACTAAAGCAAAGCCCCATTTGAACCTGATCAGGTTCCCCTTAACTGTATTCAGCCAAAGTAGTACTGCTTTTGGCTCTATCAGAGAAAAGGGTGAGTGATTTGTCTGTTCTCTCTGTGGCTCCGTCAGCTCTCCGGATCCAAGGAGATGGCAGTTCAGCTGTTTTACGCCTAACCCGGCTTCATGCCTAATGTCATCACAACTCTTTGAGGTCAAGAGTGATCACCCTGGCTGGCTTCTTCCCCCCTCCTTACAGGTCGGAGGAAGAAGCCACATCTCATCTCCTCTGTCCGGTGCGCGCACTGTCCTGCTATGTGGCGCGCACGGCGGCATTGCGCCGTTCTCAGCGCCTGTTTGTGCATTACAGAGAGCGCTCGATCGGGCAACCTCTGTCTACACAACGGCTGTCACACTGGCTGTGTGAGGCTGTGTCACAGGCATATGTCTCCTCTGGGGGGGAGCCCCCAGAGAATATCAAAGCGCACTCCACCAGAGGAATTTCCTCCTCCACAGCGTTGCGCGGAGGAATGTCAGTGGAAGATATTTGCACGGCTGCATCTTGGTCTTCCCCCTGTTAATTTATTCAATTTTATTTGAGGGATGTCTCCCTTTCCTCTCTGACGCACCCTGTACTGGGTGTCCTGTCAGAGTGAGTGACGTCAGGGATCCAGCTGTGCGCCTCTCTCCTGCCTCGCGGCACACAGAGAGCGGCCCTTTTTTCCCCTCGTAGGAGAGGGATGTTCCCCTTACTCTGACACACTTCGTACGGAGTGCCGGTCAGAGTGAGTGACGTCAGGGATCCAGCTGAGCACTCTCCTACCTGGCTGACACGGAGAGAGCGGCTGTTCCCCCTCTATGATCGCAGGACAAGGTGGGACCTTTCTCACAGCGGTCGGTATGTATTGTTCCCAGCCTTCACCCCGTCAGGAAGATAGGCATGTTTTGCTATGTTCCAGGGACGGTGATGCGCCATTACACATGGCACAACAGGCAGGGGGGTGTTATTAAGCAGGTATGTCTGTGCTTCTAGTGCCGGACGGACCCAGTGGGGTGCAGACTACATCATGCTTCGCCCTTAACCCAATAGCAATAGCCTTAGAGGGCGAAGAAATATAGGAAATAGAACTGAGGTTACCTACTGTAACCCAGCTTCTATGAGTAAATGGAGCAGCCCTCTAAGCGCTGGGCCCCACTGGCTCTATGAATAGCTGAAGAAAAGTTATATTGTATGGGAGCAGATTGCCGGGCACCCTTCCTATTTATACCGGAAGGAGGCCCGAGGGTGGGGCCCACCTGGCGGGTGGGCGTGGACTACAAGTGTTTCAGTGCTGCGCGGGGGTGCAGAGGGATAACCCAATAGCCATTTACTCATAGAAGCTGGGTTACAGTAGGTAACCTCAGTTTTCCTCCCTGTATATTGTCTGGTCTCTTTTCCCTGTGTTTTCATGTCTGTCGTTAGTTCCCTTCTGTGTCTAATTTCCTGATTGTTTTCACCTGTCACTCCTTGTGTGTCTCCTGTGCTCATCAGTGTCAGCCCCGCCCCTGATTGTTCCCACCTGTGTCTAGTTACCCTGTGTTTAAATTCTCCTGTCTCCCAGTGTTCAGTGTCAGTTCGTATTGTCTCTTGCCATGGTCAGGTCTATGCTCTTTTATGTTCAAGAATAGTTTTGTTCCTCACTACGTGAGCGATTTTCCTTTTGGTCTCATTTTTTGTCATCTCATCCTGAGATTAGTTAGTGACCTTCTTTTGTTCATCGTGTTTTTTGGAAAAATAAAGTATCTTACCAATACTTTACCTCTGTCTCCCTGTCTGCAATTGGGTCCAACATCCTAAGTGCCTGAGATCGTAACAAATTATGCTTATCCATGAACAGTGATTTCCCCGAAGAAATATGTATTCCTATTTTATGAATGAAAGTAAACCAGCTCCTGTTCAAGTATTAGTCTAACACTCATCAAATATTTCTATGTATGGGTGGGACAAGTCCCCCCCACTTTTTGAAATGATTAGTTTAGACCCCCCCACTTTTACCATGCGGAAAGTCCGTGAATTGGTCTATCCACTCGCCGCACTCTGTAGAGCGCTGTGTCAGTGCTTCACTATCAAATCCATTCCACTTGCTTATTGAGAGAATGCCCAAATCAATGAAACTCCGTACCATGTTTTCACTGATACTTTGTACCAAGGCAGATTCTCACATAGCGCGCGCATGTTCAAGGAGTGTTGTCATAGTTGGACAGCTCAGATCTATTGTATGAAGCGATGCCAGTAGCGGAGGTAAGGCACACACACCAAGTGTTCAGGAAATGGTTAATACAGCGAAAATCAAAACTGACGATCTCTTGGTTTGATATGTTTTCTCCCCCAGACAACATGGACATAAGAAAAAAAAATTCAAAGAAGAGGAAAGTAAGTAATCAGCTGGTAGCAGTTAATCAGTTAACAGTGATGGCGGCGGAGGAGTTTCGTCTTTATGTCATGATAGAGAGATACAACTACTGAATAGTTTAGATGAGAAAAGGCATCGAAATGCCAGGTTGCTAGTATTTATCATGTAAACAGGGAACATGAATAACCCGATCTCTCTGTGCTCATGTAAACACCATATCCCCAATATGATCATAACCGACGGCTTACTGATGTCCATGTAGGCGCAGTCAGTGTGTTTTACTGGAGCCTCAGTTCGATAAGAGATTATTTTCTGAGTTCTTTAACTTCGGTACTCTCTCTCAAAATGGTAATGTGCATTATGTTTTAATTATACTTCTTATCATTCAGAAGCTGTTTGTGTGTGTTTATGTTTTACTGAGTGCTTATAGGCAATTTCCATCCCAGTATTCAGTTAACTATTTAGTTTCTGTTCACATTACATAGACTAGCTAATATTCTACCTACTGCTTGGGATTTTGAGTCTTCAAAATGTCCAATGTCACAGACTGGGACTTACTTTAGAGTCAGTTGTATTTATATTCAGTATGACTTGTTATGATTCAATGTGAAAGAGTATACTGCTCAATAAATAATGATCACTTCACCACCTCTCTTGACATCTAGGCGCTTGAGAGTGAGTCAGAGGTAGAATACACGGACAGTGGAGAGAGGTCCATTGCTGAGGTGAGTGATGAAAGGGAAATAACAGTTTAGAGTAAATTGTGATGTGGACTCTCATCCCAGAATTTTAAGGAAATCAGTGGGGATATTGAACAGGAAACATTTCAGTCAAGGGGCATCATATGACCAATATAGACAGAAGAGCAACATTTATTTGAACATTTAAGTCAATGATACCATTCCTAGGTGAACTTAACATCTGTATGGAGTCAGATCAGTCTCAATATTAATAAATGCTCACAGAAGGATTCACAAATGTATTTTGCGATTTATATATAAATGACTCTCCACAACAATATCTCTCAATGCACTCGCAAATATTTATTGTTGTATATAAATGTACAAAAAATGGGCATTTAAACTGCTTTTTATTAATTCGAAGACGGCTCTGAATTAATAATCAAATATGTTTCCTTTCTTCTCTACTGGATGAAATTAGCCACATAAAAGTATCAAACCACCTGTTAAAATGCACCAGAATGCAGGAAATCTATTTTTTGTTCGTGGTGGGTGACCCCCACACCCCCCGTTAAAAATGTCCCCCCCACATTCAGGATGCTTCCTACGCCCATGACACTATCGAATGTGTACATATAGCTGATCGCTCTCAAACAGACTTTTCTCTGTCTGTATAGAGACACTCAATACAAAAGTAATTGTTTTCTCACGCTGTAACACACATTTTGGAGGAGCCGATTGATTTTTCGTTTTCACACTTCTGAAAGCATAACTTGCTTGTTTCCACTTTCCCTGCCTTTCACAGAGGCTGAGTATTAAAAAACCCTTCTTCATCCATATTGCCAGATAGGCTGTAAGACAAACTTTTGAACCTGATTGCTCATTCGCCAAGCGTTTATCGAGGATTACTGGTGTCATTTCCTGGTTGCTGCGTGGGGTCTTGCGAGACAGCGAGACACCGCAGAACTCAGCCTGAGCACACACACGTGAGTGTGTGGCGAACTGTGAGTGAAGATCCACGGAGCCGCGGCTGAGAAAAGATAAGGCTGAGTGAGTGTGTATGTGTGAGGAGCTCCACGGATTGGTCCATTTGGACCTGGGTATGGTTACGTTACTATACTCAGGAAGGAAAAAATGGAAAAAGAGAAATCTCCAACGTGGCGTTCTGGGGCAGCATAGAGTTATTTTCTATGTTAAAGTTTTACTCGCAACAGGGTGTACTTTGAGGGTTTGTGACTTTGCAGACCGTTTACATGCAGAAAAACCTTCATAACACACAAGGGGACGGATAATAACCGGAAAAGCATGAACCTTGAACCATGGACCTTTTTAAAGCAGAACGTCGGGAACCGGTACTTGGACTCGCAAAAAAACTAGCACTTACGTGTGAACTTCCGTTTTTTTCAGAATAAAACTGATTTAAATTAGATATTGTATTTAATTCAAAATTACGCCATATCAACATTGATTTTAATTTCTAACAGTATGTATGTACATCACTATGTATGTAGTATGTACTGTATAATGTACACATGTAGAGTTGTAGAAAATACATGGTGTACAGACAGTACAGTACACTGACTGTACAGTCACTACAGTGTAGTCTATACTGTATAGTAGGTGTGTAACAGTGTAATGCATATAGTCTACTCTACACTCTACCTTTCAGCAACGTTTTAGGGATTTAGGCTCAGTCAGCTCAGGGACTGTTTGGTTACTTTAGTTTGGTAAATGAAATAAATGTTTGAACTTTGTAGTAGTTCACTGTAATTGCTGTTATAAGTCATTTGTAGACTAAGTGGCAAAAAGTGTCTTTGTAGAGAAATGTAGACACAAGTTGGAAGGGAGCACAATAAACCTGATGAGTTTGAATTTGAGTTGATTATGAGTTAATTTTCAATTGATAATTAACTCACAATAAGTTCACTTTAGTTACTCACACAACTTGACACAAGCCATGGATTCAGGTCCGGACTTATAAGTCCGGACCTGAACCTGAACCTCTGGACTTGAGTCCGAACCTGAATGTGAGTCCAGGTACGCAGCACTAAGTATGGCTACAATGGGTGATCTGTTTGGTATTTTAATAAAACTTCACACACATGTTTTGTATAGGTAGGCCTATGGCTCTACAATATATTTTTCAAATATAGCATAATACTGTAGGTCCACTTTAAGTTAATGGTATAATGTGGGAATTTCATCTGCTGAATGGAAAAAAGAGAACATTATGATCAAAATGGAGGCACATTAAATGCTCTTAACTTAACCTTGCGGTCCTTAGGTAAGTATAGGTAGCTACAATAACATCTGATTTTGAAATCTTAAATTATGCATTGGCTTGGTTTCAAATATTTTGTCTCCAGCTGGAGCTAATTTCCAGGTTTTTAGGACTCGCTCCTGCAGTGCTGAAAAGTCCTGCAGCAAGGTTTTATGGTTATTAATCATGTTAATTTGAATCTCCTTTTTGTTATGTCGGTAGTCTTTTTTAACTTTGTCCACATACACACTTTGATGTTCTTGAATACGCTCTGTTGCCCCCTTTATTTGGTCTACCCAGAGATTCAATTTACATTTGTGATAAAGACAAGACTATTGATAACAAGGTTGAAGAAGGGGCACTGCTTGTCCAGCTTAGGTTTTTAATTCAATGCTAATAAAATAATCATAGCAGCAGGGACTCAGGATATACATTAGATCATATACATTGTTACGCAGCAGTGCAGAAATAAGCATTGTAAGTTTGAATGAATAACTACACAGGAGAAAGCTCATCTTCTATACTCCCTGGGTGTGTGTTTGTGTATTTGTCCCCAGTGAAGAGAGTTGTATCAGCCTTTTTTATAACCTCAACAGGTTTATTGTGTATATTCTAGACAAGGCCAACACTTCTTTCCTTTGTCCTACAAACCCCCCCCCTTCTTTACATGTTTTATTCCAAAGGAACCACATGTAAAGTAGAAAGATACGTCATTTTGTATTTTGTTATTAAATAAATAATCAGTTTCCTGATAAATATTAATCATTTTTCTCTCTGTGAGGCTTAAAAAGATAATGTTGCTCAGTTATTCTGTCCATCAAACAAATAGCTGAAGTTCACTAAATCCCCTTTACCAACTGCCCTGCCACCCCAAAACTATCCAAACAATACCCAGTGGACCAGTATTTGAGAATGCAAATGTCAGAATAATTTGAACTGGACATCAATCTGATTTTTACCCTGCCAGCTCCCTCGTATAAAGTCTTTGTGATGTTCCATTGAGCGAATGTGTGAAAAAAAGTCTCTCATTGTCTGGGTTTTGAGAAAAAAAAAGCCCAGACAATGGAAAAAAACAAATATCTCATGGTGAAGAAGAGAGGTAGTTCACTTGAAAGGCTGACGAATATGTCTAACAAGAGACAACAAGATTCTGGAATTTCTGCTCTTATGAGCCAATGCCATAATAGTCAGACAAATTCAAGGAACAGAAAGAGACTTGGTTGTTTATGACCAAATACAGTTACATTATCGTGGTGTAATCTGCGTCAGATCTTCACTCTTGCACACTCTTGTCAAGAACCACCCCTCAATTTACCTGACATTATCCGTTTGTAGGAGAAAACAGATTCATAAGGGGCGTTCACACCAAGTTATTTTCCCACAATAGTTCATGAGAACTCTTTTAGTTCTGATGAACTAAAGCAGATTGCGTTCACACCGGAATGAGTCCCTGGGGGTGGATTAGGCAAATGAAGCCGCTGACGTCACTTCTTCTTCTTCTGCTTTGGGTTTACTGGCAGGCCGCAAACAACTTCACGGCGTATACTGTGTTAACTGTGATCGTTATTCTCGCGTCCAGGAAAGAGAAGCTTAAAAAGGAGACTAAATGGAGTCTCTGGAGGTTCAAATTTGGTACTTTAATTAATAAAAAGGCGCGGTAAAGTCACAAACAGGATATTGTCCGACAGAAAAGCAGCTGTCTCTGGCTCTCGCTAGCAGAGGGAAAAGAGAGGCCGAACCGCTCGGGTGCTGCTGTTATATATCTTCTGCTGGCTCCTCCCTGCGGGCCGGCCCTCCACATCTTAATGTCCGTTGTTACGTTAAACAGAGGATTCAGGCATTGTACATTCAATATATACTTAAACACGCCTCTTCTCCTCATATTGTCTTTCATCACTTTTCCTTTAACACATTCTAAACGTTGTAGTTAATATTCTAAAAAATACAGAAAATACTTCACGGCTGGTTTGGTTTCTGGTCATTCCGGATGTTGTCACATCTTACCCACGTCTGTAAACAATAACTTTATTCCAATAAACTGTACCTTCATTTAATATTCAGCAATAATAATACGTCTATAGTTGCAGTGTTAAAATCAGTAGGTTTCGGTGTGCATCACTCCATGTCATTTCGCTACTAAATTCACCTCTATAAGAAATGGTAAACTAGCCACATGCTAACTGCTAACCGGAGATGAAGGATTTTCAGAATAAAAGCTTAACAACTGGTTGTGCACAAGAATTTTCTGGTTTTTCAGTATAAAACAGCATTTAACTGACGGTATGTTTAAACTACATATATACCATCAAAACATTGATTTTCATTTCTAACAACTGCCACCCGGAGTCCCCGGCCGGAAGTCCCCGGAGTTGGAGATTGGCTTCAGTAGAAGCTGCTGGGACTGAAGCCTGAGTAAATCGCCAGAACGCAGACACCTCCTCATCTTCACAGCTCCCATGTTTTCTTTTGTGTTGCCATAAGTCAGTCTCTCTGTGTTTCTGCGCTGGGCTAATGCTAATAATGCTAATGCCAGGATAATAATATGGCGGCTTCACAAAACTTTTTGGGAGTTTTACGGGGCGTGGTTTACATTCCACCCAGCCAATCAGACATAGGAACCTTTGTCTCCCACGAAAGTCCCTGCTCTCCAGCAGGGACTGAAAAGGGGGTAAAATTGTTCTGATGGACTAATTTAGTTCAGGGGGCTTTTTGGTGTGAACGCAAATATATCTGAGTTCTGATGAACTATTGTGGGAAAAGTACTCTGGTGTGAACGCGCCAATAGACATGTATCAAATGTCAGTTTCTCAAAGTTGCCATTAGCCTTATGTCTTTTCTTTCTAAAATCTGTAATCTGTCTGGTTATTGAAAAAGAACAAGTTGGTGACATTCCTGTGTACAAAGTGTGCCCTGAGACAGGTGATGATAAGATCCGTACCCTCCATCGAAATCTCCTACACGTTGTCAATTACTTACCTGTACACTTGCCAGAACCAACAGGAAATCTGCTACCACCTAGAGGGAAGAGCAAGAGTCATCATGTTGAGAAACAACGACAGAGAGAGACATCGCAAAGCACTGATTCAGAAAACTCTGAGGATGAGGCACCTAGAGTACGATACTGGCTAAGAGTACCCCCACAAGCTGGACTTCGCTCACAGAATGTTGAACCCACCTCTGGATCTCAGCGAAACACAGAAGCGCCCCCTACTTCCCGCGTCCATTCGCGATGTCTCAAAGTTTTTCTTATATTTCAGCAATTTTTTTGGGGTTTGGGAGAATGTATTGTTTTTATTTAGTCTTACTATTGTTATTGGCATCCTTTTTAACAGAAGCTGGAAGCAGTTTTCAGCGGGAAAGCTCTGAGAGCCAGATGTTCTAATGAGTAAGTGGTGACAAAGTGTGGAACAGTTCTTTTAGGATGCAAAGCAGTATGGCACACTTAAAAAAAGACTAAAACTGTTTTTTTTTTGTTTCGCTCGGGTTAATGTTCTGCATTTAAGCTAAAGTTCTAATGTGTGAAGAAAACGTTGAATGCATAACAATTATAAAAGCCAATGTTTAAACTTAACTTTCTACTGATTCTTACAGGAAAACAACATTTTAGGAGTAAAGGAATATGATCAGGACGTTAGGCTCAGTCCCTTTGACAATAAGCACAGAGAATGAAAAGAGTCAGAGGTCAGGGGTCAGTCAGTAGATTAATGTGTGTGTGAGTGTTTTCCATTCACCAGTGTTCCTCAAAAAGAGGAACACTGATTCAAACAATAACCCCGGTCACTAACCTAACTCCTCCACTCACAAACTTTTTTTTAATGCATGTATGACTGTTTTTCTCTTCCTACTTTTTGTTTGTAGAAAACATTGTTGTTTGAATACCCTTTGTGCACAATGTTGGCCTGAGGCAACAGACCAATAACTGGTTGTGGGGTGGTAGGGTGGACACATGTTGTGATGAATATGTGATCAATACCCCCTGGCCCCTGGCTCCCAAAAAACGGATTGAAAATATGTGTCCACAAATAAAGAAATGCCATAGAGGGATATGTCAGTGTTGTGCTGATGCAGTGTCCCCAAGTGGCCAAACAATCATTTAAGGCAGGCTTTACAAAAGGAAAAGGACTGCGGGGCAACCACACATTTGACTCAACCCTTAACTACCAAAACATAAGGGCTCAATCTGTCTACAGATCCAAACTTAACAAAACAAGGTGGCGAAGAGAAAAAATGCTGCTGTGTCACACCAGCCTGCTGCTAAGGCTAGGGGGGGGGGAAAGAGACCATGCAGCCCTTTGCCCCATTATGTACTGTAGAGGGACATACTCAGATCATACCGGGTGAAAAGGGAAAGGAGATTATAATAAATGCTGCATCAGATCAGACTATCACCTATGGCTATTAACCCTTAACCCTGATGGCTATAGAACTGTACAATGCTTTAGTGGTGTGGCTAATCTGATATAAGCATATATCAGAGATAAAGTACTGGCCTTTAAAGAGCCTGTGACAGCCTCCCAACAACTGTTGTGCAATGAAATATTGGGCTACTAGTAATCTCGAACCGTCAGCTTAAAAAAGAAGGTGCGATACCGTTCCGATAAATATCAATAATTTCGAACATCGCGGGGAAATTCCTTCGACTCATTTTGAAGTTTTGGGGGAAGCCGGAAGTGACGTCAATGCGGGAATCACTGTGCGGCAAGAGAGCCAAACACGGACAAAGTGTGTTGTCATGCGTAGAAATTGTGAATTACTGAGTTTAGGCACGTTAATAACGTTTTAATGAAGTTTACTACAGTTTATTCATATTTGTCAGTGCTTTCATGTCAATTTGACGAACATGAACATAAATGATCGTGGTGAAGATGATGATTAAATTAGGATTAAAAATCGGTAGTGAGAGCTGCTGAATTTCCTCCCGTCGGATGTGATATAAAAACTAGGGCTGTCAAACGATTAACATTTTTAATCAGATTAATCACCATTCGAACTATGTCCAAAATATGCCATTTCTTTATGTATATTGTTGTGGGAATGGAAAGATAAATGAAAGCGGATATCCATTTAACATACAGTATGTCCATCCATCCATCCATCTTCTCCCGCTTATCCGTGGTCGGGTCGCGGGGGTAGCAGTTCCAGCAGAGAGCCCCAAACTTTCTTTTCCCTGGCGACATCAACCAGCTCTGACTGGGGGATCCCAAGGCGCTCCCAGGCCAGCGAAGAGATATAATCCCTCCACCTGGTCCTAGGTCTACCCCTTGGTCTCTTCCCAGCTGGACGTGCCTGGAACACCTCCCTAGGGAGGCGCCCAGGTGGCATCCTAACTAGGTGCCCGAACCACCTCAACTGGCTCCTTTCGACGCGAAGGAGGAGCGGCTCAACTCCGAGTCCCTCCCTGATGACCGAACTTCTCACCTTATCCCTAAGGGAGACACCAGCCACCCTGCGGAGAAAACCCATCTCGGCCGCTTGTATCCGCGATCTCGTTCTTTCGGTCATGACCCATCCTTCATGACCATAGGTGAGGGTAGGAACGAAAATGGCCCGGTAGACAGAGAGCTTTGCCTTCTGGCTCAGCTCCCTTTTCGTCACAACGGTGCGGTAAAGCGACTGCAGTACCGCTCCCGCTGCTCCGATTCTCCGGCCCATCTCACGCTCCATTGTTCCCTCACTCGAGAACAAGACCCCGAGATACTTGAACTCCTTCACTTGGGGTAAGGACTCATTCCCTACTTGAAGTGGACAGTCCATCGGTTTCCTGCTGAGAACCATGGCCTCAGATTTGGAGGTGCTGATCCTCATCCCAGCCGCTTCACACTCGGTTGCGAACCGATCCAGTGAGTGCTGAAGGTCGCAGACCGATGAAGCCATTAGAACCACATCATCTGCAAAAAGCAGTGGTGCAATCCTTAGTCCACCGAACTGCAGACCCCCTCCCCCATGACTACGCCTCGAAATCCGATCCATGTATATTACAAACAGGATTGGTGACAAAGCGCAGCCCTGGCGGAGGCCAACCCTCACCGGAAATGGGTCTGACTTACTGCCGAGGACCCGGACACAGCTCTCGCTTTGGGAGTACAGAGATTGGATGGCCTTGAGTAGAGACCCCCTCACCCCATACTCCCGCAGCACCTCCCACAGTAACTCCCTGGGAACTCGGTCATACGCCTTCTCCAAGTCTACAAAACACATGTAGACCGGATAAGCGTATTCCCAGGCCCCCTCCAGGATCCTTGCGAGAGTAAAAAGCTGATCCGTCGTTCCACGACCAGGACGGAATCCGCATTGTTCCTCCTCAATCTGAGGTTCGACAAGCGGCCTGACCCTCCTTTCGAGTACCTTAGAGTAAACTTTCCCGGGGAGGCTGAGTAGTGTGATGCCTCTGTAATTGGCACACACCCTCTGATCCCCCTTTTTAAAAAGGGGGACCACCACCCCGGTCTGCCACTCCTTCGGTACTGTTTCCGACTTCCACGCAACGTTGATGAGACGTGTCAACCATGACAGTCCCTCAACACGCAGAGCCTTCAGCATTTCCGGGCGGATCTCATCCACCCCCGGGGCTTTGCCACTGTGGAGTTGTTTGACGACCTCAGTGACCTCCCCCCGGGAGATTGGTGTTGATCCCCCGTCATACTCCAGCTCTGCCTCTAACATAGAGGGCGGAGTTGTCGGGTTCAGGAGTTCCTCAAAGTGTTCCTTCCAACGCCCTAACACTCCATCAGTTGAGGTCAACAACGTCCCATCCTTACTGTACACAGCTTGGATGGTTCCCTGCTTCCCCCTCCTGAGGTGTCGGACAGTTTTCCAGAACAACTTTGGTGCCGCCCGAAAGTCCTTCTCCATGTCTTCTCCGAACTTCTCCCACACCCGCTGCTTTGCCTCGGCCACGGATGAGGCTGCTGCCCTTCGGGCCTGTCGGTACCTTGCAACTGCCTCGGGAGTCCCCCGGGATAACAAATCCCTGAAGGCCTCCTTCTTCAGTCGGACGGCTTCCCTGACCACCGGTGTCCACCAGGAGGTTCGAGGGTTACCGCCCCTTGAGGCACCTAGGACCTTGAGACCACAGCTCCCCGCCGCGGCTTCGGCAATAGAGGCTTTGAACACCGACCACTCTGGTTCAATGTCCCCAACCTCCACAGGAATGCCCGAAAAGCTCCGCCGGAGGTGTGAGTTGAAGGCCTCCTGAACTTGGGCCTCCTCCAGACGTTCCCAGTTCACCCGAACTACACGTTTGGGCTTACCAGGTCTATCCAGAGGCTTCCCCCGCCACTCGACCCAACTCACCACCAGATGGTGATCAGTTGACAACTCCGCCCCTCTCTTTACCCGAGTGTCCAAAACATACGGCCTCAGGTCCGATGATACGATAACGAAATCGATCATGGACCTTCTGCCTAGGGTGCTCTGGTACCACGTACACTTATGAGCATCCTTATGTTCGAACATGGTGTTTGTTATGGCCAATCCATGACTAGCACAGAAGTCCAGTAACAAACCACCACTCCGGTTCAGATCAGGGGGGCCGTTCCTCCCAATCACGCCCCTCCAAGTGTCTCCATCATTGCCCACATGTGCGTTGAAGTCTCCCAGCAAGATTAAAGAGTCCCCTTCAGGAGCCCCATACAGGACTCTTTCCAGGGTCTCCAAGAAGGCCGTATACTCTGAACTGCTGTTGGGTGCATAAGCACACACAACAGTCAGAGTTTTCCCCCCCATAACCCGCAGGCGTAGGGAGGCGACCCTCTCGTCCACTGGGGTAAACTCCAACAACGAAGCACCTAACCGGGGACTTGTGAGTATCCCCACACCCGCCCGGCGCCTCACACCTTGAGCAACTCCGGAGAAGAATAGAGTCCAACCCCTATCCAGAAGTAAGGTTCCAGAGCCGACGCTGTGCGTAGAGGTGAGCCCAACCAGATCCAACTGGTAACGCTCCACCTCCCGCACAAGCTCCGGCTCCTTCCCCCCCAGAGAGGTGACGTTCCACGTCCCCAAAGCCAGCTTCTGTCGCCCGGGTCTGGTCCGTCGAGACCCTCCGTTTTCACTGCCACCCTTCTGGCAGCGCACCCGACCCCATCGATGTTTCCCGTAGGTGGTGGGCCCGCGGGACGGAGAAGCGGAGGTGTTGCCCACGTTGCCTTTTCGGGCTGGGCCCGGCCGGGCTCCGTGGCAAGCCCGGCCACCAGACGCTCGCCGACGAGTCCTCCTTCTGGGCCTGGCTCCAGAAGGGGACCCCGGGCTTCCTCCGGGCCGGGTATCCTCACTTCTTTGTTGTTCTTTCATGAGGTCTTTTGAATACAGTATGTATGAATTATAAAAAAATGATGTGTGTCAAAATGAAAGACAGCCTATCAATCATCAAACCGTGGGGTCTTAATTCATTACGTGTTGATTTCTATCAACGGGGGAGTACTTCAGGAAAGTCGGGGGGGGGGGGGGCTAGTGGAGTACTTCGTGACCACAGAGTGTGAACGTTGTGATCAGCTGTTTTAGCGCAGTTCTCCAGTGTAAGGGGGGAGTCTCCCTCCGCAACCGGTTGGCGTAGTTTTGGTACAAATCCGTTGTACAGACCAACGTTAACAGCAGCCTGTCTGTGCATACGGAGACCGACTCTGTCGTCCGGTGATCTAACCGCTTTCTGGAAAAGCTTCACAAGTACGTCGGTACGCAAACGCGCTTTGTGACACAAGTGATGGTACGCATTTCAGATTACGCACATAACTTACCAGTTATGTGCACCCCTGTACTACAGTACATTCACAGTAGTATTCTCCGTCGGGACTTCCTGCAACAACACCACGCCGTTATCTTGATTCTGATTGGCCAGAAGACATTATCAAAGATGTTCTATTGAGATGACGATCACTACGTGACAAAAGTTTTCAAAACCGTTTCTGGTCTTCGGTATTTCCAGACAAGTGGCTACTGAAATCAATCTTACTAGCTGCTGTCTGCGCAATTCTCGGCGCGAGTTGGCGGACTTTATTTTTGCTTACTTTAACATAATTTTTCATGGTGGGGCTAAGCCATTTCTTGGTATGGGTGTAGCCTACCCCAGCCATACCCTGGCACTGGTGGGATGTATGGGGCGGGCCATTCTGCGCGTTAAATGCGTTAAATATTTGAACGCAATTAATTCAAAAAATGAATTACCGCCGTTAACGTGATAATTTTGACAGCATTAATAAAAACAAATCGATTATTTTTGTAGTTGTAAACTTAAGTGGATTAAACTACATGTATGCTTTCATGTCAATTCGGCGAACATATGATACAATAAATGATCGTGAGGATGATGATTAAAAATAGTTTGTTTGAGCCAGTCTGCATTTCCTGATGAAAAAACAAACCGATGCTTTTTGTAGTTGTAGTACACCAACATGGATTAAACGTGTGGTTTTTTTACCACAATGTTGGGGAAATTAATGGATAAAATGCACGGATTATAATTATTATTATTATTATTATTCCCACTCCGATCGGGACACTAGGTCCACCGTTTCCCCGCAGCGAGGCTCCCCCCGTTGACAGTTTACGTGGGCTGGGCTGGGTGCAGTGGCGGACTGGCCATCGGGACGAATCCCGATGGGCCAGTACCGAAGTGGGCCGGTCAGATAAGTCACTAGCACATCCCCCACTCCCCCCGTTGACAACTTACTAGCGGTACCAAAGTGGGCCGGTCGAGAGTCCCGGGCTGATTTTTAGTCCCAGTCCACCACTGGCTACATGACCGTATTATCGCCCATATTGACGCACCTAATTCCTAAACTTCTAACAAATAAAACATAAACCGATCCTTCAGCAACATATGAGCTCTCAGACACATTCAAAATTAAACTGTCATCGCTGTCTGAGCTTGCTGCTGTGTGCGCCATCGTGCGTTTGCATGCAGATGCTGGGATCCGGAACGGTGCAGCTGGAGCTCTTGGCCCGCAATTACGTCACACATCATTTGGCGGGATTTGAAGAATCCCCAAGAAGATCCAGAATATGGTCAACATTGAAGGGGAGATTAATGGTTATCAAAGTACAAATATCCCAAATCAGTTCAGTAACGGTTTCAAGGGGACACTATTTACTAAAATTGATGGGTTTGGATGATGGGTGAAACCCGTGTCACAGGCTCTTTAATGCTGGCAGTTTGCAAGCTTGTATCAAACAGGTAAAACATGTAAGCCGTTCACCCTTAGAAGAGAGCCTTTATTAAGTCACTGCCACACATTCCTCCTATGTGAGACATGCTCTGTAGTGAGTTGAGATCTCACCTTACCCCTTGGGAGCTTAGGTCGACAGGTAAAGCTACTGCTAGGACAAAACTTCCTGTATATGCTTTGATGAATGCAGTTCATGAATGCATTCCCAGTTAGCTAATGTCACCAACGATGATCCATATGTATATATTTTTAGAACTAGATGTAGACAGTTAATGCACATTTTGTTGGATGGTCATTTTGGAATGATGCAAAAAAATACTCTAAAGCTAATACCGTATTTTCCAGACTGTAAATCAAATTATTTGTATAGTCTGGCTGGTCCTGCGACTTATACTCCGAAGCGACTTATATATTGAATGTTGTCTGACTGCGTTCAAACTCCGGCCAATAGATGGCACAATATACAATCGTGATAACTGAAAACTGCAGTACCACCGAAGAAGAAAAGAGTCACAGCAACCGGGAGGATGCGTCACGTCACTTTCCAGGATGTTGTGGGATGAATCGACACAGCATGGGCTTCAGTGACGACGACACCATCCTGTCGGGATTCAGAAAGGTCTAATCAGAGCTGATTCTGATGGTGAGTCTGAGGACAGCCCGGAGCAGGACATGCTGCTTCATCGACACCGGAGTTGGCGGAAGTGTTTAACAGTGACTGTATACATACAGTGAGAATTCCAATATCACCCAGCTGCAACCGCAGCAAGACGGTACACGACACGCTCCCTACACGACACTATCAGTGGCGTTTCTATATGTACAAAAGTGGTGGGGCACAAAAAACTTAGATGTCTATATACACTGGCACTGACTCTTTAGGTTTACAAATATTATATTTTGACCTCAATCAAAATATAATATTATTTTCAAAAGCATCTTTAGACTGATGCTTCGATTAATTTTAAACAGACAGTTCAACAAAAGGATACCCAAACATTTTTATTTTATCATTTAAATATTTAATTGTTCTCTCTTAGTAAGATCCCATTTTCAATACAATTGTGGTCTTACCTTGACTTGAAGATGAAGTCCATTTGCCTATCATTCTGGACAAAAATCTCTATTACTTTTTTGTAAAAGTCCTCCTTATCTTCTTGTAGTTTCAAAAGTCTATCATAAATCTAAATTATGGATTTATGATTAGAAAATTATAAAAGTAGGGTAGACATGTGGATATTATCCAGCTGAACAAAACGTACATTTATCTAACAGCTACGTTTCCCACAGATCTTATTTTGAGCTATTTTCTAAAATCCTATGGAGAAATCTCATTGCTTTTTTGTGGAGGGAAGCCATGCGCAGCTTACTTCCTGGTTTTAGGACGCGTCTCTCTCCTCCTCTTCACCTGCTCTTCACACACCACACTTTTCGCGGCACACGTACTTACAGCCAATCAGCTCTGAATTATGTAAGATGACGTATGGTGGGGATGGCAGCTCACTGCCCCTATGGTCATTATTTTTTGCCACACACATTAAATAGGAAAATACTCTGAGCATGCGCAGTGTAGTTTTTACAGTCACCGTTCACTTAGACAGTGAGACGGAGGAGCAGGATCGGGTTTTGTCCCACATGGCTCTAAATAGCTCAATAGGCACACACTGTAGACACTAATTAGAAGAACACATACTAAAACAGCAATGTACAGACGAATAAGATGATTAAACATGACATAAATTAAAATATATATAAAATATATTTTAATTTATTTTTTGCATTTTGTTGTAATTATTATTTTAATAGTTTTTGCTGACACTAGGTGTCGCCACTGGACACTATGGTGGCTGAGAGACATTAATACCGTACATGGCAGATTAAAAACAAATTGCAAATTAAATTGTAGCATTTTAAGCAACTATTAGGCAAATAAATTAATAACCTAGTCTATCCGTTTGAGAAACAACATTATGACATTTTCAGCACAAATCATTGTGTCTAATCAATTAAAACGTTTTTTTATTTTTTAGTACAATATAAAATAGATATTAATGAGATCATCTATTAATTATGTTTGTCTAACTGCTACACATGTATATACATAAATGTAGATATTTATGAACATCTAAATATCAGCCTGTCCTCCTACAAAAAACGACCATATAGGTCGATTGTTCAGCAGCTTATTACAACCAAGCGGCAAACTCTGGGGAACAGCCGGTGTCAGTACCAGATATGTTCGGGCTACCAGATATGTTCGGGTGTATTTCCGTCGCATCCGTCATCCGTCATATCTGTCTACTCACCTCCCTCTGCTCCCAGCGCTCTGCTGCCACACACCGGCCGTCTGCGGAACTGCAGCCGGAGGAACTCGGTACAGCTTGTTATGTGTGTGTACTTGTGCACATAAATAATGTTTCTAATTATTTACAATGAAAAAATATATATATTCTGCGTTACTTTAGCCAACACTTTTATAATATATAAGCCTGATCATGTAGTTGAAAGCAAGTACAGATGTTCTCCCTTTTCCACAGTTCTGTGTGAACTTCATCTAAGGCAGATGCTTTGCTTCTGCACCAGTTTAGCAGAAGTCTGTTTTGTAAGACTGGTTTTGTTGCAGTCTGTTCATGCTATGTGTTTCTTGCGTAAGACTATATACACACGGAACACATGTATTACAGGGCTGTACCCAGTGTGCTTCATAAAACATTTTTGAAGCTTATTTTTTTAAATTAAGCCGTTTCCATGTTATAACAGCATCTCGTTAAATCAATATCGGAAACAATAATTGTTTTTTTGTGGTTGTTTAAATGTAATTTATGGTGCTGTTAGAGTGCTTATAGACTGACCCGTTAATACAGATGCCCCCCCCCCCCCCCCCCCCCCCTTTGTGTGCGGTGAGCTGGAGAGAAGGCAGTCTATTTATTGTGGTGAAAATGTTGTTTAAAAAACCCCTAACATATATGGATTGAATCAGAATATTGTGTTGGATCAAAACATATTGTACATTTTGAGAATTCTTACATCTATACAATACATTTTGAGCTTTGGACAATGTTTGGATCAAACGAGCCAGGAACAACCTTAAGCAGCCACCACTGGAATATTATTGCAGTAATATTATAATACTAGTAGCCTTATATTAGTGTAGCCTAATATTGATCGACAAATATTTAGAAATAAATCTGGTTCTGCCTGCCTGCCTCATCGCACTCTGCCCTGCTGCATTACCATGTATAGTATTTACATTCATAATGATCCTTTTTTGTTGCAGAGCTTTAGAGGCTTTAAGAGACAAACTGTTAATGATGCCAACTTGGCGACCTACAAACTAGATATAGCAATCTTGGAGCTATTGCGGCTAGCTACTTTCATTGGAAAGAGTCTCTAGTTTTTTTCGCGGTCATTATGGGGAAGCGGAGGGATCTAGATCGTTCACACATAACAAGCTGTACCGAGTTCCTCCGGCTGCAGTTCCGCAGACGGCCGGTGTGTGGCAGCAGAGCGCTGGGAGCAGAGGGAGGTGAGTAGATGGATATGACGGATGACAGATGCGACGGAAATATACCCGAACATATCTGGTAGCCCGAACATATCTGGTACTGACACCGGGACGCCAATACGGAAGTGCCACACACTGCAGTTCATACATGGGCCGCTAGGGACTGGCTGCAGAAAGGAGCAATTTCCATAGACCCCCATGTTAAAATGCCCAACTTTACAGCAGAAAAAAACATGTTTCTACCCATGGATGCAATACATATTATTATCGATATAGTTAGATTCCACCTTCATGATTATGAATCTGTGAGTGAATTGTTTTCTAACACGACCCTTTTATTTATATTAGGTCTTAAAGTGTTTGCATAAATTAGGGCGTGGTCACTTTGATGGACATGTACATGCCTCACTGTCAGCTAACAGCAACTTGTCCACTCTGCTAGGCTACAACCATAGAGGCTACAACGTTAGTTAGTAGTACTGTACTTGACCCTTTAGCTTTAGCCGTGTTTGTGGTGATTGTGCCTTTTAGGGAATATTGTTACAAATACCAGACAATTAAAAAGTCGTGCTGTGCGCTTGAATGTACTAACAGAACTTCCAAGAAGTCTAAAATGATAATATTATACATGTTAACCCCGTTCGCAGGTGTTTGTGTGCTTGGTAGCTTAGCTTGTTACTTATTAGCCAGCTAAGGACGTAACCCTTTATGCATACATATACATTTTAGTTTATGATTCAGCCTTGGGTAAGACTTTTATAGTCTATGGCTATGACGCCCATAATGCTAAACGGGAGCAAATGTTAATAGGGGACCCAATTATCCCAGTGGTGGCCGCTGGAGCTAACGGAGCTCCGTTAACCGAACTCCGTTAGGTCCGGGCGGTGGAGTCCCTCGTTATAACTGGAGATCAAGGAATGCAGCGAAACGCAGACTTGGTTCGCCTGCTGTAGTATTAGCTAAATAAATTATGTTGAACAAGGCTTATTAAGCTGAACATCGCCACAATTGTTCTGCTATGTATCGGTACTTATTTTCTTAACGTGTGAATGACAAGCATTAAGAATAACCAAATATAGCTAATTATCTTGCAGATTGTCTCATTTGATTATGAATGTAATGTTTATATAGGGGAACTACACTGTTAGCAGTACCTTGGTATGCATGTATTTCATGTTAGCTTAGCTTCTTAGCCTGAGCTAGCTCTGTTTACTTCCAGTTCGTAGGCAGCAGGTCCCGCCTCGGCTCCGCCTCTTTGCCCTTATATGGAGCAGGCGGGATTAGACTCTGACGTCGCTGTCAAGCCGTTAGTGGCCGACTCCGCCTACTAAGGGCTTCTCTGCAACTCTGCAGAATCCTATGGGTGACGTCACGGACACTACGTCCATTTACAGTCTATGATTACAACCCAGTCACGTTTTAAAGTGTAGCACCTCTAGTGGTCGTGTAAGAAACAACATGCTCCTGTTGATTGCAAACGCTCCGAAGATTATTTTATTCACAAATAACCCTCTCTGGAAAATCCTAAATTGTGCAATAGTTTGCCCATTAAAATGCTTTTTGATTAGATTTCTAGCAAGAAGTGTATATTGTACTTTTATAATCTACGTCCAGTGGATGTGTAGGATCTATAGTTTGATAGATATTACGAAGATGATTTGAGGTCTCGCCAGGAGAACGTGTATATGCGGCAGCTTCCATGTAAAGTTAGCGTCAACCCTCACGGGGTGAAAACAGTAAGTCTTCATGATAAAACCGGAAGTATTCCCTTCACTGTCAAATGATTACACAGTGATATCTGCATTACTCATCCACTAAAAAAAAACAGTTTATCCTTGTTAATTACACAATATTGATTGGTTTAAGTTGTGTACAATGCTTTTGTGTTTTTAACCTTCGATTCGGAGAAACAAATAGTTTTTTTGGAGTTTAGACACTACAGAGTTTCCGAAGACACTACACTACCCAGAACCCTGAGCTATCGTTTGGGACTACAACATCCGCCTTGCTTTTGTTAGAGATTTAAAGGGAAAACTGATCCGCTTTTCAAATCTCCACGCGTCCCTATCAAGCTGGTTATAATACAGGAAGGAATCCATATCTACAAAGTAACCGTTAACAATAATCTACTTTAATGGCAATACGACAATGCAATACAATCATTACAATACAACATAATATATTACAATTATATTGTAATGGTTAAGGAGTATGCCGGCTCACTCCTGCCCTGGTTCGCGTGCTGCGGAGATCCTTTCGCTCGGGGCAGCATGTGAAGAGAGACCGAACGCCAGGGATCCACCGGAGATATACCAGAGTAAGAAGGAGGGGTTAGGTCAGCTGGTCATCTTTTCAGGTCATCTCATTGGGAGACGCAACGCTGGCCAGCAGGAAACCAAACAGGCTCACTTTCCAACAAAAGGTCTCAAGGCCTACATACCTACACCTCTCCCACAGAGCAATAAAACCCTGTTTACTCCAACCAGCCCAGAATGTTTATAGCCATTTTTAGTCCTTACATTTATGAAAGGACAAAACAGAGAAATCAATATAAAACACAAACACAGGTATTGTTTGAACAGTATTCACTTAACTGCTACTATTGATAACCACCAGAGAAACCCAAGGGACCTCTCTTAATATCACAAACACTGTAGCTAGATCTAAGTTGAATGCAAATCAAGACATGCTCTCACCTTCCCCCATCTTCCTTTGTCCTCAAAAACACATGTCAACAGGCCCCATATCCAGCTCACAGTTTTACCCAAATTATTCCCATTTTAAGCTTATCCATAGTTTGCTAATATGAATACATACAAATATTACACTACACTTTACAAACCTCGTGATTAGTCTTCAAGCTCTGTGATTGGATATTGGAGTGGCAGTGCAACAAGGTTACGCCGAGCGCCAAACAGCTCTTTGAAATGGAATGGAACCACGGCAGACTATCCAAAACTGGACTCGGACGGGTCCAGCCCAGCCCTCCCCCCCCCCCAGGGTGCTGGCTATTGTGTGTTTCGCAACATGTTCTATGGCACGTGACGTCTCTACTGGGAATTGTAGTTTTAAATGACGTTTTCGTATTTCCCACAATTAGAAGTTGCCAGTATTAAACTGTTTACACCCCTGGAGGTTTAAGGGATACGAAACACAGTGGTGTTATCAAATGTAAAACATATAATTAATAAATAGGTGAACATTGCCCATAATGGGCAGCATTAATATACCCACATGAGAGCTAAGGTCAGAAGAGCTTTATTTAACAGCTGGTCTTATGTCTGTGACCCCTCCTGTTGTTAATTGATAAGCCTGCAACATGCACTTGTCAAGGTTCAGATATGGCAGTAGCCATCGATCATCTTAAGATAAGATATACTTTATTGATCCCAAGTTGGGAAATGTTTTTGTTACAGCAGCATGTACTACTTTGTTCTACTCCACTACAATTCAGAGGTTAACCTGGTATTTTACTCCACTACATATATTTGTTACTTTGCAGATTCTGATTAATGATGTGAAATATAAACAACCCTTAAACCTGTTAAGCCCCGAGCCTGTTTTTCAGGTCTCAGGCTAGAAAATGACATTCCCAGAACAAATGACCATATCTTCCCTTCTAAAAGGGTTAAATTAATAATCTTTTTTCACAAAGCAAGGTTACACCTGTGAGTTGGATGTAGAAGTGTCAGAATCGATGTTTTTTATTTTAAAGTAAATTCAGATTGAACACAGTAAAAAAATGTAAATTATTGTGTCCGTCCAAAAAAAAAAAAAACCTATAGTGAAAACCATCCTTGAATGATGGGATGGTAGACTAAAAGCTTTAGGAATCTAAACTACAACATATAATAAGTACCCTGTATCAAGATTGATGCAAAACAAGTGAAATGTGACCTTTTTAGAGAGATTTAGAAAAAAACCCACTTCTGGGGTCATTTGGGTGGATTTTCCATATCTCTGGCCCCCCTTGGTCGATTTTGCTGATTGACATCTCTTTCTAATCGTCAGAGCCAATGGAATCGAGGGGAACTCCCACATACTCCTTATTTGGTCATGTGTGTGTGTGAGACTGACGCATAGCCAAAACCGGAAGCTGCGATAACTCTGGTGGCTACCATTAGCAGCTAATTTTTACTCTCCGATTCTTACATAAAAATGGAATTATGGATTATAAATTAAAAAAATATTATCAACCTATGGATTAACCGATTCATCCGCGTTTTTTCTCGTTTGAATGCCATTGAACAAGTATTTTGATCAGATTGACTGGTGAGACGATCTCCCGTAAAAGCTCCGTAAAGGTACGTGTTGTGAAGTCTGTTTGCCCCTGTCGCGAGTTCGGATCAATCAGTCATGATACTATATACCTAAATAATCTGTGGAACCTCAGCTTTAATCGGATATCTTGTATGTGCAGCTACGATAAGTAATAAGGGTATCTTTTATCTTGAGTTCTGTGCCAAAGTGCGTTAGCATTTTTCGCTCAGGGGTCATTTAGATGCTTCTTATGAGACTTGTGTTTTGTTTTGGTAAAAATTGTTTGTATCGTCAGTTAGCTGAGATTATTCCCGTTAATCTGGTATAACACATTAATAGGTTCTTAAATATTAAGATCCCCTGAGACACAGTGTCGTGAAAAAAAAAAAAGGACCCGCCGAGGGGGTCCTTGGGGCTTAACGGGTTGAATCAGACTTTAGTTACACCTGAGTCAAATTCAGGGAAGGTGATTGTCAAGTGCCAAAATAAACTCTGCAATATATTAGCCGTTAAGTACTTTGTCAGACTTAATATTTATCTGTTGATACCCACAACGTTTTTTTCTTATTCAAAAGAAGACCTTAACTTAAAGTATTCTTTAATCATTTAAATAAAGCCTTATTAGTTTGTCTGTTTTGCACATCCTCCTATTAATATCTTTGGACGTCCTGCACTAAACTGATTGTAGAGATCACTAGTATCTTCTTGATATGTTCTATTCTATATTTCTATCTACCTTCTACTTTCCCCCTATTTTGTATGTAGGCTACTCTAATATTTAAATGTTTTCATCAAATATAACATTAAACAACAAAATGAAATAACGTGATTTAACCACTAGGCCAGGGATCTGCAACCTTTTTGACCTAAAGGCCATTTTGACCCCTTTTCCACCAATTTATTTTGTCTGGAGCCGCAAAAAACACATTTGATAGCTTATAAAGTTGTATATATGGTTACATCATAGACAAAAACTACAGTTTCTTTGCATTTATTATTTATTACATTATAGAAAACGGTTTACCTCTAATAATAAACAAAGAACTCTTATAAGGAGAATACAAAGAAATACACAGGCCAACTTTAAAATAAACCAACGCAGCACTTGGGGAGTCCTCTGCACATTTGAAGAAAATGGGCCCACTTTGAAATAAATAAAACATATAGCTGCACCCTAAAAAGAGTTAAATGATTGAATTAAGACTGAAGATCGTCAGCTGTCTTCCTCTTCCGTGTTTTTCCTCGATACGTAAAGGCTGCAGTACCTTTGACAACTTCTCTCCACATATCAAACATACCGGTAAGCCAGCATCGTTTGCTGTGAAAGCATATAACTCTAACCACGCAGAATGAAACCCTCTGTGTTCCTCCGATACTTTTATTTTCTTTGATTTATCCATAGTTCGCTCATCGAGCCGGGGTCAGGTTATTCACCTGCAAGAAAAGGCGCTGGCGCGGGACCGCAACAGGATATGACGCATATTTTAGTTGACCTAATAGGCTCTGTGCACAAGATGGCGTCTATCAACTTCCGGCGGCTGGGTGTGCGGCTGAGTACTTCCGGTTTGAGTACAGAGTTACAGCTTGACAGTTTGACAGTTTATTATGTCACACCGAGAGCAAGAATGAGTGGATTTCGGGGTAAAGAAAAGTGATTGGCCTTCCAGCGTGTAAGAAAGTCGGCACTACATTGCTGTGTGCCCCTTTGTACAAATTCGTCCCGTTATCAGAATCAGAATACCTTTATTAGTCCCACAGAGGGGACATTTGCAGCGTTGAAGCAGGAAAGAGCCACAGACAGCTAAGTGTTGCATATCTTACATGCGTTAAAAAGTACTAAGTTATAATATAATAAACAATATGCTAAAAAAAAGATAAAAAGTTACATAATTTTCAAAAATACAGATAAAAAACAAATCAAATCTACAAATCAAATCCTGTAGCAGTTCTTAGGATTTAGCAGCCCGGTATATATATTAGTTATTAAAGATGGCATATGTATATAAAGTATATATTGCACATAGTTTGACGGTATTTAACAGCAGCAAGTTACACAATGTTATAATCGGGAGATAAGTTTACATTCATTTCGGCAAGCCTGGGCAACAACAATTAAAAGATTTCTTGCTCCCAAACCAATTGTGTATTTCATTACAAAAAGCAGTTATACCATACCATGTTTAGGTACTAATGAATTATATCCTCAAAACAAACGCACACATAAATAACAAAGGAAAATACATAATTTAATAAATCCACAATATGATAACATTTTAAAGATTCATTTAATAAACTTTTACAAAACATAGGTTGATGTTATATCGATGGGAAAAATACATATTTAAACATTTCAATTAGTCTCTGCATATTTAAGTAATGCTAGTTTATATAACAGATGAACAGATGTACAATATCCAGAAAGTAGATGCAAAAAATATATATAATGTGTATATTTCCAACATATCCTCTGAAAGAGTGTTAGTCGTTGAGTTGAGTAGTGAGCCATTCGTTTTTTTTTCGTGGTGCGATGTCTGCTGAGAAGTCCTTATGCCTCGCTGACTTTGAGGACATCTGGGTCTGGCAGCTCCCTCCGCACGGCCTTGTAACGTGTACTCCTTTGAACATGTTTATATGATAATTAGGACTTTAAGATCAATTTTACACTCAGAAAACAATCACAAAGTTGTAGCAGGCTACATACAATTACTTAGGACAATAGATATTACCTTACACTGTCAGCAACTGTAAACTGCTTTGGCTTAGTGGAAATGAACACCATGTCACTCACTCTGCCTGGTTTCACACCCTATTAATTACACAAAAGAATTGTCAAATTAATTGAAAAGGTCGTTGATGCAACATACTAAATCAGCTCTTGGCACAAAGTAAATACTCATTAAACCGTGGATTGGTTGTGAACACTGTAGAGTTATATTTGTATTTATTCATGTTAGCAAACTATGGATAAGCTTAAAATGAGAATAATTTGGGTAAAACTGTGAGCTGCATTTGGGGCCTGTTGACATGTGTTTTTGAGGACAAAGGAAGATGGGGGAAGGTGAGAGCATGTCTTGATTTGCATTCAACTTAGAACGAGCTACAGTGGTTGTGATATTAAGAGAGGTCTCTTGGGTTTCTCTGGTGCTTATCAACAGTAGCAGTTAAGTGAATACTGTTCAAACAATACCTGTGTTTGTGTTTTATATTGATTTCTCTGTTTTATCCTTTCATAAATGTAAGGACTACAAATGGCTATAAACATTCTGGGCTGGTTGGAGTAAACAGAGTTTTATTGCTCTGTGGGGGAGGTGTAGGTATGCAGGCCTTGAGACCTTTTGTTGGAAAGTGAGCCTGTTTGGTTTCCTGCTGCGTTTCCTGCTGCGTTGCGTCTCCCAATGAGATGACCTGAAAAGATGACCAGCTGACCTAACACCAAACCCCTCCTTCTTACTCTGGTATATATCCGGTGGATCCCTGGCGTTCGGCCTCTTCTTCACATGCTGCCCTCGGGTGAAAGTAGCTCTGCAGTATGCGAACGAGTGCAGGAGTAAGCCGGTATTACTCCTTAAGCATTACAATATAACTGTAATATATCATGTTGTATTGTAATGATTGTATTGCATTGTCATATTGCCATTAAAGTAGATTAACTGTTACTTTGTAGATATGGATTCCTTCCTGTATTATAACCAGCTTCATAGGAACGCGCGGAGATTTGAAAAGCGGACCAGTTATCCCTCCAAATCTCTAACAAAATGGTGACCCCGACGTGTAGAGATAACGAAGCTGAGGAAGAATTCAGACGCTTTCAAACATCTCAGACAATCAGCAGGACTCTGCAACTTTGCAAATAAGGTAAGCAGACGATGAAAGTCGCCTGTCTGTAATTGGATACGCTAAAACTTTAGGATTGTCTGTAGGCGTTTCACAGTGTTTTTATAGTTTAAATGGAATATACAATGCATATTTTACTATGTTAGGAAAGTTATATACAAAACGTAAACGTTGATCGACAGGTAGACGAAAGTCCTGCGTGACGTAAAATAGAGCAGTTTGGCGCGGATCTGCAGGTAGAATATTCCTGAGTGGCGTAGAAATGGTGCAGTTTGTTATGCGAGGTTTGATTCCTGCACGACAAAACCTGGAAACTCGATAAATCAGATCGAGTCGCCGTTTAAAACTGGGGTTTAAATAACAGACCAATGCTAAAAGCTTAAAGCCAGAGGTCTGTTATATATTAAACCAAGGTAGAGCGTTTCCCTTTGTCTGGAAACTTCTGCTGCTGCCATCTAGTGGCTGAAAGGGGGTATCACACCCTTGAAACTTCTGCTGCTGCCATCTAGTGGCTGAAAGGGGGTATCACACCCTTGAAACTTCTGCTGCTGCCATCTAGTGGCTGGAAGGGGGTATCACACCCTTGAAACTTATGCGAGCTTAGAGTTTAATCATTACATTGCTGGCCGGTATTGTTTGGTAAACTGGTACAAAACAATAAGGGATTGAACATTTTTTACAACGACAACACCAGGAGATGAGTAAACTCAAGAATCTGTAGAGTGTAAATACATTGTGCAAAACACATTTTACACTCGAACTGTTTGCAAATGTAGACAATATAAATAAATGTTCAGAAAGAAGACATAGGCCTACACTTGATTCAAATTTCATTACTGTGATCCGATTGGTGTGCTCTGCAGGTTTACTATTGTTCGAAGTAACAGTGGGATTTAAAATGAGAGAAGATATGGAGATGTTCTTTCATAGTGTGTGGAATATGTGATGCTGGAAACATGTAAGTATTTCGGAGTTGTGTTGGGTAAATATGTAACAATGGATGAAACAATTTTTGGAGTGAGTTTTTGTAATATCATAAGTAGACATTAATTATGTTGTTTAGATGGCATTTAACAACTAAGACAGATAGTATGATTAGAAAGAGACAGAGTGGAAAGGGTTGGATTTATTTAACATCAGTGTGCTAGACTTCTTATAGGTAATGTGTACCGGGACCTGGACTCCCCCTCTGAGTTAGAAAGGCTTTGATCCCGACCCTCCAAGCAGACAACGAGACCTAACCCAACAGGAGACTCCTCCTTCTCCATCGTACAGACAGAGAACCAGAGCTGAACCAACAACAACAACAAGACTACATCAAGACTGCAGCCAGAACTATCTCCACCTGTGGCATCCAGAACCAAACCAGCATGCTGACATACAGAGAGATACTCTCATCGGTCCCTCAAACAGGACATGAAGTTCCAAACTGCGCTGCGAGATTTGGCACAATAGACATGAGAGCAGAATCCGCCCTCCATAAAAACAGCAGAGAGACTGTAAAGGAGGAGTGCAACAACAGTGGCATGATGGGGCTGCAGATGTGACTGGGCCAATGGCTGCCTACAAAAGTTACAGTGGATGGATTCAACAGCTGATGGACTGAAGAGAAGACAGAATCAGAGGAGTTGGCATGGTCGATTAGAAGTGAGGAGGCCGGGGTCACGGCTTGAGAAAACCAGGGGAGGAGGAAAGGAGAACGGGAATGGGTGAGTTATACATAAACACACTTATTCACGAAACGCACATTTAAATAACTTGAATTAACTTCATAAAGACAGAAAGATTTATTAATCATTTGGTAAATTAAAAATAGCAGTAAAGAGGAAACTATTAAAGTAAAATGATAATCATCCTAAAACACACTGACAGAGTATAACCATATTCTTCAATATTTTCATTATGTTAACAATTCATTCTTTAAGACATTTGTATTCACGTGTGAATAAAGTAGTGATCTCATTGGTTACAATATTGATCACCATTAAAAGGATAGTTTTAGGAACCACTCTATAGGACAAATCTTTGTTTGTATTAATGGCTAGTGCCAAGCCACATATTAAATTCCAATCTAAAGTGTTGATTTCACCATTGTGGCATAGTTATTACCAGACTTCGGTTTTAAATCCTTGATAAAGGAGGGAGTAATTGTTGCATGTTCGGACACCCAAGGTTCCACACACTGCTAAAGAGTTTAACATCGTTTTTTAAGTAGACCAGAATTATGATGAGCTATGAAATGCAGAGCGACACAGATCCTAGTAATGTTTTGACTCAAGATAATAGTTATTGTACAAAAGTTTCTGAAATAGATCATTAGACATTTTAATTAGTAGTGGTACTCGAAGGAAGTGAGTTTTGTACCAAGTTTCAGGAAAAGTGGGAGGCGGAAGTCCCAATGACAAGTGAGAATCATCTTGAAAATTATAGTTGAAATCGTGACATATTTTTGTAGACAAAGGATACTGGCCTATGCTGAAATGTCAAAGTCTCTGCAGAGCACGACACATGGCCAAAAAAGACGGAGACCAACTGACCTTTGACCCTGACCGACAGTGTAACTTGACAAGGCACTGTGGATGACTGACTCTGGGGTGAACCTGACCAAACTTGACATGACAACCAGACAGTGTGAGTGTGAATGTATGCCGGCATGTGATCAGTGTAACTGCATGATTCTAAAACAATAACTAACCAAGCATGTTTTTGGACTAACATATTATTTTGGAGCTCCAAGGGAAACGAGAGGTTTCCTAAAAATTCCACAAAAAGGGGAAACCGCACATGTGATATTTTCCTCTCACATGAGTTGGCGGTTTGCAAATGTAAAACTACAATCTGAAGATTCTGTTTCTTTTAGGCCTGAAGGACGGAGAGGAACACTTCTTTTCACTGAAGTGTTCACTGTGGAAATAATGATAATAATGTTCGTTATGTTCCTAACCAATTACCTGACAGTTTTTGTTCCCCTCCCATTACAGGCTTTTGTTACACATTATTTCATGTGTAAAAAGGGGGGAGTGAGTATAATGTATAAATGTCAACATGGCTGTAAAATTCACAATTTAAATTTTTCTTTTAAGGATTGACAGAAACCTTCCGCCCCAACCCAGATGTTCAAACTGAGCATTGAATGTAATTAACCTGCTCCATATCTGGGGATAAGATACTGTTTGATGAATGTTGAGATGTTTCTAAATATTGATTTGAATTATAGCAGGTAACAAAGAATCAGTGGCCAAGGGGCTACTGTGAAACTGAAGAAGTTGACCTGTGATAATGAAACAATTTTGTAATATTTTAACAGACATTAGAGCAACTGAGGTTTGAAATGTAGAAAGAACATATTACAGTTAAAGCTAAAACATAGTAATGTAATGAGACAGAATTTAATTTAGACAACATCATGTAACTAGCCTGGTAAAGAAGTAAAAGCCATAGACTTTATTGTTTAGGTCATTATGGGGATATACATTTCATCTAAATTTAGAATAGAAAGACATTTGATGACAGTTTGTTGGAATTCTGTATTCATTTTTTCAGCGTGATAATATCTAAGCACTGACAGGTAGAAGCAGTATCACCAGGAAATAATTCACTTTGTTAGTATCGTGATTTTGGTTGTTTTTGAATCCATAACATTAGTGTGTTTCTTTACCAGAAACATTAGCAGTTCATATTATATTTGGATTTTAAATAGGATTTCATTTAAAAATAAACACGGATGCTTGTCAGAAATTCAGAGCTATTGAAATATGTTATTTAGTTTACCTAAAGATGTTGGGGTTCTTATTTAGTTGGCACAATCCAAGTATTAAGATTCTGAAGCTGCACTGGCAGATAGGAGATCTACAATTAATTTGGAAAACCTGTTCACAGACGGCTGTTGTTTCAAGACACCCCACCAAGAGGCTCCAAGTGGGGCAAAACAGCTGAGCGTAGGCTTGAGGGAGTTGTATCAGATTTCTCCACACAGGTCACTGGCGCCAAAAGGGGGACCCGAGAAGCACGAGGCCGACAGCAGAGTTCGTCTGGCTGAAAGTCATCAGGACAAAGTGGCTCAACCCCAGGCTCTCCGACCCCGACCGAGTGACCCAGCGGACCTCTTATGCCGTCTGCCTGGGAGAAAAGGGGGACAGCTCGTACCACGGGAGCCAGTGTGCGGCGGGGAAACCACCTACTAGGACCAGGGGACGACATCAGGACGGACGTGGTCCTGGCAGACGTGGACTACTCGGAAGCAGCGGACTGGAGGACCAGGACCCTGGAGACATCCTTACAGCAGACGACCCGGGAGGCATCATCAGCGGGCCGGAGAAGGAGGACCCTGGAGACATCTCTACAGCACCGACCCGGAAGCCGCCATCAGCGGGCCGGAGGACGAGGAGGAGGAAGACATCTCTCTAGCAAGCAGCCCAGAAGCTGCTGTCAGCGGATTGGGAGACAAAGACACGGCAAGCCAGGACGGCACAGGGAACTTGTCGAGGCAGCAGAGGAGTCTACTTCGCTCTGATCAGTTCTACCCGTGAAGGGCAAGCTGCATCTCCCCCTCCCTATTAGCTGTCCTTGTGGGCTATTCCTCCGGGGGGGGGGGCTGATGATTCTAGCACTCAGCTACCCCCTCATGGTTTCTTCACTGCCATGGAAAGTGGTGTTCTGTCTCCATGAAGGTTTCAAGTACTCTAAATACCAGCTTCGGATGGATTTACGGACACAGTAGAAAATAATGACAGTGGGTATATTTCAAAATGCCTTGTCTAAGTTTATCTCTGGAGAAGGAGATAAAAAGGGGGATTTGTAGAGTTATATTTGTATTTATTCATGTTAGCAAACTATGGATAAGCTTAAAATGAGAATAATTTGGGTAAAACTGTGAGCTGCATTTGGGGCCTGTTGACATGTGTTTTTGAGGACAAATGAAGATGGGGGAAGGTGAGAGCATGTCTTGATTTGCATTCAACTTAGAACGAGCTACAGTGGTTGTGATATTAAGAGAGGTCTCTTGGGTTTCTCTGGTGCTTATCAACAGTAGCAGTTAAGTGAATACTGTTCAAACAATACCTGTGTTTGTGTTTTATATTGATTTCTCTGTTTTATCCTTTCATAAATGTAAGGACTACAAATGGCTATAAACATTCTGGGCTGGTTGGAGTAAACAGAGTTTTATTGCTCTGTGGGGGAGGTGTAGGTATGCAGGCCTTGAGACCTTTTGTTGGAAAGTGAGCCTGTTTGGTTTCCTGCTGCGTTTCCTGCTGCGTTGCGTCTCCCAATGAGATGACCTGAAAAGATGACCAGCTGACCTAACACCAAACCCCTCCTTCTTACTCTGGTATATATCCGGTGGATCCCTGGCGTTCGGCCTCTTCTTCACATGCTGCCCTCGGGTGAAAGTAGCTCTGCAGTATGCGAACGAGTGCAGGAGTAAGCCGGTATTACTCCTTAAGCATTACAATATAACTGTAATATATCATGTTGTATTGTAATGATTGTATTGCATTGTCATATTGCCATTAAAGTAGATTAACTGTTACTTTGTAGATATGGATTCCTTCCTGTATTATAACCAGCTTCATAGGAACGCGCGGAGATTTGAAAAGCGGACCAGTTATCCCTCCAAATCTCTAACAACACATACTGTACTTACCATGGTTCTTGGCTTGTGCCATCGCTGCTCTGTTTCAGTGCAGCTGAGGACAGGGGGTACAGCAGCCAGGTTGAATGTGGAGTAGTGTGCGGTCTGGAACAGCAGTGCAACATTGTGGTTGCAGAGTGCTGTTCCAGCTACACAGGAACACTTTGCCACTGCAATCTCCACAGGTGAACAGTTCTTAAAACAAAATGTCAGTCATTTTACATTTAGGACACTGCTTCAATACAACACAGACAAATGAGAGAGCTGGGAGCAGGCTGATCAGCCAAGTAATAGGTGTGGGAAAAGGCTAAACCATGTCAGGTTGTCAGTCATCACATACACAGAAGTTCTGCTGTTTGGAATACTGTAATTTAAGGACATTCAAACAGATACGCTTGTATAGCGTGTCTCAGCTTTCTCAATGTATTATCTTATATTATAACCAGAGTTGGGTTACTGTAATAATATTACTTTTGTCGGTAACGGAGTAGTGTAACACGCTACTTTTATAATTCAGTAATCACACTACAGTTACTAACATTGCCCCGACATGCGTTACTTCGTTACTTACTAAAATCAGTCATAATAAAACCTCAACAAACACCTGCAAAGAACACATGCTAAGGTGAAGCTAACGCACAGCTATTTGTTGTTTGTTTATATCACGTAGTCTATTCTTCTTCTCTGTTTTCCGGTTGTTGCCTGTTTTGAATGATGAATACACACTACCGCCGCCTGCTGGTAAGGAGAGTTATTGCCACTCACGTATGCGCAGTTCGTACGTGCTCGGCATAAGTCTTTGCGGTGTCTGGTTCCAGTGCAACACATGGCCAACACGCAGGAGAACACGCCGACGCAACAGCGTGAGCAGATATAGACTGCGCAAAATATACAGATAGCAGGAGACAGAGGACAGCCATGGTCAGATAGGAAAACATTCAGGATCTGGATCAGTCTTATGCGACAATGAAAACTGAACTAAAGAGAACATTTGCAACTTTAGCAGTCTGCGTGATCTGCCTCCAGGGAGGGGCGGGCCGGCCCTGCGAGTAAAGTAACAAGTAAAGTAACGAGTTACTTTATGTAGAGAGTAACGAAGTAGTGTAATATATAACTTTTTTTTAGTAACGACCCCATCTCTGATTATAACTACATAAAATAGTGTTAGTAGAACGTTGAACAGCTTAACATAGATGTAGGGTACAAAACCAGCACTTACCTAACACTGGCCCATACAAATAATTGGACCCTACATGGATTATACTAACCATTCAGTAAAGAACAGCAGCCGTCACAACCAGTTTCTGAGATTTCCGTGAAAGCAGAGACGGTTTTCAACCTCTCATTAAGAATCTTTGATGAAAGCTAAGTTTGGGTTTAGCTAATGTATTTATCATTTTACACGAGAGGGTTACAAAACGAAAATAAATCTGTAGCCCCTTCATGCTACACACACATAGCTAGCTACCAGTTGATGTGAGCAAATGTATTGTCACTATGTAATCTGTTGCAACACGTCAGCTAGCTGGGCTTTTTTTGTAATCCTAAATCACAGGTTACCTACTCTAGCCACATCAAAACCCCAGAACATGAACCTGATTGAGGCTTTGAACCGATTAACACTTGTTATGTTCCTCCCTACTCTGAGATCGTGAGGCTTTTCATGCTTTCTCATGGACCTGTAACAGCTAGCCCTGATGCTCACTCTCCCTGAAGGTAGATCTTTGTTTGAAACTGTGGGGAATTGGATATCATTCATGTTATCCAAAAAAACGTAATAGTATATCATTACAACGCTTTACACTGTATCAAGACTGTCAAGTTGTCAAAGTTAGCCAGTAACTACAGCTTTGTTTGTCACTTACCTTCATAATTGTCGACGTAGCTGGATATGTAGCTACATCTTGAACCCCTTTTCTCTTTTGCTCCTCGGGGCTGAGGCTGCCGCTTGTACCAGCCGATGTACATCACTGATATGAACCTTCGGTAGGTCTTGGAAACATCGAGTGTAAAATAGTGTCTATATAATATCTATACCAGGGTTGCCAACTTTGGGTACCTGGCTGGAGTGAGATTTTGATATCATGGGTTTAATTACACATATGCGCACAAAATGACTGCTATCGTGTCAGCAGCGAGACCTTAGCATATAGGATATATATACAATATATACAAATACACAATATTGGACACAGACTATAAAGGGCACACAGTTTCATTCACTAATGAAAGTCAAACACATGCTTGTTTCCACTGTTTTATTGTGTGCCTGTCGCGATAAGCAATTAATTGACTTATCGTACAATAAATAAAAATGAACTCGATAAATTGCCATTTACATGAGGATGTGACTAGCAGTTTGAAAGGATGTACTTGAATTATTATTATATATTATCATTATGTCAGTGGTCTAAATGGTCATACAACGGTGCCGACAATAATTTCCGGGAAAATGTATCCAACAAAATTAATTATCGTGAGAGGCCTATACATGAAACACACACACACACAAACAAATCTACAGACTTACTCCAAACTGCCAAATATATTAATTAACACACTCTCATATACTCTTTGACTCTATTTTGGCCTAGAACAATAAGCAGCAGACTTTTACTTTTTTATCATTTCTACTGGATCTTAGATCTGCGCATGCGCAATACGGGTCGGCAGTTGCGGCTCCAGAGTATTTTTGTTGGGTAATCTATGGTAGGGCTAACCCATACAGTGGTGGGGCTCAAGTCAGTATTTGCAATGTAATTACACACTCCCCTTGACAGTGTAACGCCACCCGTGAGGGTTAGATTATTTCCCTGTCTCAATCCAAATTGAACTGTATTGTAGTAAATAAAAAGGGCGACCTGGAGTCAATCCTGCAATTTTTCCACAGGTGAAAGTTGACGTGCTGAAAACCCAACCCCTGCAGGGGGGTCTGGGGGGATTCTCCCCCAGGAGATTTTTTGAAATACTAACATAAAATACACATTCTGGTACTCTCTTGAGAAGAAAAAAAAAATATATATTACTACACTACATATTTAAAAAAATGAATGCTATTTTAGTTTTTTGTTACTTTGTTCTGAAAGCTGAACCTGCTGGACCTCACAGAGAGAAGAGGGAAGAGGCTGTGTGAATTACTTTACATTGTGGATAAGGGTGGATAGCCCCCATTGTTCTGTGTGCCAAAATGAAAGACAGCCCACACACCTATCACTCATCAAACCGTGGGGTCTTATTTCATTACGTGTTGATAGAAATCAACACGTAATGTTGTATCGATGTATATAGAGATGTACTACAGCAAAAGTATTCTCCGTCGGGACTTCCTGCAACAACACCACGCTGTTATCTTGATTCTGATTGGCCAGGAGACATTATCTAAGATGTTCTATTGAGAAGATGATCACTACATGACAAAAGTTTTCAAAACCGTTTCTAGTCTTCGGTATTCTTGTTTTTGGCGTGAGAATAGTTTGGGCAGCGTGAGAGCGTGAGATTGAGAGTGAAAGCGTGTGTCACACGCCAGATGCGTGAGAGTTGGCAACCCTGATCTATACGCTATCTCTCTCGCTATCTATACGCTATCTATCGCTCTTCCCTCTACCGCTCTACTGTAGACCGGAAGTTTACAACCGCACACCCAGCCGCCGGAAGTTGATAGACGCCATCTTGTGCAACTAGCCCATTAAAACCGTTTTTTTAAAAAAGATTACGTGTCACAGTGTCACCTCAAAATACAAGATACAAAACATTTTCAACCATGCAACAAAATATAAATAGTCCTACAAATATTTGCATTTTATTTCCTTTTTATTTTTGTCTAAACTCAAGGGAGCCAGATTAGAGGGCTTAAAGGGCTGCATGCGGCTTGAGAGCCGCGTGTTGCCGACCCCTGGTCTAGGATTAAGTATGATGAGAGGATTTTGTGTTTTGAATATATAAAGAGAAAAGTCACATTTACATACATTTAAATAAATGTATGATAAAATGAACATGTCAAGATATAGCCAATATACAATCAACATGCTTGAATATAAAGGCAAGGAGAACAATAAACAGATGAACATTTAGGTTTTATGTGTAAATTGTGATAGAGCAAACCATCTTAATACATGTAGCAGCCTAAGACAGCAAACTAAGCTTCTTTAACTGCTGCTAGAAGACAGTTTTACCATGGGGTATTTCTAACAAGACCAAAAACATATACAAGGCTTCCAAAACAGAAGAAACCAACTCAATGCAGTATTTTTTATTTCCTTCAAAACGACAAAAGCCCAAATAAAAACTAAATAACAATAACATAACATGTGATGTCAGAAATATGAATATAAGACTAACACCTACAGCAGGGGTATTCAACTAAAATTCAACGAGGTTCAGTCAGAGAAAATCTCCCCATGCAAAGGTCCGGAACATCAAAATGTCTAAGTTGCTTTATAAATTAGTGTGATATATATTGAAGTAGCCTGTAGCTTTATCAACGTCTGCATGTAATCAACAACTGACTGCCAATCAAATAAATAAATTACAATTCATAAACATCAATATTTATTGTCAATTAACATTGAACTATACAGATAGTACTGTGGATATGTGTAATGTTCCTCTCGGGCTGCATTTAAAAATAGCTTTTGAAAATAAGTGCATCTTAAAAGTGCTTAATTTTAGGATAAATAAAATAAAGTGTAGCAGCAGCTTGAGTTTCCCTTTTTCTTTGTAACCGTTTCACATCATGACTTAACAGTTTCAGAAGATTATAGAACAATATCAGTCTTTACACATCATAACAATTGAACAGTTTTAAGGTTTCTCTTTCTTTCCCTCTTATTTTGCAGTCCTTCACTCGCTTTTTTTTAATTCAGTGCGAGAATTGAGCTTGAGCTTGTCCTGCCAGGAGTTTAAATCTGGGCTGAAATTGTGTCAGGGCCATTCTCATACACACATGCAGGTGCTCATTGGTTAGCCTCGGTTAGCCTGCCCTGGAACAATATTTAGTTTTGATCCTGGTCGACTGATCATATTGGGCTCTGAGACTGCTTATTTTTTGTGACCTCAGTTCTGACTTGAGAGGGAATGTTTGGTCAAACACTTTGTGTTTTGTCTCATAGTGGCGTTCTGGCACTTTTTATGAGCGCCACGGTCTCTGAACAAATGGGACACACTGGTTCTGTGCTCCCAGTGGGCAGGATGAACATGAAGGAGTCCGTCTACTCAGGGTTAAAAGCTCTGTTCTCACTGTCCACTTTCCTCTTCTTGGAGAGCGCCATGTGTAATTATTTGTCTCTCCCTGTCTGCCGCTAACACGCCTGTTCACTCTCCTCTCCGCTTCTCTCCCTGTATCGCTAATTATTCTCTTCACTCACTTTCCTCTCCACTTATCTTTGCCGCTCTCTCATCTCTTCTTCTGTGTATCGCTCACTCGTCTCTTTCGCCCCCTTGTCGGCAGCGGTTAAAATAGAATCGCCCCATCAAAATTGAAATCCCCTATTAATGTATTGATTATAGGTCGGCGTCCGGATCCGGACCGCGGCCCGCCTGTTGCCGACCCCTGACCTACAGTATGTTTGCTAAATGAGAATATTTGTATCTTATAAAATAATTCCTACAACATACGATACAATACGATACGATATTACTTTATTAGGTTCACTAGGTTGTTATGATAGGCTGAGTCATAGAGTCTCTGATAGGGTTGACCAACAATCTTTGAGCAGATCTTTAAAAGGTGGAGCAGTTTTGATTTTAACGCTGCTGACAGACATTTGTACCAGGTAGTATTGCAGTACTGTAGAATGGACATGATCACAAATGTAAAGAACAACAGAATAATTTCTCTGCTCGCGCCAAAAGACCTAAGACGGCGGAGAAAATAAATTCTTTGTTTTGTCCTTTTGCACAGATAATCAATGTGATCCTTCCATGACATCAGATGGTCAATAATTACACCCAGGTATTTGTATGAAACTCCCTGCTTGATCTCATCTGTATGGATGACAAATGGGGACTTTATGGGAGTCAGATGGTGAGCCAAAAATGATTTCCTCAGTTTTCTTGGTGTTGATCTCAAGAGCATTGTTATCAGTCCACTCGACCACCTGATTTACAGCCTGTTGGTGCAGCTCAGGGTCGTCTGTGTTACTGAGCAGAGATATTATTGCAGTATCATCAGAGTACTTAATGATGAATTGATTTGGTGTGTTGGTACGACAATCATCAGTGTAGAGAGTAAAGAGCACAGCTGAACTCACGCAGCCCTGGGGGGCCCCTACATTGGTTGTGATGGCAGATGACAGGGTTTTGTTAACCTTCACAAGTTGCTCTCTACTGGTGAGGAAAGCAGCATACCAGTAAATCAGGTATGGATTTACTTCCATTTTGGCCATTTTTGACACCAAGATGTCTGCTTGTATTGTGTTGAATGCTGATGAGAAGTCTAGGAAGAGGGCTCTTGCATAAGTGTTACGTTTATCTAAATGTTTAGTGATGATGTGAACCAAAGTGGCCACAGCATCTTCTGTACCGCACCCTTGTTTATAGGCAAATTGGTATGGATCAAGTTTGTCTTGTGTTGTACTGATAAGGAATCGGAGCAGAATTATTTCTAGTGATTTCATAATCACTGATGTGAGGGCTATTGGTCTGTAGTCCTTATGTTCTTTTGGGCATGGAATTTTGGGCAGCGGTTTGATGTGGGAAGTTTTCCATGACAGAGGGATGGTGTGCGTGTCAATGGAAGCCTGAAAGATGGGTTGCCACACTGGAGCCAGCTCAGTAGCAACGTTTTTCAGCAGAAAACCGCTGCACCCATCTGGCCCAGCCGCTTTCTTGGTGTTAGTGCACTGAAATGTTTTTCTGACCTCTTCGACACTGATGGTAATTGTGTCAGAGGAAGTAGGTATTATGGTTTCGAGCATTTCAGTGCACTTTGCAGAATTATCCAGTGACTCGAAACGGGTAAAGAACGTGTTTAGTTCGTTAGCAAAACAAAATTCATTTTCTGTCACAATGGGTTTAGCTGAGGGTGACATTCCTGTCATGGTTTTCATGGTGTCCCATACTTTTTGGGGGTTTTTGGCTTTAAAAGCATTTTCCAAAAGCTCTCTGTGTGCCAGTTTTGATTCCCTCAATTTTACTTTCAGTTCTTGCTCTGTCTGTTTCAGTGCTCCATAGTCTTTGTTTTTGAAAGCTATTTTCCTGGTATTTATAACGGTTTTAATGTCCTTGGTCACATAAGATTTATTATTTGGATAGATTTGTATTTCTTTAGTGGGAACAACTAGTTCTACACAGAAGTTGATATAGTCATTGGTAACAGTAGTTATTTCATCTAGTGAACCTTCCTGAAAAATGTCCCAATCTGTCAAATCAAAACAGGCTTTCAACTGTTCCCTACTTTCATTATACATCTTCTGTATAACAAATTATATTTGCAATGATCTAAGAAAGTTAACCCTTCTTTGCGTTCGGTCATACCCCCTTCCCATACTATTTTCGGTCAAAATTGGCCGATGTGTTTTGCACAGTGATATCTCTGGAACCCCTTATCCAATTTTGATGGTTGACATCTCATTTGAACAGTCAAAGCAAGTATAATCAATGGGTGGCAGACAGAATCGGGCTTAACTGAATAACCCCTTAGAACCGGCCCATTTGTTGTTAAACATTTATTTAAATGAATGAATCTTTCTCTTGTTAGTCAAGGAATTCAATGTATGATGGTTGGTCCTGCTTTTGTGTTCCGTTTTGGTGTAAAATGTAGCCTACATTTAAATAAAAATATTATAGTAATGTGAAGCCTTTTAGAAATGAATTGCACATAATAATTCCCCACGGAGCTGTGAGCACCAATACATTTATGTGACGCTTTTCCACTCATCTTCCAATTGTCGGTTTTCCTCGACTAGCTGTGAATGGTGGGGGCGGGGCTTTTATACGCGAGTAGTGAAACACTTCCGCGTAGTCTGCTTGTGTGTATCCTCCCTTTTGTCTGTTAGACAGCTATCATACTGAATAAATATTGACTGTGAATGTATGCAAACATGTATGGCATATGGCTGTCTAACAGAAGTTACATTAACTTCTCACTTATTCTGACAATGTACTTAACCCCAAATAAAAGAACCCAATAAAGAGTTGTCAAATAATAGTGAAGTCACGTTGTAATAACAATAACTCATCTCTCTCTCGTTTTATTTTTGAGCTTTGCTAAAAGCCACTGTGTCAAGTGTCCATCTTGGGATGCCGTCCGGAGTTGTCCAATATGGCGGACCATCTCGCACATGCGCAGTACCGATTGGGCAGGGGGACGGATCGGGTAGTGCAAGCCCCCAGGAAGTGCGCCGGACTCAGATGAAAATATTCGTGCTGGCCAAACGGCGGTACTACACTTCCGTTTGGTTGCCAGGCCCGGAAACACTTTTTCCCATTGACTTACATGGGGAAAGAGTGGTCTGTAAATCGTTGGATAATTTTTTTTAAACTAAATAAACTACCTAACGCGCATCTAACCCACGGGACCGCGCCGCCCGGCACGTTCATGTTACGTGTCCCGACCAATCAGAGCACACGGTGCTCACAGGGAGGGTGGGGGCTGTGGAAATTGATGTAAAATATTATGCAGAAAATGTGATGCAGCATATTTTTGGTATATTCATTTTAATGTCACCCATATATAAGAGGTGTATTGCATCATGTTATCCCTAATATATGTGTGGGTTTATACATTCCTGTGTGTTAATAGTTGAAGGAACAAAGTACATTTTTCCTCTTAAATATAGAGAGTTTTTTTATAGATTCCTAAAACAATGTTCCCTTTTTCTTAAAAGTAGATTAGCGCAATAGTCTTTTTCTTCCACTTTTACCCTTTTATCAAAAGGGTGTTTTTAGGCTATTTTTGAGGAGGTCAAATGCAGAATTACTTGTGAGTTCTGTTTTGAGTGAAAAGATTACCCCTTTGAGTGTTTTTCTTGGTTAACCAGTAGATATAATGGTTAAATTCTTCTTAAGTTAATGATGCGCATCCTGCAGGCCTTGAGAATTGAGTCACACAGTTAAGAGAGACAATGGTCCTTCTGATTCTGGGTAAGCTGACTTCGGGTGGATGGAAGTTCAGAGGTATGAAGACAGTTAAGCTTTGTTGGATAGCTGGTCTTGAGGAGGTCATGAGATGATGACTGTTACATTTCCAACCAGTATGGCTTTCATAAAGAAACACATATGACTTGTGTGATAAACTACATGATAAGATGTGTTTTGTTGCGAAGTGAGCCTGTTTTGTTCTCTGCTGGCACGCGCTGATTCACTGTGACACAGCATCTTTTGCATCTCCCAATGAGATGACCTGAAAAGATGACCAGCTGACCTAACCCCTCCTGTTTATTCTTGTATATCTCCTGTTGAGTCCTGGCGTTCGCTCTCTCTTCTCGGGCTGCCAGGACCGAAGGATCTACGCAGCATGCGAACAAGGGCAGGAGTACTCCTTACATTACCGTATAATTGTATTGTATTATATTGTATTGTAATGTATTATATTGCATTGCATTATTACCTTTTATAATTAAAACAGATTATTGTTTAAACTGGTATCCTGGTGTTCTCTGATTTCCTTCCTGTTATGATTTTAAGCAGGACTCGCCAAAACGACACGCGGAGACGAGTTGGGTTGTAAAAACCTCAAAACTCCGACAGGTGGTGACCTCGACGTTTGCGAGTGGGAGTTCAGAGGGAGTCACATCAGCAGCCAGCGGACGAAGCTGTCCAGGGTGACACCTCAAAATACTTTCTGACAACTAAAAACAGAGCTCTATACAAAATATCAGGTAAGCACGGATACCCGTTACACTCAAAATCTGTGATTTGGATATATTCAAATTTTTAGAATTGTCAGGAATATTTCTCAGTGTCTAGTCTTCACGCTAAAGATAATGCAATGCATATTTTAGCATAGATAGGTAACTAACTAATAATAATAAGATTAATAAAGCAACGGTTAGAAACCTCGTGGATTTTTCAGAATCATACGACTAACTCGTTAGCTACACGTGAAGCGATGAAGAGTGTAAGTTGAAGGTGATAGGCCCCGTGCGGTTTTTTCAGAAATCGAGACGGCTAACCCATCGGGGGAGTTCAGTGGTTTCCTAAACGATTCCATCCAGAACAAAACAGAATAATGCTTTCCAGTCTCATAGGAGCTGCAGTTGCATTATAAGTACAATCCAAGGGGAGATACGCAAATTTCAAAAAAACATTTTGAAAAGACCGGAATCTCGTTCTCTTGTCCTGTTGGGTTTAACGCCCATTCTGTTGAAAGAAATATTGCATCTTAAAAGCTGAATAGACAGCGTGGAGGATATATTTATGTGCTTATGAATGAATAGAATATAATATTGAACATAGAATGGCCTTAGTCAGATAAAGAAATGCGAAGTCATAATGGACGTATACCATGGGTTAAAGAAAGCCCCTCTTTTTCTTCACAGCTTTCCTCTAATTGCTGAAGCAGCAGCCCGAAGTGTGACTGCTTGTGCTTCTTCTCAAAATGCCTCAAAAATGGCTGCTGAGCGTTGAATTTAAAACAAGGAGTGAATAATCAATCATCTGGTCTGAAGTTGGAGTGAATAACATTGAAAATTAATAGATCAATGTGTCGTACATATTTATATAAATAAGAAACTATAATTTGTCGTTTTTAGCATAGTTTTTGTGGGATGTAGTTACGTCACATTGTGGTTTTCATGAGAAGTTTTGAGAACTGATTGTTACTATTGCATTGCATTGTGAATTTCGTGGTATTTGTCATTAACTGAGAATTGTACTTAATTATATTTCAGAGGAACTTAATTGCATACGGTGGCGTTAAGGGAAAGTAGAAATGGGTTTTGCTGAGTATATGAAGTACATGCAGGTTAAAGTTTGATTCAAATTGAATATAATAGTGGATTATTCCACCTAAATTGGACATGGAAAGATGAACATTTGTTGGGCATTGGATGGCGAGCTCACTGTGAGAAATATATATTGTAATGTTATTTAGGAGTTGTATTGATCATGCAACAGTGAGGTTCAACTCTAGGTGTTGTGAACTGGCCTTGGCTGGTTACATTTTTTATTGAAGCCAGACTACAAGTCGTACGGTTTAATTTGTATTGAACTCAGTCTCCAAGCAGTGTGGTTTATATCTGCACATGTGTTGAGTGTTCCCCTCCACTTCCCCCACTCACATGAGGCCAGTGCTATACTGCTAAGCTATTTGTCCAGCAAGTTGGCATACGAGATGGTGGAATAGTGGGAGTAAAGATGTACACGAACAATGAGAGTAGATTAAGTTGTTTTGTTTTTCATGCTTTTCACCAAGGCTCATTTGAGTGGTTATTGTTTTAATGTAGTGTTGTTTTGTGTTATATTGTGTAAGATATAATGTACCCACACGCATGTGGTTTATTTGTCACAGTTCATTTTAAAGTCAGCCACCTCATGGCTAGATCTCATCTCTGAGAGTCCATTGGGTTAATGAGTAAGAGGTCCTTTTGTTCTTCAGGCCACATGTTCAAGTCATTTGACCCCATGAGGTCAAGAGTCATTCTGTTAGACCACAATCTTGTGTAAGACAAATCATTGTTCTTTTGTCACATTTTGAATTACATAACATTTTATTTTGCTAAATCAATTTATCTATAAATGTTGTAGTTGGAGTTTGGTGTTTTCTAACATTTTTTAGAACTACATAGTCCTACACTTGGGTCAAATTACATTGCTGTGATCTGATTAGTGTGCTCTGCAGGCTTACTATTGTTCTAACCAAGCAGTGGGATTTTTAAGTACAGGGAGGTTCTTTCATAGTGTGTGAAATATGCGATGCTGGAAACATATAGGTGTTGAAAAACTTAGTTTGGGTAAATATGTCACAATGGATGAAACGATTATTAGAGGGAGTTTTTGTAATATCATTAGTAGACATTAATTGTGTTTTTAAGTTTATGAAGAAAGAGTAGAAAGTAAACAGGAGGAATCTGTTCATAGTTAAGCATGACAGAGGTGCTGCACGAACAAGGTTTGCTCCAGCCATCTCACACTGTTGGCTAAACACAGAGAGGTGATTGATGTGGGAAGCTTGTGCAGGAGCAGCTGCAGGGCACAGAGAGAGAGAGAGACAGGAGAAGTAGATGTTTTGGAAGAGTTCAGAGAGAGTAAAACTTATATAAAGTTAACTACTAGTCTGGAAAATGTCATATTGTTTTGTGAGTGAACATGAAGTAAAAATATATTTACTAGATATAAGGACAACATGCTTATCTAGGTTAACAGAAAACTGCTATTAACCAGTTTCAGCAGCTACTGTCCTATCTGTGTTCCAAAGAGAACATACGTTGCATTTACAATTCATATTAAGAAAGTTCACAATTGATACCATTAAAGACCGTTTTGGATTAATATGGCGTGTCTGTCATAAACATTCGTGCTCAGATGGAATAAAGTGTTGAGATGTTCTCAAGTGGAAGTTTTCACAACGCTTTTTAGTTTGTATTGAAACAATTAAGTGATAAGGACAGAAAAACTGTTCCATGATGATTTCTTTAGGTTTTAGGTTTAGTAATGGAGATTACATTTTGTGAGGAAACTTTTCCACCAATAATAAGTGTTCAAAAATATATATTCATTAACTGTAATCAGATTACTTGTTTTTCAAATATAGCGCTAAATACAGTTCGTTTTGTATTCTGTTACAAATCTAACCATGCTTGTAACACAATAAAACAATTTGAAAAATAACAGAATAAGCAAGTGGTTAAGGAGGGTTTTCCTGTTTTGCTCATTTGATTTAGAACTGAAGTAAGGAAGAATAGTGTTTTATGAGAACTGTCATTCCTCATGGTTTTTAAAGATAAATTATCAGTTTGTTTGGACTTTGAGGTAGAAATAGGATCATGGTGGAGAAGGAAGACCTTTTTTGGTTTCAAATTAAAGAAGATTTTAAAGATGAAGTTTATTTTATTTTTTCTGACTGGAATTTTAGAAGCAGGACTTCAACTAGACAAAAGAGATTTTACAATGTGGTTTTACTACTTTTAATGAAGTAAAGAATCTGGGTAGACTACCACCGTTAGTTTGTTTTAACATTCACATGTTTCAGCATTCCTGACCATATAGACACTCAGCCGTTTTATTTTGTAACCCCAGGGGAGAGATTTAAATTGAGTTTTTCTCCAGTTGCTGATTTGCTGTGATTACAGCAGCACTGGATAGTTGTGCGCCACCTTTGGGTTGTACTCTGAATCAGTGTGTTGGTGAAGAGTTGCTCACTACAGAAACAGAAGAACTGTGCAAAGAACGCATCTCTGAGGAGGGTTTGATATTTTGCTTGGGCCTCGTTGTGTAACAACCGGTGTTTATGTGACCGGTAGTCACTCACGGTAACGCCCACCCAGCCAGTGATTCGCTGTTGGTTGGCGCCTCATTTCCTTTTCCCCCTATTTAGTTAGACGGAGCCGGAAGGAAAAGGTGTGTGCAGCAAGAGGGATCGGCGGAGCAACACGCTCATCTGTTAGCAACCAGCAGTTAGGTCGTTTACAGTCCGTACCGTTTGTCTGGTCCACCGTCATCCGGCATCATACCCTTGCTTCACGTTCCTGGATTATTGCATACAAAGCTGAAAGGAGCCGCTCATCTCACAAAACCTTAAAAACCAGGACTGGATTGCTCAAACCGACTGACATTCTCCTGTGGTAATTGACTGTTTTATTTATTTTGAAGGACACCCAGAGTGGAACGTTTTGGATTTACATTTTGAACTGTGGGAAGACAAATTTGTTTGTATTCAAAAATACACTTACTACTTGTGATTATGATTTTGAGTTGTGTCTTTTCTTATATTTTAATGTCATTCAATGTGGGGTGTTTATAGAGAGATGTATACACCTTTGTGCAGATTTACAAAAACTGACTGACTAAGCCAAATCTGAAACGTCAGGAGAGAGACCTGACTGGCACCCCAAATAAGTAAACTGTTACAGTTGTCTAAGGCAACAGTGGTGTGACGAAGAACTGCAGTTTTTGGGGATTCCTGCTGTGCAGAGGACAACGTGTGTCTGCTGATTGTACCACATTGATCCAGAGGTTCCTTCCCCCTCAGGACATCCCAGTGCAAAACAAGAGTTTCATTGATCCAATTGACTACAGCTGCAGAAGACAACACATCACTGACTGTTCACATTATGACAAGATCTTGAGACAGGCTTGTCTCAGATTGTTCAGACTCTGAAGAAATTATGCGATGATTTGACAGCATAACTGTGCAAGAGTTTTCCAGAGGGTGGTGTACAACAATAGGTTTGGTGTTTGAGAAGGGAGGCTGATTGTTTAAACGATGGTCTGGAATACTGAAAAGATTAAAGTTTAATATCCTTGTTTGGCAAACAAGACATCTGATTATTAGGTCACACATAATAATCTTGACATATAAACTAACTATGAGTAAAAAGATGAATGGATTTCATATCCTAGAGAGGGTTAGTTATGTTGCGAATACTTCACAAGGTATTTGCTAATGTATTTTGAAGAACAAATAACAAGGACACAAGTCCAATTTTTTTTATTTTTTTATTTTTTTTTTTTAAGATTAAATTGTCCATTACCAAAACTTTTCACCTTATGTCTAGATTTGGACTTTGATGGAAATTGAGTATTTAGGCTTATTTTTATACATCTGACATTTTCAAATATGTTGCCTATTCACTAGATAGACTTTGGTTAAGAACTTTTCTGAAGATTGAATATTTGTTCCATTTCTAAATATTCCTATTTAAAAAGTAATTTTAGAGTAAAGAAGGCTGATGCTGAAATTGGAAATAATGTGGGGCCTTCAATCACCCATTGTAATGGTGCATATTATTGACGACCAATAGGGAGGAGGGGTCACTCGACCCACCCTGCAGTGGTTTTTAAAATCTTACTTGCAGCTTCACAGGAAGCGCACGGCACCAGATTATGAGTTTGGAAGACTAGCGTCACCACCTCCTAATGGACATTAATTTAGTTAGTAATTAACTGACATTTAGAGATGTTAAAAAGTTAAAACATACCTACCATAAGTGATAATTCCTAAATTCAGCTACAAACCATTGATGAAATGACTTCTGTTTTTAAAATCCTTGATAAAGGAAGGAGTGATTGTTACATGTTCGGACACCCAAGGTTCCACGCACTGTTAAAGAGGTTAACATTGTTTTTTAAGTGGACCAGATTTGAAGATAAATGAATATGAGTTATGAAATACATAGCAGAGCTTTACAGGTCCTATAATGGTTTGACTCAAGATAATAATTATATGCACAAGTTTCTGAAATAGATCTATTAGACATTTTAATATAGATTAGGGATTAATAAACTGCAGTAGTAGTACAATAAGGAAGTGACATTTTTTGGCTAACAATTTTCAGGGAATGTGGGAAACAGCTGTCCCAATGAAAAGATAGAGATATCTGGAAAATTATAGTTGTAATTGTGAATTAATAAATGATGGCGCTCCATATATACATATTTTTGTAGACAAAGGATACTGGCCTATGCTGAAATGTCAAAGTCTCTGCAGAGCACGACACATGGCCAAAAAGACTGAGACCAACTGACCTTTGACCCTGACCGACAGTGTAATTTGAGAAGGCACTGTCAATGACTGACTCTGGGGTGAACCTGACCAAACTTGACTTTACAACCTGACAGTGTGAGTGTGAATGTGAGTGTATGTCTGCATGTGATCAGTGCAACTGCATGATTTAAAACAATGACTAATCAAGCATGTTTTTGGACTAACACATTTTTCTGGGGCTCAATACAATTCCACATAATTGGAAAACCGCACTTGTGCACTCCCACAGGAGGTGGCAGTTTGCAGAATGTGAAACTCAAACTAAAACATGAACATTCTGTTTCTTTTAGGACTGAAGGATGGAGAGAAACACTTCATTTCACTGAAGTGTTTACTGTGGAAATGATGGATGTACATTTGGGAAAAAATGTTTGGTATTTTCTTATAATCCATTATTACCTGAAGGTTTTCTTCCCATACAGGATTTTGGTTAAACATGAGTCATGTGTAAAAAGGGGGAGTGTACTGCTGCCCCAACTCGATTGTTCAATCTGACCATTGATTGATAGTTTTAGAATTGACCTGCTCCATATCTGGGGATAAGATACTGTTTGGTGAATGTTGACATGTCTCTAATATTGATTGAGTTATAACAGGTAACACAGATGCAGAATCAGTGGCCAAGGGGCTACTGTGAAAGATGTAATTCCAGAATGGAATACTGAAGAAGTTGACCTGTGAGTAATGTTTCAACAGGTATACAAGTAACTGAGGTTTGAAATGTAGAAAGAACATATTACAGTTAAAGCTAAAACATAGTAGTGTAATGAGACAGAATTTAATTTAGACAACATCATGTAACTAGCCTGGTAAAGAAGTAAAAGCCATAGACTTTATTGTTTAGGTCAGGGGTGGCCAACCAGTCAGAGGTTAAGAGCCACATGTTTTCTATGTTACTGCAAAGAGCCACATCAAACACACAGTCACTGATACCGCTTGTTTCAGTTTTTTGTTTTCTGGAGACAAGATTTCAACCACGTCACTGATGCATTTTTTGTGGCATTGGGATATATTTTTTAAATCCTCTGGAGCAGAGAGGAGCTGTGGATTATTGTTATTGATTAATGCATCAGTGTTTCTTAGGGTCAAAAACACTAAACCCACAACTTAAAATGAAAGCGTTTAGTTTATTTAATAAAAGAGCACATGTTCAATGTGAAAAGTGACAGTAGTTATAGATTATTTGCAATTTGATGCTATATATATTTAAAAAAAAGTATATATATAACACCTTGAATTCCAGGGGGGGCGCGGGGCTCCGTTGGCGGGAAGCAGCGCCCCTCCAAGACAATGGTAGGGGAAACACTGGATAGTGTCAACAATAGGTTTCCCCCCCTCAAAGGTGATTGGTTCACTGCATCACAGGTATTATTGTGATTGGCTGTTGGGCCACATCAAAATTAGACGCGCTGTCATCCTCTCATACTGACACCTGACACCACACATACACACGTAGGGAGAGCCGGGACGAAAGTAACACGGGACGAAAGTAACACGGGACGAAAGTAACGGAGCGATTTTATCCGAGCCCAAACAACTTTGACCGGCCAAATTACGTCAGAATGATCAGCATTCAATACTTAACAGACCTACTAAATATCAGGTTTAACTGTCAGTGTTGTCACGATACCAACATTTTGGTTTCGATACCAAGTCAAGAATTGCGATTCCGATTATTTTTCTTAAAAAACGGGAAACAGTCTTAAATGTAATTATTGTGCTTTATGTCACACCAGAATCATAACCATAACACAAACTTTTAAACAATGAGAACAATAAATGACAAGAATTCGTATTAAATACAATTAATACATTTCTTACAGACAGGCCTCGTGGTGTCCATAGGCTTGCCCTCACTGTCAGAGATATAGCTAAAATACTTCCAAATTTAGCTTCTGGCATATTTTTTGTCAACAAGCCGAGGCGCAGCGGCAGTTGCACTCCCACTTGCAGCCATGCTTCTCGTTTTCTCACATGCTCTGGCAGCTAGCGCGTGCACGAGAGAGGGGAGGGACTTAGAGCGTGCTTGAGAGGGGAGGGACTGCAGGCACGGCTGCAGAGCAGGGAGTGGAAGCAGAGCGCTGAACACACACGGCTCTGATTAAAACAGCGCTTTCTCACCGGAGTACTTTCCCCCGTCATTCTTAAAGTATCGATACTAATGAAACGGAGGAATCGTAACGTTTTTAACGACAGGGTATCGCGGTATACCTTTCAAGTATCGGTACACCGTGCAACACTAGTCTCTCCCCCAAACTCACACATATACAATTCGATATGAACTGAAGAGCCGCATGAAACTAGGCAAAGAGCCGCATGCGGCTCGAGAGCCGCGGGTTGGCCACCCCTGGTTTAGGTCATTATGGGGATATACATTTCATCTACATTTATAATAGAAAGACATTTGATGACAGTTTGTTGGAATTCTGTATTCATTTTTTCAGCGTGATAATATCTAAGCACTGACCGGTAAAAGCAGTATCACCAGGAAATCATTCACTTTGTTAGTATCGTGATTTTGGTTGTTTTTGAATCCATAACATTAGTGTGTTTCTTTACCAGAAACATTAGCATTTCATATTTTAAAATTTGCATAATTTGTATCTTTTAATTAACTTTATTATTTAAAAAAAAAATCATTAAAAAAAATAAAATGAAAAATCTATAAATTGAAAAAAAAACTTAAAAAAGCCCAGATTTAAAGTTAGGTTCGGATGACATAGGATATTACTTATCAGGAACGACGGTGCTAGTCAGAGGATTGGTGCTTAATCTTTGATAACTTAATAATATTCATTCGAATAGGAAGAGAGCATGTCACCAAAACAAACTAAGCTGGGCCCAGACGCAGAGCCAGGCTCAACTGCAGATATCAAGGAAAGGGTAAAAATCTGATCAGATGCTTTAACCTTTTCAATTAAAAGAACTATATGGAGGGAAGATGAAGAAAGATTTATAAGAGTTACAAGTCTGATACTCCATCTGGAATATGCCAGCCTATTGGCACACAGCATAAATGTGGTCCGAGTAGCAGACCTGCCAGTGAGGGAAGACATAGCAGAAAAAACAAAAGACACCGTAGCTTGTAGGAACAAGACAAGGAGAAGGGAGGGGAAACTTCCAGAGAAGGCAGGGCAGACACCTCCAAAAATTCAAGCTCAGGAAGAACCAGAGAATGCAGGGCAGACACCTCAAACTGGTAAATCTCAGATAGTGCCAGAAAATCAGAAGCAGAACCAACAACCAGGAGATTTCCATGATGACAACGGAGGCAGGGGGTCCCAGAGATGTAAAAAACGAACAGGGGTGCCAAACATGACCCAAATGTAACTGACACCCTGGTATCAATCACAGCAATGAGGAAGCTCAGAGGGCCAGACCAACAGGTGATGCATCCTCAGCCCAAGCGTATTTTGAAACCCAGCTACATTGAGCCATATCTGTCAACACAGGAGGGAGAAGTTGAATGTTATTTAAAGAGATAGTGAGTAGCATATTGCATTTACACATAAAGCATCCACAGATTAGTAGAAGATTAAAACATAGTAGAACATTTAGCAGACTATTTTTGTAATTATGAGAAGGATAGAGATTACGAGTGATGTTGTTCCCCCACACAGAAAACTATTGTGTCCACACAGCTAGTGAGGTCAAGACGATGCGGTTTCCACTGAAAAATATGAAGACGGAAACCTAGTACTCGCCCAAGACGGAGGATCCATACCGAATCCTCCTGTTTACACTGACTGCAGTTCAAGGGGCGGCGATACACCTGACGTGGAGCTGTTGAGACCTAAAAACAGAAACTCGATTCTGCTGTGGTGAAGTCTGGCTACAAAGGGAGGTGTCCGATAGGGTCGCTTGTCTCAAACCAGTGAAGACGTCAACAAGAACCCAGCAGAACTAGAGAGTGACTGTTAGCGGAAGAACAGTGACAGAGCGACAGAGACTGGCACAACATTTTCCAGCCAGTACATAGATAGACCCCGTCAGAAGACCGGGGCTGTGTTTAAAGGGGAACTTCATTTATTGTTAGTGGAAGTGTCGTTTTTTAGTCAAACAATTGTGTGATTTATGGAGTCAGATTACATTTTTCTCATAAACACAATTTTATAATCGGTCTGAAGTATCTGTTTTAAGGCAATGAGCTGAAGATTAAATAACATAACACTGATTGAGAGCTTGGATGAAGAAGTTTCAAGAATCAGTTTTTATTTATTTATTCTTGAGTAATTTTACTGATTTATAATGTAGTGCGTAAGGCACTATCTCATTTTGAGTGAGGGCCACCAGTCCTTCATGCATGTCACCCTCTGTGAGAATGGTTCGTATTTTTCCCTCTAGTTTAGAGAAATATTATTTTATTATATCTTTGTACAGCAGTATCAAACAATCCTCTAATCCTAGAATTATTGAGACGCATTAGCGACACCAGGGGTATTGTTTTTCGCAGCAACAATGATGCATAATACCAGGACAAAAGCCATTATTGCAACAAGTAAACCATTTGTTGTGCTAATGGCAGATTTTAGTGAATATGTTTTTATACCATCAGAAAGCCATACATCATACGATATTTTGTACGCCTTATGGGTACACGGAGAAGTTATATTTATTTAATGCAACGTTATGGGTTTTACATGTCCTGTTCAGAATAGGGTAATCATTGCAATATTAATTGAGCATGTTCTGCTCAAAGGAGGGAGTGTCATGATTATACAGATCTGTTGATTTCAGTGACGTTGTAGTTATTAAATAATAACATGTAGTTAATAATAGGTCTCATAACGACAAAAGGTATGCCGACGCTTGGGCCTCCTCCAAGGAGGGAGTGGTCCAGTTTTAGATATTAGACAAATAAAAGTAATGAATATGTCAGAACTCTGAGTAATATTATCCAAGTTTTGTCTACACAGGCTAAGAAAGCTACAAAGATACCAGACGAGACACCAGAAGAGACTCCTGTTCGGCCAGGTGATTGGGTGAGGGTGAAAGTTCACAAAAGACAGTGAGCTGATCCCCGGTGGACGGAACAGTGAGAAGTTGTAATGAACTTCACACGCGCTCCGGTTTAAAGGTAAAGAAAAAGGAGCAAATTGACACCACCTCACACATTGTCACTCTTCACTGGCAACTTCCAGAACAATATTGGGAGTTAGGACTGATTTGGCAGAGCTGGAACAAAACAATAAATAGAAATAAGATAAAGATAGAAACAGCTCAAAAGACGAATTGTCTATAGATTTGTATAGATTGTACACTAAAGTGAAAACCTATTTTTGTTTTACATCTGAAAAAGAGTCCAATTTTTGTATACGTTATTATGGTACTCATTATTTAAATTCTGTAACTGACACCAAGGGAGAAAATAGAGATGATGTCAAGAACAAAGCCAAAGCAATTGTGGGGTCCCCTAGGGATAAGAGTCAGAATAGCACTGTTGATTGTGCTCATTACACGTGGCACCTTTCTGGTTAGATGGGGAGTACAATATCAAGTAAGACATGGATCCATTAGTCCACTCATAGAGAATGCCCACATCACTAACACAACTCCAGCTGTGTTTCAGAGAGTTTCACTTATCCCTAGAGCCAAAAGATCAGCTGAGCAACAAGAGGAGGAGTTAGAAATACTCGGTCCCAAAGGTGAGGCGGTTACAATCAAGATGATTCACCCCCCATATATGCAGTTCTTGTATCAAATTATGAGATGGGTTTAAGTGATTGGGATATGTAAGTGATGGGAATTTACAGATTAGGAGAATCTCCAAATACACTGGATCCATGTTTTAGTCTGTGCCAGAAACACCCCTGTTAAGTTTATGGACAACCGACCGGTGACCTGAGCACAATTATTGAAAATTATTACAGTAGAAACAGGCTACTAACCCACAAGTACAGCTTTGTACGTACAAACTCTATGAACAAAATTCCCTAGTAGATTGTGGCGACATCGCAGATATGTCCAGTCACAAAAGTTACTTATGTTCTAAATAACAGGGAGATTTAAAGTAATGGAGAAAATATGGGGACATTCTTTTATAGTGTGTGAAATATGTGGTGCTTGAAACATGTTGGTATTTTTAATTTATAGAAGAAAATGGTTTCCTGAAAGAGTTATTTGGAGTAGCCATGTTACAGTGGGTGGAAACAATGTTTAGGGATATGGCACAACCATTAGTAGACATTAATTGGGTTTAGATGACATTTAACATCTAAGACAGATAGTAAGATTAGGAGAATAGAGTGGAAAGGATTGGATATGTTTTACCTCAGTGTGTTAGAATTAACTATAGGTAATGCGGCCCGAGATCTCTCTCTCTCTCTCTCTCTGCCTGTCAGAATGCTACGACCCCATCTTCAGACAAATGACCTCACCACAGGAGACTCCTCCTCCATCAAACAGACAGACAACCCGAGCTGAACCAACAACGACCTGAGGCATCCAGAACCATCTCCACCTGAGGCATCCAGAACCAAACCAGCATGCTGACAAAGAGGCAAACTCTCATCGGTCCCTCAAACAGGACATGAAGTTCCAAACTGAGCCGCCAGATTTGGCACAAGAACAGAGTGTGGGACATGAGAGCAGAATACACCACTCCATGCAACAGCGTAGAGACTGAAAAGGAGGAGATGAAATGTAAAGCAGTTGGGCCACTGAAAATAATTACAGCAGTTGCCATGGGCCAGCAGAACTTGAGGGGGTCGTGGCTCGACGACCAGAGGGGGAGAGAAGGAACACAGGAGTGAGTGAGTTTACACAAAAACACACTTATTAGAAAATAATCCTAAAAACACACTGAGGGTAGAACATATTATTCAATCTTTTCATAATATAAACAAATTGTTCTTATAGAGATTCTTATTCATGTGAGAATTTGGGGAAGATTTAATTTGTTACAATATAGATAGCAGGCAAATCTTTATTTGAATGGAAAATGTTAAAGGTAGAGCTGGAACCAAGCCAAAGAAAGTATTCCAATCTAGAGTATTGGTTTCACCATTTTAGCATGGTTATTACCATAGGAGAACTGTTAAGGTGGAAACAACATTTGTTTGTCGTCCAAGATGTAGAGTTTTAAAAAGACACTAGGCAAAGAGCGATTGAAGATTTTAATTTTGAAAAAACTAGTATAATTGGGAGTAATACATGCGGGGCTTTGGATCACTCATTTTAATGGTGCATATTTTCAACAACAAATATCGTTCAGGGAGAAGGGGTTGCTCAACCCACCCTGCAGATGTTTTAAATCTTACTTGCAGCTTCAGAGGGAGCGCACGGCACCAGAGTATGAGTTTTAAAAGACAAGTGCCACCACCTCCTAATGCTCATCCATTTAATCAGTGATGACCTGACATTTAGAGATGTTATTTAAAAGGAGAAACATATCTGCCATGAGTGAAAATTCCTGAATTGAACTACAAACCATTAATGAAATGACTTCTGTTTTTAAAGTCCTTGTTAAAGCACCCAAGGTTCCACACACTGTTAAGGAGGTTAGCATAGTTATTTAAGTAGACCAGAAATGAAAATAAATTAGTATAATGAGTTATTGATATTCCACCGGTTTTCACACCATTTCAGGGACTTTATCACTGTATTAGAACAGACCACCCCAAAGCCAGTAGGGCTAAGAGACCAGTCCCAGGGGGAGTTTAGGCTCCAGGGTACAAGGATAGCATAGGGGCGCCCAGGGGAGGCCTAGATGTTGCACTAATTCCATGTCCTAAAATACCGATTGATTACAACGGCCTCTTCTAGAGAACATATTACTTTCATACCTTAAATGATATGAAATAGGGAGGGTACATTTCTCATGGGGGACAATCACAAATGCTAGTAGAACAGGACGATCCACCCCTGTATACAGATGAATGAAAATGATGAGTTAGTTTGAATGATGTTAAATGATATGGATGTTCAGAGACCAGGTTGTTCAATGAATGTCCAGCCAATGTGATTCTTTAAATGATGAAATCATGTGAAGAAGTGAGAAAAATAAAATGCTAAAATGGAGTGAATCCATTTCAATTTATAATATACTATTCCAAGATGGTATATTTTTATTATTACATTACACTGGTCCAAGATAGTTTATTTCATTTTTATTATTTTTCACTGTTCTAATATGATGGATCCCATGTTTTATAAATCATTGCTATTCTGAAATGGGTCGTTTCTTTTCACTTTGTAAAAACAAGTGCCTTAACACTGAGCGTGGTATGGGAACGGTTTCTGTGAAAGGAGGGAGGAAGAAATGTTCTGATACCAAGCCATTACTGCTATTTTGAAGAACCATATTGAATGTTAACACTAGAAGTTATGCACAAGGTAAAACTTTTATGTTTGAATACAGTCAAGGTATTTTTGTAAAGTTGAGGCTATTCGAACCATTCCATTTTGATTGTATGTTTTTGATATATGAGTTATGTACTATGCAGAGTTCAGATTAACTCATTTATTTCAGTATTATACACACCTTTTAGGTGTGTAAGGAGGGACTGTTAGAAATTAAAATCAATGTTTTGATAGCATAATGTACCCTAAACATACCGTCAGTTTAAATGCTGTTTTATACTGAAAAACCAGAAGTTCTTGTGCACAACCAGTTAAGCTTTTATTCTGAAAATCCTTCATGACGACATCCGGGACTAACGCCCATTAGTATCATTAAAGTGGCTATTGACGCCGTTAACATGTATTACATATAAAGTTATGAAAGAGATAAGGAGGAGAAAAGGCATGTGGAAGTAAGCAATGAATGTAAAATGTCGAAATCCTCTGTTTAACGCGATATCGGACACAGACGAACGAGAGGGGGAAGTCCCTTACGTCACTACAGCTCACAGAGAGGAGGAGCGAACAGCGAGCAAGCGGGAAGGACGAATGCTTGTAAGGGCTCGTCTGCACGGCCAGCAGCTGGAGAGGAAGCTGCAGACTTTCTCTCCTGTCGGACCATATCCTGTTTGTGACTTTACCGCGCCTTTTTTATTAATTAAAGTACCAATTTTGAATCCCCAGAGACTCCATTTAGTCTCATTTTTAAGCTTCTCTTTCCTGGACGCTGAGAATAAGAACACAGTTAACAATACTCAGTTGCGACTTGTAGTCCGGAAAATACGGTAATATAACAAGAAACACATTTATAAAATACTTGTAGGCTATGCTGCTTTTGGTTTGTAAAAAAATACATTTTTGGAAAGATAGAACTCTTCATAGGTTTTTGCAATTCCACCTTTTTATTCACCTGCTGTTTTGACACAGTATTGTTCAGTTCTGTTTGAAAGGACTATTTTTGTTCACAGAACCAGTAATCCTACAGCAGGAACCAACTGCATGGCCCGTATGTCTGTCATTAAGATATTGTTGTATTGTAACAAGGCAGCTTAGCAAATCCAGAAAAATTCTGTACAAGCTGAGCCTCAATTGCGATGCATAAATGTCAAAATGTTAGTTTCAGCCTTACCTCACCATTCACATAGAAGAATGATCTTATAAAGGTTGACAAATTATTCATTTGGGGGAGAAACCATCCTAATTTAAACCATTATGATCAAAATGAGTCTTGAAAGTTAGTTATGTTCCATGTTGCTCACAACAAATCAAATGTTCAACATACCGTAACTGTAGTTAATGTGAACACAAATGAGTTTAGCTAAAGAGTAGTTTAGTTTGTTCAATAACAACTGATGGTAATTAAATAAATGAGGCAGAATGTTGCCATTGGAAATAGCCCAGGGGCAAAATAAACTATAAGGAACAACCAAGACTGTAATGAGACAATGGTGAAAGCTGTTAAAAAAATGCAATGGTTTATATACACTGCTGCCACAAAAACAGCAGGCCAATCTAAAACCGTCCTATTAAAAAAACTGATGTTAGCATTGAAACAGTAACAAAGTAAATCAATTAAAAGAGTTAAGCTCTTTCTCTCACACATGTAATAATGATATTTTAAAGCATTGGAGCTGTGATTTACTGTGGGAATAATTGACAGTAAAGAGCATATTCAGTAGATTGTGGTGGATTGATTCACCCTTTGATTTGTATACAAATAACTTCATTTTGTGTCACATAAGTGTGAATTTATATACACTATACATAAAATATATGTATGCATGTGTGTCAGTCTTCTGGGTATTCTGTACAAGTGAGTCGGCCGGGTTGCAGTGTTGATTAATTTACTTCAGCTGAAACAATCTAAATGTAAATTGGACCTCTCTATCTGTGTCTCCCAGACTATAATGAGAAGAGAATTTAAATGACCTGGTTGCTTTTTATCCATTCTGATGCAAAGTTGAAATTTAAAGAGAAACGACTTCTGTGTAAACAAAAATAAATGATGTAAAGGAATGGGGGATAAACTCACAGGTTTTTGCTGGAGACTTAAACAATATAAAGTTTTGTTGGAATGGTCATACATAGTAAGCGTTTTTCAACGGTTTGAGTAGAACTGTGCCAGGATCAGCTGTTTCAAAAGCACAACATGTTGTAGCTTCTGAGAGAAACTACCAGGACTTTAGACTCTCTTGATTAAATATATGTTGTGGCCAAAAACAAACAATATTCTCATATTTCAATTCCATTTTGAGTACACATAACCAACTAGGGGCAGCTTCAAACCCAGTTATAGTTATCTTGGTACTAACTTCCCTGGTTAAAATGCAACTCTTACAGTGTCTTGTGTTTCTGATTTGTATTAAAAGGAGACACTTTTGTTTCAAAGAAGATTAATTATGCTAATTTTTGTATTTCGATCACACTCCTTAATCATGGTTTGTGTGTTGACCAGACCCATACGGACAGAAAGCTAGTCCATTATGAGTGAGTTATTATGTTGTTGCCTGCAATTTTTATTTTTCCTTAGTATTTGTTTGAGAGGACCAACCCCTTACCGATGTCATCCACATGCCAGTCAGGTAGAATAAAGCACCCCAAAGTACTCAATATAATGGAGAAGTTCATCAAAGGACACAAAGAAGGGCATGATAGCTGCGACATGTTATCATAAGACGAAAAGAAAAGTAAAATAACATTTGCTTTCTTAAAATGTAATAATGTATATTATATTACATTGTATTAGTTATAGATTCATTTATAATTAAAGAATATATCAGGGTGAGGGTTAGGGTTAGAGATTTTATGAAAAAGTCAAATGGTGTAAAGGGTGGTAGTGGTATCTGTCCAAAAGTGTAAAGTAGAAGTAGGTGTTGAATGTTTTGTGTACAGTTTGAACACATTTCAGATTGTGCCAACCCCAATTCCAACAGCCTGTGGGGAGAACTTGGTGGATTATCCTGTATTGTGTGACCTGCATGTTGGAATTGTTGCTCAAAGAGAAGATTTGGTTTCTTATAAATTAGCTTAAAGTAAGTAGTCAGCATTATTAGTGCCTTATACGTCTTCTAATTGTTGATTCTTTGAGTCAGTGTTCTTTGTTGGATTGACTAAGAAAAGTATGTGATGTAAATTTCTGTACATAGTATGTATTTGTCATCCATGTGTTGCCTGGTTATGCTGGATTCAAATACGTATGTATAGGGAGCTTGAACATTCTTTACTGTAGGAATGCCAGTTTGATCCTGTTTGTCTTGTTGTCAAATATTATTTGGTGATGACAGAGTGTAGTGATGTAAAATGTTGGTTGAATTTGAATCGTTGTAAATAATTAATATTTTTTATTGAGTATTGACGTTTAAATGTTTCACTATTCTGCCAATAACACATTTACCATTTGTAATCATTATTTATGGAGGTGGGTTTTGTCAACAAACCATATTATGTCATCTGCATAGCGACTGATGATATTATGTTTGGCAAATGCCTGAATTTGTTTGATGCTGTTTTGTTGAATGACTGATGCCGACATTTTGGTGAAGAGGGTGACCAGATCTGTGAATTTGCAGAATTGCTGTCCCCAAACCTGCCTAAATTGGATATAAGTTGTTGATTAAGGAGACTTTAATAACCCTTTCTTGAACATCCCAGTTGGTTTCTCTGGCTTTCCTGCATCTGAAAGAGGGCTGTTAAATATGTTTTTATTGGAATAGCCTGTGCTGAGTGAGTGAACTCTGAGTGACTGTTGCTTAGGAGGTTGAGGGTGAGAAAAGTTAATGTAGCTTTAGTGCTTCAGTTGTTTTGATGGAGCTGCTTTAAGTGATCTTTAAGTACTGTATAACAGGGCATTTAAAGATGCTTTTTTATCATTAACTAATATATTTATGATTACAAACAATCCCTGAGTTGAGTTAAAGCATGGAAACATTTGAAATGTTGAATGAACATGTAGGCCCCTCAAAAAAAATGAAGGACTCAAGGGCAAAACATTTACTTGGAGATGCGTAGAAGAAAAAAAGGATAATGGTAGGTGATTGTTTGTTCCATTGAATTAATCTGTTATGTTTTACCATTACAATCCTGTTTTTGATCAATCAAAACAGTAACAAGCTGGCTAACATAGATAAACGCAAAAATACCTCAATTTTTTCATTATTGAAATATTTGAGAGACACTTCTGCTGCTCCAAGAGCAACTACAACATAAACCTAAGTTGTCAGAAATGTCGGGGCAAACACTACTTATCAGTTTGATTTGGTGGTTGTGCTGGCAGTGTTTAAGGGCCACCAACTATTTTTTAAGACATAGCAGAATCTTAGAGCCAATCCTAAGTGACTCTGTTTGTTGTTGACTAGATTTTAGGCTGTCACAACACATACCACATGGAATCCTTTTTTACAGCACTTTCCCTTTTCAGAAATATTCTGGCATCTATTCTGGAAATGTTGTCAATAGATCACTTGCCATCAAGCTGATGTCTTTAGTGATTTAGGTGTACATGTTCTTGAGCTGCTGAGTGAATCTGGACAACAGATCAATCTTTTGAAGTTGATGTCTTGTTTTTGTCGTCCTCTTCAGTCCCGAAAATGTTGCAATGACGTATAAAAAAATGATCATTGTCAGTTTCCAGGTGTCCCAGATCACTTGGTTATGTAGGCCAAATTCAGCCATCAAAATAGTTAATGTTTGCAGAAAGAGGTTGTGTGTTGGTCTTGCAATAGAATTACGCCATCTTTAATCGCACACCCAGTCTTGTGATTAGCCTGCTTTAGCTTTTAACGGCACTGATGAGAGCCCTCCCCCTCCTCTGACTGGGGTCGTTTGACTCTGGTTTGCTGATAAATTGCAGCTGCTCTATGCTCCTCTCTCTGTGGGAAGAGACTATGAATTCACTTCATTACAATTCCACCCAGGAAGATGACACCTTTTATTTAAGGTCTCCCATTCTCTCCCTCCCCCCTCCCTCTTTCTGTCATGCACTCTCTCTCTACTCTTTTTTTTTTACACAGGGGAGATTGATTTTAATTTTAATTTGCCGGCACAATGTCACTGTGTCTGTTTGTGAAATGAGGTCAAGGAGCTCAAGCTGTTTTACAGGATCAATACGAGGGGATGTAATGTGATAAAGAAAAAATGCTTGTCTTCCAAACATCGGCAAAGATACAGCACTGATGTAACTAAGGTCTAAACTTGCCTTTTCTGTCAATTCAAGCCTTATTTCAGCCATCTATTATTCAGATATCAGAAGGGCATCCTGTTTTAATAACCAAAGCCAGAGAAAGGGAACACAGTGTGCTTCTTACCTTCATCATGTCAAGCGGTTAAAGCTCAACCTCTGGGATATGTCTGTGTGTGAGTTGTTTATTGAAACAGACATGCTCAGCTAAGCTTCAGAGAGCATCTGGTGGATTCACCTAATACTGACTTCATGAGGCTTTCAACTCCCGGTTGACATTTCGGTAATTCTCACAATGTCACACAGAGTTGTGATCATTCTCGATTGGCTTTGTCTCTCATTACATCTGATCCCAGCTTACTCTTTTTGTTCTATGCTGTTACATTATTAAGTTGTTTACAGGTTACAAGGTATTCCAATTTGTTTGCTTATATCAAGTAAACACATGTTAACACCATTTTACGTAAGAAGTAAAAGCTTGTTCAATTATACTTTGTTAGAAATGTATTCATGTACAAAAACCTGAATACAGCCCCATGTATGTCTCTTGCATGTTTTGATTTTTTTTTCTTTTTGAAGAACTTTGGAACTTGGAGTGTGCTCTATAAGGTATTATCATTTATTTACTATTGAAGTTTCATAATGTTATCTTAACATACAGTGACGCATGAAACAATGACATAAAATCGCTGCAAAGTATAAACAAATACGCTCATTAATGTGACTATTACGATAAATATTTTTCTTGATTTTAGTGAAAGACAGTGCTTAACAGTCTCATTAACAGCAATAACTTAATAATTCAATTTATCTGAAAAATATCAAGGCTTTTCATTAACAGACAATTTTAGAGAAATATAAAAAGCAGCAGATAAGAAATGAAGCTCAGCGTAAGTTCAACCAGGAAGACCATCTTTACTCTTAATTTACTATTCCCATGTAACTACTCTCTCTCCTCTCAATAAGTGATTGGGGGCGTCACTCTCCAGCTTAACCAATCACTTCGCTCTATTCCCAAGAGCCTATCATAGCGCTCTGCCAAACCTTTTAAGTCTGCTCTCCCCCCTCTGACAGCTGTCATTTCAGGTGACTCTACGCAACCCTCCTCCACCCCTTTTCACCTCCTGTCCCTCTGAATCCAGGGTCAAGCTAAACCACTCCTCTTCAGACCGACTCAACTATCCATTCACCACCACCAGTGTCTAGACCCCAGGGGGGTTTCATTGGATCGGTTCTACCCTCCCGAATGATACTTCCTGCACAACGGGGCCTAATCGCCAAAATCACCATTACATTCATTTGTGTATCTCTGCAATAAATATGTATTCTTACATCAAAACCGTCTCTCCTGATTGAAAGAATGTTGTCTGACATCACTGATTGCAAGGACATGATAGAGATTAGTGACAATTGTTTGATAAGGGCCTGTATATTGCACATATTGTGGAATCCTCTTGATTGATTGGTAGGTGTTACAGCTCTTGAAATTGATAAATAAAGAGAACTACAGGGTTTTTCCAAAATGGTACCCCATTTATTCCAGTGAACATTTTTCAGATGTTTGAATTGTTGGGCCAGTACTGTATGTATTTGTCTGTATGTACTGTATGACTTTGCAGATGTGATGGACCTAATTGCTGAAATTCCAATTATGCAAATTATATGTGTTTTTGATCCTAAAAAATATATTCAAGAAATTAGGGTGATGATGAAGATGATGAGATAACAAATTAAATCATGGATTCAGTAAAGAGGAAAGAAAATAAAGCTAAACAAAATGCTTTTAGAAAACATGAAACTGATGTTCTCCTTCTTCCATCTTCCTGTGTATCCACACCAATCCATGTGTTCTCCAGATGCTGGTTTGATAGGAAAACTTAGAGATGAAGAACACTTTCTTCTTTAGATCTCGGCTGATGTCTTCCTCAGTTTGGAGTGCAATCACTGAGAGGTTGTCTGACAATGTTATAATGTGAATACTGAGCACCAGCCTATACTTTCATCATTTTTAACCACAAAACAAGATTGAACAGTACAGAGATTGACCACAAAATATCCTGGGGGCTGCTGTTTGATCTCTCCCAACAAAAAACAACACCCAAAGTCTTGTTTGAAGCATCAATTACTCCACCATATAAAAGTGTTGTAATAGAACATACAGTACAGAGGATTTCACTATTCTTACGGCCCGTCCACACAGCAGCTTTTGGCGATTTGTCCACCGCTTCCAGCGCGTCTCCGCCCATTGACTTTGAATGGGGATGACGTCACTTTCCCTCGCTTGTCGCCGAACTGCATTGTGGGGGGGCGAGGCGAAGATTTCCAGGATTTCCAGGATGTTCAGGATTCCAAAGTTGAACAATGTTCAACTTTTGAGGCTGAGCTGGAAGCGACAGCCAATCAGATCCGTTTATGCAAATCTGACAGTTCAAGCGCTAGCCAATCAAACCGCGTGCAAGCTGGGAGAACCAGACCCGCAGTTCATTTCTATATTCCACAAAAATGGAGGAGAACTTAGTTATTGCGGTAGCAAATCACCCGGTTCTTTATGACCAGTCCCTATTTACTTACCGGGATACAAACTGGAGGAGCGAGGCATGGAGGGAGGTGGCAGAGACAGTGGGTGAAACTGGTAGGTTTTCGCTTGTTTGGGGGATTTTATATCCAGTTTACTTCGTTGCTAGTTTACTTCGTTGCTAGCAAGCATAGACAGTATCATTAGCCAGCATGGAATGTAGCATAAAATAGCACCATAGACATTAATCTCATAAATGTTCAAAATGTTAAAAGAAATAGTGGAGAAGAACCGGGTTTTTTTGCTTTGTATGTCGGGGGCGGGAGATTCATGTGATTGGTTGTTGGTCGCGAAATCCCCAAGCTTTCAGACACGCCCAGCTCCAAGATTTTCAAGATTTTTGAAAAGCTGCTGTGTGGACGTACCGTTAAAGACTTACTAAGTCGTTTTCGGGCGGACAGCTTGGGGGCAAACGAGAGACCGAGAAGGGGGACTCGGGCGGACAGCCCGGGGGGCAAAGCAGAGGCCGAGAATGGGGACTCGGGCGGACCGCCCGGGGGCAAGGCAAAAGGGCAAGTAAGTCCGCGGCGGGGAAACTCAGGGGGCCGAAGACAGGGGTGAAGGCCTCGATGGGGTAACTTAGGGGGCCGGGCTCGAGGGCCAAGGCAGCAGCTGGGAAAGTCAGGGGGCCGGGCTTGAGGGCTAAGGCACTGGCTGGGAAAGTCAAGGGGCCAGGCTCGAGGGCGAAGGTCGTGGCAGGGGAACTTAGGGGGCCGGGCACAAGGACGGGCAGGAAGGCAGTGACGGGACAGCTCCGGAGGATGGGCAGGAAGGCGGCGACGGGACAGCCCTGGAGGACTAGGCCAGGCAAACAAAGTCAAAACTAGGCAAGACAAAACATAAAGTCGCTCAGAACATAAACCCTTCCAACAACGTCAAGAATCTCACAAAGACTAACAGAAAAAGCAGAACCTAAATGCACACAGGACTAATCAAACAAACAAGACACAGAAAACACAGGGGCACAAGGTGAACACAATCAGGTAATCAGGCAGGAGGGAACACAGAGACAGGAAGCCACAGACAAGACGGCGGGTGAACACTTTTCAAACTAAAACAGGAAAACAAAGACAGATCTAGACAGGACAAAATAAAACATAGACAGATCGTGACATCTATATTAGTATTTCTTTTCTTTTTTTTACTTAAAGAAACGGACAAACATTGAGTTTTGGACCACTGTGAGGATTAATACTAGTCCGACAGACATGCCACACAATCGTTCTCCAGTACACTGTGTTCTATTCACCAAACGTTCCTATTTGGTGCCACCTTAATTAAGGCAAGATAGCTGGGAATTTTGCTGAATGCTTTGAAGCAATGCTTTAAGCTAGATGCCTACATCAGCATTACAACACGCTCAAGGACAAAGATTACATGCTAATAATTGGCGGTAATGATAATGAAAATGTTCATAATTATCATTATTATCATATTTACAGTGCTTGAATGCTAAAATGTGCCTATTAGCAATGAACAAGTAGACTTGAGGCTAATAATGTGATTTTGCAGCTATAAACCAAATTGAGTGAATGGATCTCCAAAGTTATCACAATTCTTCCTGAAAGTTAACACAATTTGTCAAAACCAAGTACTATAGCTGTCCATCCAATAGTGAGCAACATATTTCACCCAAAATAATCTGAACTTGCTGAATGCACCAAAGGAATCATCCTCAATGTATAGAACAACTAATGTCCTCAAAACATGTTGTGCCCAAGAATATATAGAAATAGTTCAATGGATACAAATGTTTACTCATCTGTTGCACTAGATTTAGAGACAAGGTTTCATTCAGAGTCATTATGATGGTTGGCACCACAGATGTTTGTCCCAAATGTCATGGAAATCCATGAATGTCTCTTGAGGTACTTTGACCTTGAATGAAGTGCTATACTGATTGGCTGACATTGTCACACCTCTGGTCACGCTGTTGGCATGGCTAACATAGCACCAGGAATTCACTTGCATGAATGCTTTCTGTGCCCAGGTAACAGCTTGAACAAGGTAACAACATCTTCAATTCAAGCCAGCACTATCTCAACAGTACACACTGGCTTAACATACTTATCTGCCTATTTCAGTTTTAAAGGGCTCCTATTATACTATTTTTAGGCATATATTATAGGTCTCAGATATATAGAAAAATATAAAAAACATGTCTATGAAGTGTTTTCCTCAAAATATCAAACAGATCACCCATTCTAGCCATGCCTCATACCCCTCTATTTTAGTCCTGTTAGAGAAGAGCTGATTCTGAGTCCGTAGCTTTAAAAAAAAAAAAAGGGATTTGTTTATTCAACACAGTCTCACTCCTGATCGTCCAAGAGCGATGCTTGGTCAGGGTCCTTTGGCGTGCAGTTGTGATGCATCGAGTCTCCTTCAGCTTCATAAACGGACGCAAAGAGCTTTCAACTGATTGCAATGTATTCAGTATTCCCATCGGCAGAGGTATTTGACGCTCAGGGAAGCACCGCATCCGTCCATGTCGGCGGCAGTTAAAGTCCATTCCCATTGGATGACGGAGAAATGTACACCCTAGGGGTGTAACGGTTCACAAACATTTCGGTTCGGTACGTACCTCGGTTTTTAGGTCACGGTTCGGTACGTTTTCGGTACAGCAGAAAAAATGATCACAAAACATAAAATATTTGTTGGGGTTTTTTAATTATTATTAAACTGTGAATAATGTATTCACTCAAATAAATACAAAATATAATAAAATAGACATTAAGGTGCAACATTTCGATGAACTGAAATAATCTGTATTTGAACTTTACTGTACTAATAGGCTACTCACAAAACATAAAATATTAGTCTTGGGTTTTTAATTATTATTAAACTGTGAATATTCACTGGAATAAATATAAAATATAATAAAATAAACATTAAGGTGCAACATTTCGATGAACTGAAATAATCTATATTTTAACTGTTGTAGTGATCACTAATTATCTAGGTTACATAATTCACTCATGGAACTACGGGTTGGGGGTATTGTTTCCACACGGACACATATGATGTTGACTACTTATTGTGTAACCCCCTTTCTTCTTTCTCTTTACTTTCCGGTCTTCAAGCCGACCACATGTGCTTTTCTCCTGCTTACAGTTTTTCTCGATTGCTAACACACTAAAATGCTACATAAAGCACAATTATTTTAACTGACACTCAAAGAGCAAAACATCGGCTCGAATCTCCAAAATTCTAAACACATTTTCAGCTTTTCACACAATTTGCAAATCAACATGGCACGTTTTGCAAACCACTGCACACGTTTCTCCACGTAAGACACAGGAATCTGACAAAGTCACGTGTTAGCAGGTTTAAAACACTGATATTCAAAATGCTTCACACATGGACCAATGATCAAGAAACACGTTCCACCTGACCAAACACCTGGTAGCATAATTGTTGGCGCATCAATCAGGATGTTAGCACTATAAAAAGACCACAGGTGAGTACTTTCTTACAGCAACATGGAAGCCAACATGGAAGCAAGAGCAAGAGGAAGAGGAAGTGCTGGGCTGAGAGTGAGAGGAGGAGGAAGAGGTGGGGTGAGAGTGAGAGGAGGAAGAATGAAAGCTAGAGGTAGAGCTGGAGGAAGAGGACATTGTTACAGCCGCTGCTACCGTGTGCCCTTAACTCTGTTTGTGTGTGTATGCAAATGAGCTGGGCAGTTCCTATGCTGTCAGTGGCCGTCTCGACCTCGCAACTTCCGCGGGGATTGGACAGACGTCACCCAAGCCCTGCCCGCTTCTGCCACGTCATCCGGGGGAGGAGTATAAAGGCTGGGCACGGATACCATTCGGGAGGCTCTGTATTGTGTGACAGACGCCTCAACCCTCGCATTGTGACATTGCCTTCGTTCTGTGACTTCTGAGACTGTTTAGCCGTGTGCATTTTGTGTTAGCTACATTGATTAGCAGTGCAGTGTATTTAGTAGGGTTTCTGGGCGAGCACACTGATTAGCAGCGTGTCGTCGGGTTCTGTGTTAGTATAGGGTTTGTGTGTGTATATTGCTTAGATCCAGGTTGATTAGCACCTGTAGACCAGCATTCCTGTGGGTATATTGCGTAGATCCAGGTGATTAGCACCTGTAGACCAGCATTCCTGTGTGTGTATACTGCTTAGATCCAGGTTGATTAGCACCTGTAGACCAGCATTCCTGTGGGTATATTGCGTAGATCCAGGTGATTAGCACCTGTAGACCCGCACCAGCTGTGTTTTCCCACAGTCCCGTTTTGTTATTGTTTTGTTTCCACTTTAGAAGTGAGGTATTTCCTTTCCTTTTGTATAGTACTGGGCAACTCTCTTTTGGAGACCCTGTTGTGAGATAGTGACAGATTGACCCGTTGTTGGGCCAAGCTGTTTGTGTACATCATTTACTCAGTTGCCGTTACAAATAAAACCACCGGTAACATATACCAAATCCAATCTGGTCGTGTCGTTTCCCTTTTGTACCCCTAGCCAAGAGGGAACGTAACCCGTGGGGGCTCGTCCGGGATATGAACCCGGGACCTCTCGCACCCGAAGCGAGAATCATACCCCTAGAAGAAGAAGAATACTCTCTAATTAAATGAAATGTTATCAACCATGGTTTGACGATGATAGAGGGTTCAGCCTAATCTAAGCCGATTTACTGTTGCCTCTGTAATCAGGACACTTAGACTTGAAAACAGGTTAGTTACCAGTTTTTAGCTCTGCATAATTCATGATATATCAGTGCTTATATCTGTTGTGTGAAACGTATTTACTTCATTACTGTAATTGAATTGTTAGCATGTTGCATACTATAACTGTACAACAATCCTGCACAATGTACTGTGGTAAACTTACTTTTATGCAACACAGACACTGACTAACCACTATATCTTTGTTGCTTATCTGAAGGACTGAGAAAAAAAGAGGTACAGGTGGAAGGCTAAGGATTTTCAATGAGGCACAGGAAGCAGCAGTTACAAACTGGGTTTTGGCAAACAATGCATCACACTCAACAACTCATTTGTATTTCTTCATTTACTGTATTTCTGTAAACTCAAGCAATCTTTCTCTACAGAAACCTCTATGTACAGAGCACAACCCATAAAAGATGAAAGTGCTTTAGATTATGCTCTGCAGTGTGTAGTTGGGTGGTCAAACCATCTAGTATTATGAACGAAGTGTGTTATATTTGGTGCAAAAGTTTGCATTTGGAAAGTGTTTATGTAGTTTTGAGTGCAGTTCTTCGCTTAGCAGGAGAAATTAGGTGTTTTACACTTTGGGTGTGTGGTTTTGTGAATTGTGTTTAGTGTTCTGAGAAACTGAGCAATTAAAAAAAAAATGTGTGTTAGCAATCGAGAAAAACTGTAATAAAGCCAACTTTGCACCGCCTCTTCTCTCGGCACTAAACTGTACTGTACTAGTACCTAAGCAGCCAGCTTGACATTAGGACTTGCTTTTCATTGTATTTTCATGCTTTTTTTAAAGAAAAATGAACTTGTCCACATTGCTTGCCGAAAGGGCAGATCTGCTGGCACTTGTCTCCTGCTGTGGAGAACACCCTCTCGCTAGGGACAGAGGTAGCAGATACAGCCAGGTAGCGCTTTGCTAACATGGGAACATAAGGATATTTGGCGTTTGTAATAGCTTTGGCTCGGTCTGAACTTTTTGCAAGTGTTGGAGGCTTAAATGGTAGTGGGAGTTGGGTTTGCACTTCAGTCTTTTTTCTTTTGGTACCGGTGATATTCACGTTCGGGTGATGCCTTTTCAAATGATTGTGCAAGTTTGATGTATTGCTAGCCGCGTAACCAATTTTAGTTGAACAATGCCGACAAACAGCTTTGGTTCGGTCCACCTGTCTTTGTCCGTCATCCTTGTACGTAACTGTGAAACCAAAATGTTCCCAAACCGGAGACTTCAATGAAGGAATGAAGGCTGGAGGATTTTCGAGCTCAACTTTATCTGCGTTTGCCATTTCGACAGTTCCTCAAATTACTGACTAAATCTGAACGCATCCCTGTGACCAGCTCTCATAGTATGCCTCTCGTCCAATGAAAAGACTTGGTCGCTCTATGACGCGTTGAACCCAATGTGAGCAAATTACACTGAATGCTGCGACGCAGCACCTGAGATTACTTCCAAAAAGTTGTTCACGTTCTCAATTTTTTACGTTATAGTTATATTCCTTTCGGTACAATTCGGTACACACCTGTACCGAACCGAAGGGCCCATACCGACTATTTTCGGTACGATTACGTATACCATTACGCCCGGAAGTAATTATTCTCCTTACTGTCGATTAATTTTACAGTGATATCTGCACTACTCATCAACTCAAAAACACCAGATTATCCTTGTTAATTACACCACATTGATTGGTTTAAATTGTGTACAATGCTTTTGTGTTTTTCCCCTTCGATTCTGAGAAACAAATAGTTTTTTGGAGTTTAGGATGGCCGAAGACACTACACTACCCATAATCCTCATCCATCGTTTGGGACTACACCATGTGCTTTGCTCGACAAACCCTGTGATTAGTCCTCAAGCTCTGTGATTGGTTGACCTGCAACTGTATTCCATATGAAAAAAACGTTTCGTAAAAGATAAATCATACTTTATTCAGCAGTGCTTGCTTTACTTTTTGAAAGTCATCACATAAATGCATTGTAATAAATGGTTCGGCTGCATTAAATATGACACATCTGTCTTAGTTCTTTATTTATCTACAGAGATTGGGCCTCAGAATAAACCGGAAACTATTATTTTACCGTTCTGTTTTAATTTCACAATAAAGTTAGTAGTAATATTTTGTTTTGATATTATTGTTTTTTATTAACTACTAGACGCTGGGTCATGTTACAGTTTTTCTCGATTGCTAACACACTTTTTTTTTTAGATTGCTCAGTTTCTCAGAACACTAAACACAATTCACAAAACCAAATACCCAAAGTGCAAAACTCCTAATTTCTCCTGCTAAATGAAGAACTGCACTCAAAACTACATAAACACTTTCCAAATGCAAACTTTTGCACCAAATATAACACACTTCATTCATAATACTAGATTGTTTGACCACCCAACTACACACTGCTGAGCATCATCTAAAGCACGTTAATCTTTTATGGGCTATGCTCTGTACATAGAGGGTTCTGCAGAGAAAGATTGCTTGAGTTTACAGAAATACAGTAAATGAAGAAATACAAATGAGTTGTTGAAAAAAAATCACATTTTATTCAAAAATAACATTGTGCAACATGCATCTCAGCACATAGCTACTATGCTTCGGATCTCTCTAAGTGTGATGCATTGTTTGCTAAAACCCAGTTTGTAACTGCTGCTAACCCTCATTGAAAATCCTTAGCCTTCCACCTGAGCCTCTTTTTTTCTCAGTCCTTCAAAATAAACAACAAAGATATAGTGGTTGGTCAGTGTCTGTGTTGCGTAAATTTACCACAGTACATTGTGCAGGATTGTTGTACAGTTATAGTATGCAACATGCTAACAATTCAATTACAGTAATGAAGTAAATACGTTTCACACATCAGATATAAGCACTGATATATCATGAATTATGCAGAGCTAAAAACTGGTAACTAACCTGTTTTCAAATCTAAGTGTCCGGATTACAGAGGCAACAGTAAATCGGCTTAGATTAGGCTGATTCTGATTTTTCTACATCCAACTCACAGGTTTATCATTGCTTTGAAAAAAAATATTATTAATTCAACCCTTTTGGAAGTGAAGATATAGTCATTTGTTCTGGGAATGTCATTTTCGAGCCGGTGACCTGAAAAACAGGCTCAGGGCTTAACACCATATCATGTTCAAGTCCTCCCTGGCAACTCCAATGAACAAAAATATTCAGTTTACACTGGTTTTAAGTAACTTAACACCACATACAGTATATTGCAGAAAATGAACCACGGTATGGATGATTGGTATAGTTAAGTTTCCTATTTACGGTCGGTAAACCTTGCATTATTCATCTGTTCAAACTCCTTCCCATCAAGCTCTTGACCACTGCTTCAACTGGCCAATCATTATTCCAACTCATCCTACACTAATCCAACTGTGCCTACATGAATCTCTTAATCTATGCATTCAAGTCTCAGCAGTGTTTCCCCTGTTGGCACGGGTGTCATACAGGGTTAACAGTATTCCCTTTGAATGCCACTCAGTCCGTGCATGTGTAGCATCTACTGGAGATTATAAGGACCCTCATTAAAACATGATGTAAAACCGCTGGAAGGCCAACATCTGAGTTCCTTCTATTTATCTTTCTCTGCCCTGCCTCACTGACTCAATCACACTTTTTACACGCTTCCATCTTTTTTATGATTCCCATAATCTGTAACCAGAATATGCTAATAGAACAGGGACATTGTTGAATTTTCATTAGTTCTAATTTGATGGTATTGGTGAGATAATATATTGCAAGTTACTGACTCAAGATATTTTCACAAGTCAGACTTTAGTGCCATGCTGAAATGATTCATTAACAAATTTCAATCAAAGTTTTCCCTTACAGGTCATGCTGCATTTTAAACGGGGCTAATTGAGCTGACTCATAACACATTATAAGCATTCAGGACAAAGAATATGTTTGCTGCTGACCTTCACATTGATGTCCGCCTAATTTTGGAAAGTCAAAAGGCCCGCTTGAGTGAAGATATGAGTTGATAAAATGTTTAATAAATGTATCTCAGTCAGTGGCGGCGCCAGGGTATGGCTGGGGTAGGCTACAGCCATACCAATAAATGGCTTAGCCCCACCATGAAAAATTATGTTAAAGTAAGCAAATACAATTAAATAATAAGCAAAATGCTAAATGTTGAGAACACAGATTGCGAAAATATACGGGTCGTGTCCACAACACAAACTGATCCTGCTGTAACAATAAGTGCACGTTACTGATGCAATATGGTTGAGACCATTCGGGTTTATGCTAGAATAGGGGTGCAAGGAATAGTCTAAGTAGTGGGGGAGTTTTATACACTAAAGGTGTGGAAATTATCTTGCGTTATAATATCAGTGCGGCCGTGGTCAGATCAAAATGCCTCCGAATGCAATTTGAATAGACCAACAGCCAATCAGAGCAACGAAACGTTGGGTCTGCGTCATGCCTTACTGATTGAGATCAATCGGAACCGCCATTCAGTATCCCCATTGGATCTTCAACGTGTACTATCATACGTCACGTTCACAGTGATCCCTTTTTATTTACTACAAGACAAATGTGCCGTTTTATTTCACACAGTTCAATTTTGATTGAGACAGGGAAATAATCTAAACCTCAAGTGTGGCGTTTCACTGTCAAGGGGGGGGGGGGCGATATAACGTGTATGTAATTACATTGCAAATACTGACTTGAGCCCCACCACTGTATGGGTTAGCCCTACCATAGATTACGCAACAAAAATACTCTGGCGCCGCCACTGATCTCAGTTGCCATCCATTATTATACTGTGCTTGAAGCAATAGGCTTATCTACACACAGAACGATTTAAAAAGCAATGTATTTCTATTGGTACTGTAGTATGTTTCGTGCCTGCACCACGTCTTTTTGTCCGGTTTAGTCTTGGAAGACCGGAAGCTGTGTGGTTCATAAAAACATTTTCTTACTCAATATCAAGCCACGATTATTGTTTTTATTTTAAAATCGTATAATGTCGGACTTGTTTTGCCGTCCGTGAGGAAAATAAATGGGGCTCAGAATACTTTTTTTTCTTTCTAATTTGTTATTATTTTCTAAATAACACACTGTTATTTACTCAACAATAACACACTGTTATTTACTCAACAATAACACACAATTATCCTTGTTTTAATTGATTTGTTTAATTCTATAATATCGGGCTTTTTACTGAATTTCAAAATAAAGTCACCGGAAACAGACGTAGGCGATACACACCCAATGAACTGATTACCCAAGATCCTCAGCTATGGTTGAAGCTCGGTGATTGGATGTTTTAGCCGCAGTGCACTTGGGATATGGTGTTTATGCAATATGAAATCCGAAAACATTTAAAAAATGTATTCCGAGTGTGCTTGCTTTTCTCTTTGAAAGTCATCACATAGCGGCATTGTCATACACGGTTCGGCTGCATTAAATATTACACATCTGCCGTAGTTATTTATTTACAGAGCCCTGATTAAAAGGCCTTTGGACAAACTGGAAGAACTGCCCTAACCCGTGGATCATAAATATATCAGCAATTAAACAAAATCTTCAATTTCTCTTCACATAATACGTCTCCTTGCAGTATCAAAACTAATTCGGCCGACTTTTATATTTGATCCAATTGGTAGATAGGTAGAAAGGTAGCATTGCAAACCTGATAGACAGGGACTTGTAGTTTTTAAAGATATTATTGATTTCCTTTGAATTAAAGAATATAAATACTGAGTTGAGAGAATCGTCAGGGGGTTTGGGTGATGGGAGACACATCTATTGATTCAGAATTTCAATAGCTTACCATTACATTACGGATATACCTTTCTGTCTGTGATGTTTTACAAATCAGATATTAATGTGTAGAAGTAAAACACGTCAAATAATATAGCAATATCCTGTACAATTATGTGAAAACATGAATAAAACTACACATCTTCAGATGTTATACCTACATATAAAAAGTATAATTTGTTGTGTTAACACATTAAACCTGACAGTTGTGTAACCCGCACAGCCTAGTGGTTATAGCACGTTATTGCATTTTTTGTTGAATATGTTATATTTGATGAAAAAAATATTAAGAGTACATACAAATTAGGGGGAAAGTAGAACGTCAATGATAGAAATATAGAATATAAAATATCAAGAAGAGACTGTAAGTACAGTAAAATAAAATAAAACAATAAAACAGTTTAGTGCCGGATGTACAAAGATATTAATAGGAGGATGTGCAAAACAGAACAACTAATTAACCTTTATTTAAACATTAAAGAATACTTTAGGTTAAGGTCTTCTTTTAAATAAGCAAAAAGCGTTGGGGGTATCGACAGATAAATATTAAGCCTGACAAAGTACTTAACGTCTAATATATTGCTTTCCTGCAATGTTAACTATGTTGAAGCACTTATTTTAACTGATATTATACATATTAATTATACTCTTATAAGATCTATGTAGATAGTATAAGAAATGTGCAGAATATGACAGTTTAATGGTGGAGGTATACACACATATTGATATATGTCTTGTAATGCACTGTTGAGGAACCTGCGACCCACATTTTTCATCATTGCATAAATGATATGTCAATAAACCTTTGAAAATCTTGAAATCTCGAAAGGGATGTGCAAAATAGCCATTATACAGTCTTTAAGTAACTATTAGTAGAGAATAACGAGTGATGAATATGCTTTATAGGGATCTGCAGATAAATGTTTAGTCTTTTCAAGCACCAACTATCAAATATCTCGCCTGATTGTTGTCACTTGACAATCACCTTCCCTGAATTGTACTCAGGTGTAACTAAAGTCTGATTTAAGGGTTGTTTATATTTCACATCATTAATCAGAATCTGCAAAGTAACTAAAATAAATGTAGTGGAGTAAAAATACCAGGTTAACCTCTGAATTGTAGTGGAGTAGAATTACAAAGTAACAGTGAGCTGTCATGTGGGTATATATTAATGCTGCCCATTATGGACACAAGCCATTTTTACCCATTTATTAATTATATGTTTTAAATTTGATAACACCAATGTGTTTCTTATCCCCTAGACCTCCAGGGGTGTACACAGTTTAATACTGGCAACTTCTAATTGGGGGAAAAACGAAAATGTATTTTAAAACTACAATTCCCAGTAGAGACGTGCCATAGAACATGTTGCGAAACACAATAGCCAGCATCTGTAGTTCTGGCGGGGCTGGACCCGTTCAATTCCAGTTTTGGATAGTCTGCCGTGGTTTCATTCCATTTCATAGAGCTGTTTGACGCTCGGCGTAACCTTGGCACACTGCCACTCCAACATCCAATCACAGAGCTTGAAGATTAATCACAGGGTTTGTCAAGCAAAGGGACTGTAGTCCCACACGATAGCTGAGGATTATGGGTAGTGTAGTGTCTTCGGCCATTCTAAACTCCGAAAAAACTATTTGTTTCTCCTAATCGAAGGGGGAAAACACAAAAAAAGAATAACAAATTAGAAGGAAACAAATATTTTAAAAATACATATTTCAGTATTCTGAGCCCCATTTATTTTCCTCATGGACGACAAAACAAGACAGAGATTATACGATTTAAAATAAAAACAATAATCGTGGCTTGATATTGAGTAAGAAAATGTTTTTTATGAACCACACAGCTTCCGGTCTTCCAAGACCCGACCGGACAAAAATACGTGGTGCAGGCACGAAACATACTACCAATAGAAATACATTGCTTTTAAAATCGTTCTGTGTGACATGAAAAAAAGGGGTAAATCCTGTTGGTGAACACGAATCAATAGATTGAATGTTGTGACTATAACACGAAATGCCGTGAGACTGGGTTGGCTATAGAGATGATTGGTCCACTGGCTCCTTACGGATGTCAATCGATTTTATAAGGAGCTAGTAGAGTACCACAAATATGTCAAAAGTTAGCTAACAAAACAGTGTTGCTAGATGCCCAGCAATCTATATTTAAAGTGTGCTAAAGCTAGCTAACAATAGCCAACATGCGCTACTGGCCATACAAGTAAAACTTTAGAAAAAAAAAACATAGGTAAGTTGCTTACCTGTGTACCTGTTTACTTTCACTTATTGTAAGTTAAATAGAGCATGGTTGCTAAGGAATGCTTTTAATTGTAAACAATGTTTTATTTTCTGACCACACAGACTCATTTGGTAATATATGAATAATAATGTAAATACCATTGGGACTGGATGTTGAGGTTGGATTCAAGTATTCTGTATTCCTGGAGTGAACCTTTTGCTCTCTCAAGATGTTTTGTTCTTCAATAAAACACGCTTAACTGGTGACCTTTTTTAAGTTTGTATTTCCTGTCATAGTCGGTAGGACTCTTGAATTCATAAAAAAGAGATTGCTTTTAAATTACTCTAAAAATGGCAGATATGTAGCTATATGGACATGGGGGAATACAATGAAAAAAAGAAACAATTCAGTTTACGGTCTTAAAATAATGACATTTGTTGTTGGGACAAAAATTATTCATGAATTTCTGTTCCTTCTATAACTGTGATATTTTGCTTTAGAGTGAACTTAGACAAACTTGAAAGAAATAAATTGTGCAGAGCTGCAGTGGAAAACGATTTCGATGTCTCAGGTATTTTTCATTCTGTGGAACCAAAAGATAACCTTGACCACACAATCATTTAAACACAATGAAAGTAGTCTGACAGGCATGGAAGCAATTAAGGCCTTGTCTGCCCTTACAATATGTGGAGAACATATACATTTTTTAAATAGTTATATTTTATTTTCTATATTTGTGAATATATTTGCACTTGTTCCTGGCTTGTGACCTCTACATAAAACCATTGGTATTATCCCTAAAGAAAAATTCCCTGTCCATTATTCTGCTTGATCACCAAACCGGACATAAACTTGTTGGGACATTTTATTACCATTTCCTCAGTACATAACTATATGACAATGCAGCAGCAGTGTAAGATGACTACAGCTAAAAGAAAATGTGAGTAATCGCTGAGGAGGCATTTGCTGTGGCTTCATTGTTGTCTTTTTATGGACAGGAGAAAAAACAAGACCTGATCTGGCACTTCTTATTCATAACACTGCAAACAAAACATGATGCTAATATCAAAGGTGTATTATACATTTTCCTTGCATGTGGTATTTGCCTTTGCCGCACTGCCTCTCAGCTGCTTTTGTGTATCCCCTCTTATATTTGTTTTCTTCCTTGGGAATACATTACATATTCGCATTTCTGCGGCAAGAGAATCCTTTGAATATTAGCAAGGCAAGGAGCTGTCTGACTTGATCAAATATTGCCCTGCAATCGTTTCTTTATACAAGCCAGGGTTTTCTTCCAGATTCACAATGTGCTTCTTCAAGAAAGAGGCAGAAAGGGAATATGTACAGTATATGTGTGTGTATGTGTGATTAGTGTGCACAAGGCATGAGTGAGTACATGTTTGAACTAGAGCCGGGTGCAATGTAGTCACCAAACATCTTTCATCTGACTAATGCATAATTAATGCACAGTGTGTTTGCAGTAATTATGGGACTGTATATATACCATGCCTGGAAAATGGCTATTTGTCCTTCAGTGTAGGATTTTCAGGCTAAAACATTTATGCACTTTTCAAACATTTGAGGAAGGGCATTGTTGTTTTTTTTTCTTTTTGAGAACTGTCAGTCCGTCTGAGTATTAATCAGATATTAGGTCTCACAGTAGCAGTTGAATTCTCTGGTTTCTGCAAGGTTACAGCATTGCCAACAATTGATGTTGGCAACGCTGTCACTCACACCTACGCTGTCATTGGAGGCAGTCACAATTTCTATAGGCTCGCACTTACCTGTTAGCATCTGGCATCTGTTAGCATCTAGCAGCATCTAGCTCTCCTGCTTACAAACTTTTAGCCATCCCTGCTTATACAAATAGTAGTTTTAGTTGTCTGCGAACTGTGGAGGCCTACTCCCACCTGTCGAGTGCGGCTGTACTGAGGTGTTTTTCCTCCGGAGACGTCGCGAAGAGACGGAGCGGCTCCACCTGTTGCTGCATGCGATCTGCGATTTACGGAGGCCTGCTCGTCGCGAAGAGACGGAGCGGCTCCACCTGTTTGCTGCCTGCGATCTGCGATCTACGGAGGCCTGCTCCCACCTGTAGAATACGGCTGTACTGGAGAGGTTTTTACCCCGGAGTCGTCGCGGAGAGACGGAGTGGATCCACGCTTCGGGCTTGGCCTGCTTCCACCGGGCGTGTACTGCTGTGCGGAGGAGGATTTTACCACCGCTGGGGCCTGCTTTCCACCTGTCCTGGTTCTGCTGTTGCAGAGGCCTGCTTTCACCCCGGGGATACCACGGAGGGACCGGAGCGCTTCCACGCTGCTGTTTTCGCCTGTCCTTTGCTGCTGTGCTGATTTTGCTCGAGGAACATCGCGGATACTGTGTGCTGGTCTGGGAAAATGGCCCATATTGGGATTCTGCTGTGCCTGTTAACTGTTTTGGACTATGAGAGGATCTCTAGTCATTCTGAGAAGACTACTGGATTCAGGTCTATTCTGCCACCCGCAGTGGGCATCCCCTGCAAAGGTTCGGATGTGTTGCTCAAACAATTACCGGTTGCCTTGTCACAGTCAATCTGCTCGACAAAATATGTTTGTCTTTTTTATTTTCCTGCGATGATGGCTCTTCAGGACTGCTTCTTAAGCTCTAATCACACTCTCGCAGACTTTTCCGGTGTTTCTAAATTAGATGACAATGTATTTGTGTCGTTTAAGAGGAAAAGATGCCTGTTGTTATTACTGTCAGGAAATGTACAACCTAACCCTGGTCCGCCCAGTAGTAGTAGTCAGATCGCTACTCCTGCTGATTTTAAAGCTAGGTCTGGGTTGGGTTTCATCCACTTGAATGTGCACAGTCTGTTAGGTAAACTAGATTTTGTCCGTATCTGGGCAAAATCGACTGACGCTGACGTCATTGTCTTATCAGAAACATGGCTAAATAAATCTATTTTGGCCTCTGACATTGCCTTAAATGGTTTTAATGTTTATCGTACCGACCGGCCTAATAAAGGTGGTGGCGTTGCCATTTATGTTAAGAATAAGTTCAGTGTAACCACATTAGTTTCCAAATCGATCAGTAAGCAATTTGAATTTTTAGCCATAAATATAGAAGTGGCAAAGGATCAACAGGTCATGGTAGTGAGTTGTTACAGACCCCCCTCAGCTGTCAAAGACTCCTTGTCTTCACTAGCAAATCTTTTATCACAACTAGACTACAAGGAAATAGTGCTACTTGGAGATTTTAACTGGGACTGGTTAACTGCAGTGTCAGAGGATTTAAAAAATCTTTGTATCTCTTTGAATGTTACTCAGATTGTTGACAGTCCTACTCGCCCAAATATTAAGTCCCCTAATAAATCCTCCCTAATTGATCTCATTTTAACTAATGTTCCCGATAAATATTCATCTGTGGGAGTATTTGCAAATGATCTGAGCGATCACTGTGTTGTAGCCACAATTAGGGACACTAAGGTCCAAAAGGTTAAACCTCGCATTATCATTAAGAGAGACAAAAAACATTTTGTTGAGTAGGGTTTTGTGCATGATCTGTTTGATTTTGATTGGGGTAAAATCGATCTGTGTGTTGATGTGGAAACCGCATGGTCTTATTTGTATCTTGGTTTTATGGAGATCATTGATAGACATGCACCCCTGCGTAAATTTAGAGTAAAGGGACGAGACAATCCTTGGTTTTCTGCTGAGCTGTCTAGTCTCCTTCATGAGAGAAACAAGGCCTGGGCAAAGGCTAGGCAATCAGGCTCAGAGGTAGAGTGGCTGCGTTTTAGGCAGCTAAGGAATAGCTTCACTTCAAATGTCAAAAGTGCAAAGTCGAAGTACTATTTGTCAGTTACCACAGAAAACCTAAATAATCCTAGGACATTTTGGAAAGCAATAAAATCGATATCCACCGGTGAGATCCGTAATGAGCTACCTCCGTGCCTTACCACAGCATCTGGCACTATATCGGACAGGGCCACTATGTTAAATTGCTTTAATGAGCATTTTGTGTCCTGCAGTTCTATGTTTGATTCTGTGACTAACTCTGCTTCTGTGAACACCCCAATCCGTGACTCTGAACAATGTGGTCTGGAAAACCCTTTCAGCCTTATCTAAGCTAGATCCTAAGAAACCGGCTGGCCCGGACAACGTAGAACCTTTCTTTTTAAAGATAGCTGCAGATTTTATTGCTCTTCCTCTTACTACTCTTTTTAACCTCTCCCTCAGCACAAATGCAATTCCAAAAGTATGGAAGTCAGCTTATGTCTTGCCTTTACTAAAAGGAAGGGAGGCAACTATTTTAAATAACTATAGGCCGATCTCTAAATTGTCAGTTCTGGCAAAGGTGCTCGAACGCCTAGTGAGTGAACAGTGTTGGAGATTTGGAGGGATAACTGGTCCGCTTTTCAAATCTCCGCGCGTTCCTATGAAGCTGGTTATAATACAGGAAGGAATCCATATCTACAAAGTAACCGTTAACAATAATCTACTTTAATGGCAATATGACAATGCAATACAATAATTACAATACAACATGATATATTACAGTTATATTGCAATGCTTAAGGAGTAATGCCGGCTTACTCCTGCTCTAGTCCGCATACTGCAGAGCTACTTTCACCCGAGGGCAGCATGTGAAGAAGAGGCCGAACGCCAGGGATCCACCGGATATATACCAGAGTAAGAAGGAGGGGTTTGGTGTTAGGTCAGCTGGTCATCTTTTCAGGTCATCTCATTGGGAGACGCAACGCAGCAGGAAACGCAGCAGGAAACCAAACAGGCTCACTTTACAACAAAAGGTCTCAAAGCCTGCATACCTACACCTCCCCCACAGAGCCATAAAACCCTGTTTACTCCAACCAGCCCAGAATGTTTATAGCCATTTGTAGTCCTTACATTTATGAAAGGATAAAACAGAGAAATCAATATAAAACACAAACACAGGTATTGTTTGAACAGTATTCACTTAACTGCTACTGTTGATAAGCACCAGAGAAACCCAAGAGACCTCTCTTAATAGCACAACCACTGTAGCTCGTTCTAAGTTGAATGCAAATCAGGACATGCTCTCACCTTCCCCCATCTTCCTTTGTCCTCAAAAACACATGTCAACAGGCCCCAAATGCAGCTCACAGTTTTACCCAAATTATTCCCATTTTAAGCTTATCCATAGTTTGCTAACATGAATAAATACAAATATAACTCTACAACAGGTAAAGGTGTTTTTATGTAAAAATGATATCCTGTCTAAACATCAGTCAGGCTTCAGAAAACAACATAGCACCATCACTGCCACAATGAAAGTGGTGAATGACATTACGAGTATTTTAGACAATAAGCAGAGTTGTGCAGCTCTATTTATTGACCTTTCCAAAGCGTTTGATACCGTCGATCATCGCATCTTAAAGCAGAGGCTACTCAGTATCGGCATATCCAGCCATGCAGTGGGTTGGTTTGTGAACTACCTCTCTGAAAGGTCCCAATGTGTTCACTTTGATGGGCTGTCTTCTGAGTGGTTAAACATGGCTAATGGTGTTCCTCAAGGTTCTGTTTTAGGTCCACTTTTATTCTCCATATATATCAACAGTTTAGGTGAAAATGTGGATGAAGCTACTTTACATTTTTATGCTGATGATACCGTGATGTATTGTGCAGGTCCCTCCATTAAGGAGGCTGGTGTTAAATTACAGGCTGTTTTTAACATTATTCATACTCAGCTTGCTGAATTTAAGCTTATTTTAAATGTTGATAAAACCAAGGTAATGCTATTTTCAAAAGCTAAAAAGACACCAGAGCCTGTTTTGGATATTGTTACTATGCAAGGACAAGTACTTGAAGTGGTTACCAGTTATAAATACCTTGGTATCTGGCTTGATGATTGTCTTACTTTTAAACTTCATGTCAATAACCTGCTTAAAAAGCTGAGGGTTAGACTAGGTTTCTTTTTCAGAAACAAGTCCTGTTTCTCTTTTGAAGCCAGGAAAAGGCTAGTCACTGTGACCTTTTTACCTGTGCCGGACTATGGTGATTTGATCTATATGAATGCACCTGCCCATTGCCTGGAAAAGTTAGATGCCGCCTATCACAGTGCCCTGAGATTTGTTACTAACTGTAAAGCACTTACTCATCACTTTACCCTGTATGCCAAGGCAGGTCTGCCTTCACTAACTGTACGGAGGCTCAGTCATTGGTACATGTTCATTTACAAAGCCATGTTGGGTAAACTACCTTTTTATATCTGCTCTCTGATCTCTCGATGAATTGAAAGTACATATTGCCTGAGATCTCATGATGTTGTTTTATTAAATGTGCCAAGTGCTAGGACTGTCTTAGGGAAGAACGCTTTTAGTTGTGCAGCTCCACTAAATTGGAACAGTCTGCAAACATGTTTAAAACTGAGCACTTTGGTTCCCCTGCATCATTTTAAAACTCAGCTGGGTGACATGCTGTTTGATACTCATGGTACCTGTCTCTGTAAATAGAGTTTGTAAACTGTACCCTGTACATTATGTTGTTTGTCATCCTTATTGTTGTTCTGTTGTTTTTATGTTACATGTGTAACTAATGTCCTGCAGGTCACCCTTGAAAAAGAGATCTTTTGATCTCAAGGGGCTTTCACCTGGTTGAATAAAGGCTACAAACAAACAAACAATATATTTATTTAACATCAACATTTTTTAATATATATCCATAACATTGCTTTTGTTCTCATTTGTATCCCTACTAATGTGCATGCATCCTTTAATTGGGGCCACTGTGGCTGAGAGGGAGTGCAGTAGTCTTTCTGTGAGTTTGATCCCAGCCCAGTCAAAATGTCGATTTTCCTTAGGCAAGATGCTTAACCGCTAGTGCCTCCTGATGGCATGGCAAACGATGTGTGAATGTGTCATATTTCTTGAGCAAAAATGGCACATCGCTCTGTATGAATGAGGTGTGAATGGGTGAATGATGACAGGTATTGTAAAGCTCTTTGAGGCGTTGGATAAAGCGCTATATCAGGGTTGCCAACTTTGGGTACCTGGCTGGAGTGAGATTTTGATATCATGTGTTTGATTACACATATGTGCACGAAATGACTGCTATCGTGTCAGCAGCGGGACCTTAGCATATATATAGGATATATATACAATATATACAAATACACAATATTGGACACAGACTATAAAGGGCACACAGTTTCATTCACTAATGAAAGTCAAACACATCTTTGTTTCCACTGTTTTATTGTGTGCCTGTCGCGATAAGCAATTAATTGACTTATCGTACGATAAATAAAAATGAACTCGATAAATATCCATTTACATGAGGATGTAACGATCAGTTTGAAAGGATGTACTTGAATTATTAGTATATATTATCATTATGTCAGTGGTCTAAAATGGTCATACAACGGTGCCGACAATATTATCGTTTATCGCAATAATTTCCGGGAAAATGTATCCAACAAAATTAATTATCGTGAGAGGCCTATACATGAAACACACACACACAAATCTACAGACTTACTCCAAACTGCCAAATATATTAATCAACACACTCTCACTCTCATATACTCTTTGACTCTATTTTGGGCTAGTAGAACAATAAGCAGCTGACTTTTACTTTTTATAATTTCTACAGGATCTTCGATCTGCGCATGCGCAATACGGGTCGGCAGTTGCGGCTCCAGAGTATTTTTGTTGGGTAACCTATGTTAGGGCTAACCCATACAGTGGTGGTGGGGCTCAAGTCAGTATTTGCAATGTAATTACATACACGCTCCCCTTGACAGTGAAACGCCACGCGTGAGGTTTAGATTATTTCCCTGTCTCAATCCAAATTGAACTGTATGAAATAAGAAGGCACATTTGTCTTGAAGTAAATAAAAAGCATGACCTGGAGCCAATCCTGCTATTTCTCCACAAGTGAAAGAGTTGACATGCTGAAAAAGCAACCCCTGCAGGGGGTTCTGGGGGGATTCTCCCCCAGGAGATTTTTTGAAATACTAACATAATACACATTCTGGTACTCTCTTGAGAAGAAAAAAAAAAAATCTATTACTACACGACATGTTTAAAAAAATGAATGCCATTTTAGTTTTTAGTAATTACTTTACATTGTGGATAAGGGTGGATAGCCCTCATTGTTCTGTGTGTCAAAATGAAAGACAGCCCACACACCTATCAATCATCAAACCGTGGGGTCTTATTTCATTACGTGTTGATTTCTATCAACACGTAATGTTGTATCGATGTATATAGAGATGTACTACAGCAAAAGTATTCTCCGTCGGGACTTCCTGCAACAACACCACGCCGTTATCTTGATTCTGATTGGCCAGAAGACATTATCAAAGATGTTCTATTGAGAAGACGATCACTACGTGACAAACGTTTTCAAAACCGTTTCTAGTCTTCGGTATTCTTGTTTTTGGCGCGTGAGAATAGTTTGGGCAGCGTGAGAGCGTGAGATTGAGAGTGAAAGCGTGTGTCACACGCCAGATGCGTGAGAGTTGGCAACCCTGCTATATAAGTAGCCTACATTCCATTAACCATTTCACAATATCCGCTAACTCTTTACCAGTGGCGGCCAGCCCATAGGGCCGCTAGGGGCGCCGCCCCCCCTCTTCCCACATGTTTGATTGTCATTAAAAATACAATTTTTAATTTAAAATAAAAAAAAATAAAAAAATTATTTTTATTTTTAATGAACAAGGTAAATATTATATAGTTGGTATAAGTCAAATGTATAATTTAAAATAAAATCTCGTTTAAAATGGTGTTACGATGTCTAAAGTTACTGATAAGTCACATGTTTCCTGCCTGGCCGCAGCGTGTATCATTACCCTCTCTCGTCTGGGCGCTAAGAAAGGAGCCCTCACTCAGCCCCAGCAGCATCCAACACATTGCTGACTGTTGCTATCTGTAAACTATGCCGCTGAAACATCATTTCAGCCAATCAGCGTCGTCAGATTTGATGCTCAAAGGGCGGCAATTTCAGCGCCCGATGCAGTCTGTGAGTTGGTTATGGCTAGAAAGAATCCGTCTTGTGTAAAACTCTCGCGAGAGTTTGCGAGTCACGTGGCTGAATGTTTACGTTTGACAGGCTGCCTTTCAGTTACGATCGTTAACATCAGTGGGCCACAGCAAATGATGGTGAGAAGCTAAACTATCTATTAATTATGTCAATTACAGGGAGTGTGATTGTAACTGTGTGTGTGACTAGCTGGATGCAAACCGGTAAAAGCTGTCTTTTGTTTCCCATGCTTGCTCTTCAAACAGCCGGGGACAGATACTATGTGCCCGTGATAAATAAACACACACACACACACACACACACACACACACACACACACACACACACACACACACACACACACACACACACACACACACACACACACACACACACACACACACACACACACATATTATTGTATATAGTTGAGTTTTGACAGCATCCATCAAACTCAGAAATATTAGAAAACAGACCATTAAGGCAAACAATCTAGTTTGATGGATGCTGTCAAAACTCAACTATATACAATAATATGTGTGTGTGTGTGTTTATTTATCACGGGCACATAGTATCTGTCCCCGTGATAAATAAACACACACACACACACACACATATTATTGTATATAGTTGAGTTTTTACAGCATCCATCAAACTAGATTTTTTGCCTTAATGGTCTGTTTTCTAATATTTCTGTGTTTCTGAACCACGTCTGCATATAATGTTCATATTTAGTCTCCTGATTTTAAATGGGAATTCAATCATTTGAGTGTTCCCAAAGAACCAGTGTTCTGCAGTTTGTGTGGGCCTACTGTACTGTTGCAGTTTATACAGAAACTGTCCAGGACAAGGTATTTGGAAGTTTTGGAAGATTCGTAGCTAACCACACTGAATATTATGGAGGTATTGATCAGTCTTCTCATATCTCTAACATCACCAGAAGTCATAATTTAAGGGGTCATTTCTCAAAATGTTCCCCGTGTGGTTTATTCACCATTAGAATAGCCCCACCTAAAATAATTTCCACCAGCCGCCACTGCTCTTTACTAAGGTTTGCATATTACAGCATATCGTGCAAGAGATCATTGAACAGCAGAAATATAAACTGAGGGTGTAGCCGGAAAAATTACAAATCAAGATCAAATTAAATCAGTCAATACTAAATTAACTGGGGGTTAGGAGTTAAGTTAACACAGCGATATACTAACATATACAGTTGGTAAGTATATGTACAGCCAATATAATATCAATCAATTATGTTAAAGTAGTACAAAATGAATGTATTAAATGAAGTTGCTTCAAAGCCAATCTGTGGTCCTGTGGATTTAATCATAGAAACACATTGCAAAGACAGCAGGATAAATGGGTCATTTGGTTAAGAGAGGTCCCAAAGCCCAGGTTAGTCCGGTCTGAGTGGAATCTGGGTGTGAATGCATTCCATCAAGTGAAGGGGGCATGCTAAGGTAAACCAGGATAAAGAGTTGGTCTCAAACCAAAGGAAATCTGACCAATTGAAACATGTAAACGAACATGTCTAAATAGAAAGAGATACAAATGCAATTATTTTTTCTCCAGAGGAGAGAATGTATCAGTATGTTAATGGACCGGCCAGTGTACAGAACAATTCAGGCCTCCACTTTGAATATAAAAAGCATATGCTAGGACATACCAACTATAAAATAGTCGGTGGTGAAGGGCCATCTGAAATATTGATATCCAAGATGTTTTATCCATCCCAGTTACAATGGAGATTTCACTGGGGCAACTATCCTGTTTCATGTACCCAGTTCAGTACACCATACCCTCAGCTTATAAGAAAATAACTTATGAATGTTTATCTCAAGATAAGGTTAGTCATTTTTTGGAAAAAGTTTCTTACTTACAGGATTATTTCTTTGCGTCACATTGGCGAAAATGGGGTTCTATATATTTGTTTATATTGGCAAATGTGTACACAATGCACTTTCCTGCAGCCTTGTGCAAATACATGCATCCATTTTCCACAATAATTGGATAGCTAGTAAGCAGGATGCCACTGGTTGTCCTTGTGTACTACTGCATGTAGCCTTGGTGGTATTTATTGTATGTTACTTCAAAGGAATCCTTCTCCACCATAGTTCTAAACTGGAAATGTCACTTATCCGTCAGAATGGCACACGGGTATTAAACGCTCTCACACCAACCCTGTCTCCTAAAAATTACGTTCCCACAGAACTAAACTGCATTCTCAATTACGTTTAGCTAGAAACGTATTTTCTCCCACGTTACGTTACGTTCATTATGAACGTATCTCAAATACGTTTATTTTCTACACATCTTTGCCATTTATTGTCTTGCTTATAATAATGATAATAGTCATTTATAAATATCATTTTAGAGCACGGGGAAGTTTACTCTAAGGTACTCGAAAGGAGGGTCAGGCCGATTGTCGAACCTCAGATTGAGGAGGAACAATGCGGATTCCGTCCTGGTCGTGGAACGACGGATCAGCTTTTTACTCTCGCAAGGATCCTGCAGGGGGCCTGGGAGTACGCTTATCCGGTCTACATGTGTTTTGTAGACTTGGAGAAGGCGTATGACCGAGTTCCCAGGGAGTTACTGTGGGAGGTGCTGCGGGAGTATATGGGGTGAGGGGGTCTCTACTCAGGGCCATCCAATCTCTGTACTCCCAAAGCGAGAGCTGTGTCCGGGTCCTCGGCAGTAAGTCGGACCCATTTCCGGTGAGGGTTGGCCTCCGCCAGGGCTGCGCTTTGTCACCAATCCTGTTTGTAATATACATGGACCGGATTTCGAGGCATAGTCATGGGGGAGGGGGTTTGCAGTTCGGTGGACTAAGGATTGCACCACTGCTTTTTGCAGATGATGTGGTTCTAATGGCTTCATCGGTCTGCGACCTTCAGCACTCACTGGATCGGTTCGCAACCGAGTGTGAAGCGGCTGGGATGAGGATCAGCACCTCCAAATCTGAGGCCATGGTTCTCAGCAGGAAACCGATGGACTGTCCACTCCAAGTAGGGAATGAGTCCTTACCCCAAGTGAAGGAGTTCAAGTATCTCGGGGTCTTGTTCTCGAGTGAGGGAACAATGGAGCGTGAGATGGGCCGGAGAATCGGAGCAGCGGGAGCGGTACTGCAGTCGCTTTACCGCACCGTTGTGACGAAAAGGGAGCTGGGCCAGAAGGCAAAGCTCTCTGTCTACCGGGCCATTTTCGTTCCTACCCTCACCTATGGTCATGAAGGATGGGTCATGACCAAAAGAACGAGATCGCGGATACAAGCGGCCGAGATGGGTTTTCTCCGCAGGGTGGCTGGTGTCTCCCTTAGGGATAAGGTGAGAAGTTCGGTCATCAGGGAGGGACTCGGAGTTGAGCCGCTCGGAGTTGAGCCGCTCCTCCTTCGCGTCGAAAGGAGCCAGTTGAGGTGGTTCTAGTTAGGATGCCACCTGGGCGCCTCCCTAGGGAGGTGTTCCAGGCACGTCCAGCTGGGAAGAGACCAAGGGGTAGACCTAGGACCAGGTGGAGGGATTATATCTCTTCGCTGGCCTGGGAGCGCCTTGGGATCCCCCAGTCAGAGCTGGTTGATGTCACCAGGGAAAAGAACGTTTGGGGCTCTCTGCTGGAACTGCTACCCCCGCGACCCGACCACGGATAAGCGGGAGAAGATGGTTGGATGGATGGATGGGTTTTAGAGCACACATTTGAAATCAGTAGGCGAGGCTGTAATTTCGCTAGCTGTTACTCTCATGAGCGATGCAGAAAATAATAGTTTTAACATGCCAAAAAGCTGCTGTGTCGTTTATTGCACCTCAAACATTAAAACAAATCCAGAGTTACGTGTTTCTGTACTTCCTCTAAGAAGAAAGGACAGTAACAGAAGATCTCTGTGGCTTCAGGCTTGATCGCCGTTCAAATGACAGCGTTGGTTTCCCCAAAAGTGGGCTGGGCTGTAAAGTGACGTAGATTTTACTCTAATTTGTTATTCAAAACCATTCTATTATTCTAACGTAAATTACATGTCAGTGTTTTATCTTTTTATTTATTTGTTTTGACTTTAAATCGTATAATGTCTGACTTTTTTTGCCGTCTGTGAGGAAAATAAATTGGGCTTAGAGCCTCAAAATACTGAAATCTGTATATTTGAAAATCTTTTTTTCTTTCTAATTTGTTATTCTTTTCTAAATAACACACTGTTATTTACTCAACAATAACACACAATTATCCTTGTTTTTATTTATTCGTTTAATTCTATAATTTTTAGCATGCTTTTTAGCCGTAAATAAAGTCACCGGAAACAGACGTAGGCCTATAAGGGACATTTCGAGCGATACACACCACAAACCCACTGAACAGATAGCTTGAAGCTCGTTGATTGGATGTTTTAGTCGCAATGCATGTTGGGATATGATGTTAATGCGATATGATATCCGAAAACATTTAAAAAAAAATAATCAGAGTGTTCTTGCTTTTCTCTTTGGAAGTCATCACCAGTGGCGGGCCGTGCATTTCACACCTAGGCCTTCAGTGATGTCCGACACAGTCCTACCTGAATTATTCCACCTAAATACCATCATTATGACGCCATGGCTCTAGAAACTATACATTTAGACAGAAACGCAGTATAACCGGGCGTTGCATCACCTTAACATAGTCAAGTACAACAGAGTTATATTAATATTTCCGAAGCATTTATAATCAATATATCCGCATTTACAATTAAGAGTGTTAAACTACCAGCTTTAAGATTGCTTGGATACTGTCAAAACTTAAAAATAAAAGGGGCTTTTAAGGCATTAGTCTACAAAGTTTTATTAAGTCCACCAAAAGTATGTGAGCTTTAACAAGTTTGTTCACTAAACAGCGCATTGTCGCACCCAAAGCAGTTTCATTTAAGAAACGTGACGATAAAGACACAAACTATTCACTGAAAATAAAAGAAAACAAACAATAAATTTGCATTTGTTCATGAGGATATATTTGCGACAGTAGTGAAAGTGTATTCCTAGCCCTGAATGTCCACTTTGATAAAGGTTAAACCAAAACAATTCAACAAGTCTCCTTGAGTACTTTTACTGCACAGCTGAGCCAGTGCGCCACACACATCTCTATATCTCTTGCAGAAGCATCAAACATTTATTTTTTATATATTTGTCATTTTAATTACATATATATTAATTCGTTAATATTGATTTAATATTAACGACATAAAATGACAAAAATATATTAAAATAAAATAAAAAATAAAATGCTTTGTACTCACCAAAACAACTGATTATTTGAACACAAAATCCATCCTCCTTTCTTTCCTCAAGAAGACTTCAATGACTCTGTTGTACAGTTTATCTGTGCGTTTCAGTTCCACCAATAAGTCATTTTCTATAGACATGAAGGTTAATGATGAAAGCCGAGTCTGTCCAGTAGAATTTCTGGCATAAGTTTTAATTCGCTTTAAGGCCGAGAATGACCGCTCGACAGAAGCAGTGGACACAGGGATAGTCACTGCCACACATGCCAATGTGTAAAGCTGCCCCATGCTCTCACTCAGATTTTTCTGCTTAAGGAAATCAAGGAGATCAGTGGGACTTTTCCCTTCAAAATCAGTCATGGCATACATTACAGTCAGTTATGTTTTTAGCCGGGACAGATCGAACAGTGTTCCGTGACTCTGTGTTAATTTGGCTAAGGCTGTTTGCGGGAATTTTTTCCGGTAGGTCTGAAAGTGCTGGGGGTCCAGGAGGGAGAGAAACATTAATTTTTCGTGGTCTTGAAACCTACTCCGTATCTGGCAAAGAATGTTGTCCAGAATATTGCTGTGGAGTTGTTGGTAGTGCGCGAAGGTCTCCTTGTGCTGTACGTGGGCCTCTGCGTGCGCTCGGACCATTTGAGATGCGCGCGGTGTCCTCGTAGATCTGACGAAACTGGCACCTCTCTCGCTCAATTGTGTCACAAAACTCGTTCACCCTTGTCAGACAGAATTGTACATCCAATGTTTGTTTCTGTAGTATTCCAAAGAGCACATCTGAATGCTTAAAAATCCCATTGAATGTTTCAAGCAAAAAACAAAACTCAAAATCATCCAGACGTGCATTAAATCCATCAGCGCTAAGCATAGTATCCCCATCATACTCCTCATGATGTTCCAGTATGTGGTCAAACACCTCCTTTAGGGAAACTCTCTTCTCAAAGACTGCATTGACCAATCTCGATGTATATTGCCACCGCGTTGGTGCAACATTAGGAAGACGACGCTTGCAAATGTCATCCAGCAGTTGCATGCGCTTAGGGGATCTGGAGAAAAATGCTGCAAGGCCATTGAGGCTGGCAAAAAAGACCTTGCATTCTTTAAGCTTTGAGGCCCCTTGAGTCAGTACTAAATTTAGTCGATGTGCATAGCAGTGAATGAATAAGGCCATAGGTGCCCTCTCCTTAACTTTAGCCTGCACCCCATTTAGTCCAGATGCCATGACCGCTGCGCCATCATAACACTGTGCCACAACTTTATCCAGACTACATTCATATTCCTCCATGAAACGGAAAATAAGAGCGGCAATGTCATCAGCTCGCTTGCCGCTTGTAACATCTTCAAATCTGACAAACCGCTCCTTGACACCTGTGTCCGTCACATAACGCAGGACAAGTGCCAGCTGTGCTACATTACCCACGTCTGTCGTCTCGTCCACCATAACAGCGACAAAGGGTGCTTTTTTAATCTCCATTTTGATCTCTTCTCCCATCACTTCAGCAATAGCATAAATCAGGTCGTTTTGTATTTTGCCTGACGTCCCAGTAAACACTTTGTTTGTGGACAGGTGGTAATGCAAGTCTGTGTTGTTCTCAGCAAGCAAAGAAAGAAGCTCCACGTAGTTTCCTCTGTTTCTGGACTCGGCGCTTTCATCATGTCCCCTAAATGAAAGTTCCTGTTTACCCAAAAACAGGACACAATCAATCAGTCTTTTCAATATTTCCCTATTTTTGTTCACCCTTTCGTTGTGGAGCTCCGTTTCCCGGCGCACTTGTTCGTTGAGCTGTAGATCCACTCGGGTGTCCCCAAAGGTTTTCAAAAGCACCATTGCTTGTAAGTGCCCAGCCGTGCTTTGGTGTCTCGTTGCTGCCTTGGTTAGACAACTCAAGTTTGCAAATCCAGTGTGGCTCCAAACACCAAATCGATCATTTGCAAATAGCAGGCATTCCCAGCAGTACAATTTGCAGTGCCTCTCGGAGGCTGTGAGCCAGGGGTACCGCTCGTAGTTAGTGATTTGAAAGTGGCGGACAAACCCTTTTCCCCGCTGTGATAGGCTCGCTAGCGTCGGGGTTGGCCGTTCTCTTCTCACAATGTCTAGCTTTTCTTGAAAAGTTTGTCTTGAAAATGGCGTTGTAATTATATCTGCGACCAAATCGATCTCTTCTCCTCCTTCAGCCATTGTGGGTTGAAAAAAAACAGCTTGTAGAAATCTACACAAATTAGCTCGTTCAAATTCAAGTTCAGTTTGCTAGCTCTACATAGCTCTGCCTCTCAATAGTGCGTATCCAATCAAAATACGTGCACGTGCTGACGTCATCGTACGCCTGCTAGCTGGCCCGTTGTCGCCAACTCAAAATCTGATTGGTTAACGCCACAGTTTTGTTTCCGTTCACTTTAAGCTACAGGCGCCCGCACTGTTGATTCTGAAGGCCTAAGGGCAGATTTCTTGGACCCTGGCAACACATTATGGCTGAAATATGATTGGATAAAAGCTCTAACATAAAGGCCAGCCCTCCAAATCTTGTTCTGAGGCTGGAAGCAGCGCAACCAAGAGGAAAGCTATGAAATGAAAATAATAGACTATGGGGAATAATTTAATACATATTTGTGGAAAAAATATATCAAAATTAAATTTATATTCTGATGATGTTAGGGCCCACCACTGGTCATCACATAACGGCATTGTAATACACGGTTCGGCTTCATTAAATATTACACATCTGCCGTAGTTCTTTATTTATAGAACCCTGATGAGAAGACTTCTGGACAAACTTGAACTGCCGCCAAAACTGAATATGTGACGTGGATCATAAATATATCAACAATTAAACAACATCTTGCATTTATTTTCACAAAATACGTCTCCTTGCAGTATCAATAGTAATTCGGCTGACTTTTATATTTGATCCAATTGGTAGATAGGTTATATTTACACCATAACGGTGCACAGCTGATAGAAAAGGACTTGTAGTTTTTAAAGATATTACTGATTTTCTTTGAACATAAGAATGTAAATACTGAGTTGAGAGAATAGTCAGGGGATTTGGGTGATGGGAGACACATCTATGGAATCACAATTTCAATAGCTTACCATTAAATGACAGATATGCCTTTCTGTCTGTGATGTTTTACAAATCAGATATTAATGTGTAGAAGTAAAACATGAGAAATAGTATAGCAATATCCTGTAAAATTATGTAAAAACATGAATACAACTAGTAAACTACACATCTTCAGATGTTATACATACATAAGTGTCCTACACTAATAATATAAAGTTATTATTAGTATACTGTGTGTACCTTGTGTGCAGCGCCTAGTGGTTAAAGCACGTTATTGAATTATTTTTGTTGAATAATGTTATTTGATGATAAAAATATTAAGAGTACATACTTTCATAGGGGGAAAGTAGAAGGTCAATGATAGAAATATAGAATATAAAAAATCAAGTAGATACTGTAAGTGATCTCTACAATAAAACAGTTTAGTGCTGGATGTACAAAGATATTAATAGGAGGATGTGCAAAACAGACAAACTAATTAACCTTTATTAACACATTAAAGAATACTTTAGGTTAAGGTCTTCTTTTAAATAACAAAAAAGGTTTGGGGGTATCTATCTACAGATAAATATTAAGCCTGACAAAGTACTTAACGTCTAATATATTGCTTTCCTGCAATGTTAAATATGTTGAAGCACTTGTTTTAACTGATATTATACACATTAATTATACTCTTATGTATGTAGATAGTATAAGAAATGTGCAGAATTTGACCGTTTAATGCTGGAGGTATACACACATATTGATAGATGTCTTGTAATGCACTGTTGAGGAACCTGTGACCCAAGTTTTTCATTAATTGAATAACTACACTGTAGTTGTGTATATGATATGTCAATAAACCTTAGAAAATCTTGAAAGGGATGTGCAAAATAGCCATTATGTACAGTTTTTAATTAACTATTAGTAGAGAATAACGAGAAATGAATATACTTTATAGAGATCTGCAGATAAATGTTTAGTCTTCTCAAGCACCAACGATCAAAAATCTCTCCTGATTGCTGGCACTTGACAATCACCTTTCACTGAATTTTACTCAGGTGTAACTAAAGTCTGCTGTAAGGGTTGTTTATATTTCACATCATTAATCAGAATCTGCAAAGTAACTAAAATAAATGTAGTGGAGAAAAAATACCAGGTTAACCACTGAATTGTAGTGGAGTAGAATTACAGAGTAACAATGAGCTGTCATGTGGGTATATATTAATTCTGCCCATTATGGATAGGCCTACAAGTGATTTTCACCCATTTAGTAATTACATGTTTTAAATTTGTACACACCATGTGTTTCCTATCGCCTAAACCTCCAGGGCTGTACACAGTTTAATACCGTCAACTTCTAATTTTGGGGAAAACGTCTTTTAAAACTACAATTCCCAGTAGAGATGTGCCATAGAGAACATGTTGCGAAACACAATAGCCAGCATGTGTAGTTCTGGGGGGGCGTTCAAGTCCAGTTTTGAATTGTCTGCCGTGGTTTCGTTCCATTTCAAAGAGCTTGACGCTCGGCGTAACCTTGGCGCACTGCCACTCCAACATCCAATCCCAGAGCTTGAAGATTAATCACGGGGTTTGTCAACGGGACTGTAGTCCCAAACGATAGCTGGGGATTATGGGTAGTGTAGTGTCTTCGGCCATCCTAAACTGAATCTTTTTTGGATATCATATCGCATTAACAACACCACATCTGGCGTCACAGAGATCTTCTGTTACTGTCCTTTCTTCTTAGAGGAAGTACAGAAACACGTAACTCTGGATTTGTTTTAATGTTTGAGGTGCAATAAACGACACAGCAGCTTTTTGGCATGTTAAAACTATTATTTTCTGCCTCCATCATGAGAGTAATAGCTGGCGAAATTACATCCTCGCCTACTGATTTCAAATGTGTACTCTAAAATGATATTTATAAATGACTATTATCATTATTATAAGCAAGACAATAAATGGCAAAGATATGTAGAAAATAAACGTATTTAAGATACGTTCATAAGAAACGTAAAGTGGGAGAAAATATGTTTCTAGAAGATATGTAGAAAATAAACGTATTTTAGATACGTTCATAACGAACATAACGTGGGAGAACATACGGTTCTAGCTAAACGTAATTGAGAATGCAGTTTAGTTCTGTGGGAACGTCATTTTTAGGAGACAGGGTTGCTCACACATTACAAGCTAAAGCAAATGCATTTTTTCAGCATATGTTGCACCAAGGGGCAATTCAGGGCTCTTAACATTAAAGCAAGGAACAGCCATGAATAACACACAGAACATTATAAGAAAATAAAAGTACATACACAAAATAATGGTGCAAAAGTATCGGTAAAATTACGTTTAATGTTTTTTTTTGGAACACCATTTTATAGAACCATAAAGCAAAAGCCCATTGCCACTTCCTGGCTGGGAGTGAATGGAGATCTATACTTGAAGAATTAGAGAGTAGAATACAAGTGTATGTTTTAGTGTTCAATAATGTTTAAAATGTCTTGTAAATCCTTGTAGGCTTTGAGTCTATGACACTAGAATAACAATTATGAATTCAATTTTTTTTATTTGCACAATTAAATGATGTGAAAAATGATCAAGAATGGAGAGATAAAATCTTCGTATTCATCTACAGAAAATAATAACAAGGAACAATTTATGTTTTCTCCCAACATTGTTTTGTGTCCTTGAAATGTCCTGTGTGTATACTTACACAAATAGTAATAACGTTTCTCCATCACTCAAGGATGCATTAGACCCACATTGCCTTGTCTTATCATCCATTTAGAATGCTTTTAAATGGAACACTTTGAAAAGGTTGAGCTATTTGCAACCCAAAGCTATGTGTATTCTTTATTTATATTTCAAATAGACAATAAGGAAATAAAAGAAGAAGGCATATAGGCATAATGGACGGACTATACAGAGTCCATTGGGTAAAAATACAACTTAACAATACAACTTGTCTGTTTTGTTCTGTTTTTAAATCAGAACCCAAAGAACACAATGATAAAACAATGTACGACAAAAACACTCTGCACATCCAATTCAATCCAATCAAACTTTATTTATAAAGCACTTTAAAACCTCCAGACCAAAGTGCTGTACAGAGAAATACAAAATCACACAGCACAGCTCACAAATAAAAGGAAAGAACACAAAATAAACAAGAATAAAAATAACAGCCATATTGTCAAAACAATATACCATTTAAAAGCAACAATCTACAAAGTGCAGAACGCTAAGGAGAAGAGGTGGGTTTAAATGTTTGAATTGAAAAACAGACAGGGTAGAAGCATGTCTTATTTGGAGGGGCAGAGTTTTCCATAGTGGGCCGCAGCAGCAACAACTGGCATACAATACAATGCATTTATTTAAGATAAAAAAACATGAGTCCTAAACTCAGTCCTCAAACATATATCATTTATAAATCCTGTAGGAGAACAGTACTTTTCTAAAAAGGTTTGATAAGATAAACTTGCTGATGCTATAGCACTGCTGGTTGGACACGTGTTGGCAAGGTTAGCCCTTAACCACAGTGACCAGCCCAGGGGTGATGTATTTTGAGGGGAAGGGGCAGAGGCTGAGTTGTGGTTCATTGCGTCCAGAATGTGCCGATGTGACAGATGATGCTTACCAAGAGAGCTGACTACTTCCATCTGTAAAATGTCAAACCTTGGGCACAGCAAATCCAAGCAAACCATGCTCACAGTTAGACCATGACCACCTCTGGCCTTTAGAGCGGGGAAAACACGTGACTATAATTCTTCTGCTCACAAACTCATTATTTTCTGAGGTGTGGTTTCCAGGTAGGTCAACGATAATATTTTCAGCAATAGTGCTGGTTCAAAGCCCATTCTCTACCCATCATTGGACTGGCAATGCACTAAACCATTCCGTTTTGTTGGGAGGTGGCCCACATGTTAGTTGTTTGGGCTGAATCCAACCAGGACCCATGGGTGCAGGTCCAGACCCCAGATGCTCGCCTCCCAGCCTGCTGTTGGAAAGAGACCAAGATTTCACTGTTTCAGAGGTGACTCTTTTTATTTAAGGCCAATGCAGAAGATTTGTTGAATCTGTTTTTTTTGTTGCTTTTAGAGTAGAAATTACTTCTCCCTCCTTTCTGATGGACTACGTCTGGGACAAGTCAAACTGGGTGGAGTCCCCTGGGCAAACACAAAACAACCTGAAGAACCTTTTAAAGATATGGTGTCGGTAGTGTTGGAACCAGTGTTGGGAAATTTCACTTTCTACATGAACTAGTTCAGTTCACAGTTCACACATTTTAAAATGAACTAGTTCAGTTCACAGTTCACACATTTTAAAATGAACTAGTTCAGTTCACAAATTTTAAAATGAACTAGTTCAGTTCATAGTTCATAATTCAAAATGTTTAACTAAAGTTCATGGTTTCAAAAATGAACTAATTTATAGTTTATAGTTATTTTTTCAATACGTTGCTGCGAGCTATTATTTGTCAAAATGATTGCCACAACCCATATAGAACCACAGACAGCAATCAGAATACTGGCATTTCCATAAGGCTTTGCTGCCGCCCATTCAGTCCACACTAGTAGCAGCTGCAGCTTTCATCTCTACAGTATATTTTCAAAAACATGAGGAAAAACGTGCTGCTTGAATGGTCTTTATTAAGTATAATAATCTAAATATACTTAAAGTACCAAAAGTGAAAGTAGTCATTGTGCAAACATATAAACATGTGCCGACATAACTCTGTACTAACACAACACGAGGTAGGAACCAGGCTGAGGTATGAAACTAAGGTTACAGGCAAACGTTAGATTTTTTCCATCTGAGTCAGTACTGACTTTAACGTAAAACTCTTTTAAATGCTCATACGCCGACGCCGTAGAGTCTGACTCTGAGCGAGTGCTGCTGCAGCTGCTCTCGGCTTCGTCCATACTAATTAATTAATTCATTCAATGCTCGCCGGTTCAGCGGTTCCACATTGTTTGTTGTGAGGAGTCTGATGACGTATATTTTAGTGCGACAGGCGCGCATGCGTCACAGGCAGCTTGCTGTTGCCAGATTGGGTGGTTTTCCGCATTATTTTGAAGCCTGTTTACGGTGTGTTTTAACTGGGTTTTCGGCTGAAAGGCATATGAAATCTGGCACCCTTTTGAATGCCGTTATAATACAGTGCTGAGAATGAACGCACTTTTGAACGCCGTTATACAGCGCTGAGAATGAACGCGTTCTCAATTACGTTCATCTAGCGGAAATACAGTACGTTCAGTTCACGTTCGCCCAAAATATGAACGCGTTCATGAACGATCGTTCATTGAACGCGTTCAGGTACATCACTGGTTGGAACATAGCTGTAGCACAGGGGTGGCAAACCAGTCAGAGGTTAAGAGCCACATTTTTTCTATGTTACTGCAAAGAGCCACATCAAACACACAGGCACTGATACCGCTTGTTTCCGTTTTTTTGTTTTCTGGAGACAAGATTTCAACCACGTCACTGATGCATTTTTGTGGCATTGGGATATATATTTTTTAAATCCTCTGGAGCAGAGAGAGGAGCTGTGGATTATTGTTATTGATTAATGCATCAGTGTTTCTTAGGGTCAAAAACACTAAATTCACAACTTAAAATGAAAGCGTTTAGTTTATTTAATAAAAGAGCACATGTTCAATGTGAAAAGTGACAGTAGTTATAGATTATTTGCAATTTGGTGCTATATATATTTTAAAAAAAAAATTATATATATTTTTTAAACACCTTGAATTTCAGGGGGGGCGCGGGGCTCCGTTGGCGGGGCGCAGCGCCCCTCCAAAACAATGGTAGGGGAAACACTGGATAGTGTTTAATCAACGATAGGTTTCCCCCCCTCAAAGGTGATTGGTTCACTGCATCGCAGGTATTATTGTGATTGGCTCTTGGGCCACATCAAAATTAGACTTGCTGTCATCCTCTCATACTGACACCTGACACCACACATACACACCGGGAGCCGGGACGAAAGTAACACGGGACGAAAGTAACGGAGCGATTTTATCCGAGCCCAAACAACTTTGACCGGCCAAATTACGTTAATACTTAACAGACCTACTAAATATCAGGTTTAACTGTCAGGAGTAGCTAGTGTTGTCACGATACCAACATTTTGGTTTCGATACCAAGTCAAGAATTGCGATTCCGATTATTTTTCGATACTTTTCTTAAAAAACAGTCTTAAATGTAATTATTGTGCTTTATTTCACACCAGAACCATAACCATAACACAAACTTTTAAACAATGAGAACAATAAATTAAATAAATGACAAGATTTCCTATTAAATACAATTAATACATTTCTTACAGACAGGCCTCGTGGTGTCCGTAGGCTTGCCCTCACTGTCAGAGATATAGCTCAAATACTTCCAAATTTCGCTTCTGGCGTCTTTTTTGTCAACAAGCCGACGCGCAGCGGCAGTTGCACTCCCACTTGCAGCCATGCTTCTCGTTTTCTCACATGCTCTGGCAGCTAGCGCGTGCACGAGAGAGGGGAGGGACTTAGAGCGTGCTTGAGAGGGGCGGGACTGCAGGCACGGCTGCAGTGCAGGGAGTGGAAGCAGAGCGCTGAACACACACGGCTCTTATTAAAACGGCGCTTTCTCACCGGAGTACTTTCCCCCGTCATTCTTAAAGTACCGATACTAATGAAACGGAGGAATCGTAACATTTTTAACGGCAGGGTATCGCGGTACCTTTCAAGTATCGGTACACCGTGCAACACTAGTCAGGAGTCAGTGTCTCTCCCCCAAACTCACACATATACAATTCGATATAACTGAAGAGCCGCATGAAACTAGGCAAAGAGCCGCATGCGGCTCGAGAGCCGCGGGTTGGCCACCCCTGCTGTAGCATGTAGTTTATATCTGCTAGTGTTGCTGTCGGTCAGCCCCAAATATCCTGTGAAGCTTTGTATGCAGCTCAGTTATCTGTGGTCCCGTATGCTGTGTTTTGCCACTAAATGAATCTTGTTCATGTACGACAATATTTTTCCGCCGGCGTAGGCACAGACTGGAGCTACAGAGCTACGTTTTCATGGCAGCTGCTACCAAAGTGGGGGGGGGTTTAACTACAACTAGACCTATTTGTTGTCACAGAATCCACACCTCACATTCAACATTCAAATTTGGACATTAAGCCTGAAGGTAAGAAACTATGTATCCACATTGATTTGAATAATATAAATGATATAATTTAAAACTTCTTTATGAAAGTCAGTATATCACTTTCTTTTGCTTTTTATTTTCTTGGAACATGTTGTTTCACTGTTTTTGAAAGGTGCTGTGGATGGAAAGGGTTTGCAGAATATTATTTCCATGTTCTCGTATGCGGTTCAGGCTCCAAATATCTTGTAAGATTGATAGAACCCAGTATGAATCCAGTAGCAGATGTTCTGTCTATTATGAACATATACATCATATTGTTTGGGCCTTTCCAGCCTAATTTAAGGTGACTTAAATATTTATATCCAGCATTAAGAGTTTGTGCCTTGGATGGGTGATGGTGATGTGGAGTCTTGTTAGTGTCTGACCCTCAGGGCCTCTCACACAGGTGGGAAACCATCAACATGAGTCTGTGTAGAAAACAGCAACCATATAGCTGTATGCCTGCTCTCAATTTACATCTGCTCCATGTAACTCTCCAAGCCGGAAAACATAATGAGCACAAACAACTCAGAGGAAAATGAGATAAATGAGGGCTATAATTGTGTTTGGAATTGCAATTACTGTTATCACAGCCTTTTGTCGCAGGGATTTAGTGTAGCCAGATGTTCTAATGGAAAAGATTGCCATTGTTTGAGTGAATTGGATCAACCCCATTCTGAGCTTCCAGCTCTATCGACATGCAATTAGTGATTTTTATTGACCAACTACAGCTGGTGCAGAAATGACAGGCAGTCTCAGACTAAGCATTACTGAGGTGACTCATGAAGCCGCCAGGTAGGGTTAGAATAAAATACAACAAGGTACAACTTCAGTGAAACACAAGCCCGTCAGCTCCTTAAATGTGTGCATTATTCACCAAATGCTTCCTGCTTGTTCACTTACTCTTTCAGATTAGCACTGTCGATTAATTCCTTTTACTCACTGATAAAAAGGTAATCACAGTTTCTGACATCCGTCTAATATTCAATGTGGACATGGAGACCGTCCAATCTAACACTGATAGCTGGACATTACTATCCGGCAGAGAAGCTCCACTAAGCAGTGTATGGTAATATTGTAGTTGGTGCTCATCTTCTTCAACTTTTCCTCTCTTTTTACTCTGATGATGCCAGGTCACAGGGTCTGGATGAAGAGAGCCAAGAAGACAGAGATTTTATTTCCTTATCTTGTAAGTTTACTCATATTCTCATGTTGTCATTATCCAATCTGAATAACAAAAGAAACAACTTATTTTTGTTTTAAAGTAAACATGGACTGGAGACATGGAGAAAGAAAAAGAGATGGAGAGAAAATGTTGCTAAAAGATTAGCCTTGTGCTAACCTCTAAGATGTTGCATCAATTCTTAACTGTATGGCTACTATTAGCTCTCCACCCTGGCCAGAGCCGTGAGCAGAAGCTAAAGAAACATGTTCTTTCATTCCCTGAAACACTTCCATATTTCCTTTTGGCATGCTTTGGCTTGTAGGCAGTTGTTGCCAATTCTGGAAGAGGAACTTTTTCTGCCAATTATATCTCTGTTGGAACTCTATCTCATAACTGATCCATTAAGCTCAAGTCTCCTGTTCTTATATTCATAAACAAATGAATACATATTAGTTTTGGCTAAAATAGATTGATATCATCAATATAAAGTAGTACAAATGTCAACAGTTAACATTGACCTAAACTGCATTACAACTAACTATATAGTATATAACTATGAGACTCAAATGCTCATACAGTACTTTCAGTGAACTTAAACACGACTAACACAGGATGAGGTTGACTAAATGTGATTAAAGCTAACAAGGATATTTCACAAGACTAAAACACAAGTCAAACATAGCTGACAAAATGAACTCTTTAACTTTGTTCCAAATGTATTTTGGATGTATTACGTAATATGAATGAAGTGAGCAAATAATTTCCCCCATATACTGCAATTTGTATAATGACATCTGTACATGACAGGACACCTCTTAATGAAAACCTTCCCAGAATCCAGACACAATTCATGAAGTGGCCTGGGGGACTAAGAGAAACTGATACTAACATACATAAATCATTATTATTCATGATGCCGGGGTTGTGAGCCCTTCATTATAACAAAGACATGAGAAATGATTTAGAGATACAATTATTTTTGTAATGAAATGAAAAACACACAAACCCTGAAAACAAACGCAACAGAAAAACGCTGCAAATACAAAAACGATATGCAAAGTCAAAAACACAATACAAACCCCAAAACACATACAAACCAAAAACACACAGTGCTCCAGGCCTCTAGGGGGCGTGTTATGTGGAACAGATTGATGTCTGACCAGACATAAAGAGAACGAATGAGAGTGATGGAAAGTCGGAGGAACAAAGTTGATTGAAGTGGACAAAGTCGATATATAAGAAGGTAAGTTTTGTTTTGTTGTTATACAAAGAGCGTCATATTTACGCAGCTAGCATTAGCGTGCCTACAGTAACTACTACACCAGCTGAGGAGAGGAGAGCTTCACGTGAAGAGAAGATAAAGTGAGGGAAGAACATTGTTAAACGAGATGACTCGAGTGCAGGTAAATAACACGGGCCATAGTGAGTACCGCGGTTACATTTGAAGAGAGACATTCTTAGCAGTTTGTTTATATGTATGTATTTGTGTATGTTGCAACTATACAGAGCTTTAGCAATACTATATGTCGGTGGAGAAGTGATAAAATGTGAAGAGGGACAAAGTAATGACAGGAGAGTAGTTTGCATTAGATATGCTCAAGAACAAATATAGAGAAGACATTCAAGGAGAGAGAGACAAACCACAGATTCAACGGTAAACATGTTGTATCTTTCTATTTATTTAGCTAACCACTATTTAGACTGTTTTTTTGATTGACTTGATTACATGGATTTACTACTTCAATGTATGTATTTTCAGGCTGCCATGTTTTGTCCTTTCTGTGGCCAACATCTGGCGACAGTTCAAGTGTTCTGTGGCTCCTGTGGCAAAAATATACAGTTTTTGGCAGAACAACAGTAAGTTCACTTTTTGTATTGTATCTGTTTCAAATGCAAGAAATAAGGATTCATCCCACTACTCTGTTTTGAATACTAATTGACAGATGCATACACTAGTTATCAGCATGAAGGACACATTTTTTCCTTGTCTGGTTATGTGAAATATGTAGAAGCTGTCACGATCCTAATGTTATGTCACGTTTTTAGTTTAGTCTGTCTTGTTTTGGGTGTTATTTTGTAATTCTGTTCTCCCTGTCTCTTGTTTTTCCTCCTGTGTCTGATTGTCTAATTGTGTTCACCTGTTGCCCTTGTGTTTCTACCTCCCCTGCCTAGCTGTTTCTTGTCCCGTGATTACCCCTCTCTGTATTTAGTCTTGTCTCTTCCTGTGTTCCCCTGTTGGTTCATTGTTTGTTTTTCCTGTCTCCCTCCATGTCAGTCACGGTCAGTCTTTCGGTAATGTTTTTTCCGTGTGCCTTCGCTTTATTTCATGCCATGTTTTTTGTCATCGGCTTTTGTAATAAAGCTCGTTTTGTTTATAGATCTTTACCCTTTTTGTAGTCTGCATTTGGGTCCTACCTTTTCCGCGATTCGTAACAGTGATCATAACAGAATGAACCGACCAACTATGGACCCAGCGGATTTTAATGATTTTGAGTTGGATCTGTTGGATCTGGATTTCTCCCTTCAATGTTATTATGCCGAGTGGAGTGGAACCTCGTCTAGAAGGGACAAAGAGGCTATCCTCAAAAAAGGCACAAATGGAGGTGGCCAACATGCCATGGTTGAGGAGCTCATTGCCTGAATGGCTCAGAGTTTTTTCACGTAGCCCTGAGAGCCAGTCTTCATTTTCTGACCCTTTTTTGGGATCCCGCCTGGCGTTTGGACGTCCACGGAGCCTCCAAAAGACCTCTAAAAAACGCAAGGTCAGGAATCCAGCTCGTACTCCAGTACCGATCCACACAGCCATGGTTCCGTGCTCCAGTGCCGGCCCACACAGTCATGGTACCGTGCTCCAGTACCATCCCACACAGCCATGGTTCCGTGTTCCGGTTCCGTGCCCAGCAGCCATCTTTCCGGCTCCAGAACCGGCCAATACAGCCATGATCCAGGCTTCAGTTCCGGTCCCCACAGCCATGGTTCCGGCTCCAGAACCGGCCAATACAGCCATTGTCCCTGCTCCAGAACCGGCCCATACAGCCATGGTTCCGGCTCCAGAACCGGCCCATACAGCCATGGTCCAGGCCTCTGTTCCAGTCCCAGCAGCCATGGTCCACGGTCCCAGCTGGCCTGTTGGCTCTCCGGCCGACGCCAGCTCCCCGTGTCCTGTCGGCGTACCGACCATCTCAAGTCACCTCTCAAGTTCCCTCTCGAGTCCCCTTTCAAGTCATCTCTCGAGTCCCCTCTCAAGTTCCTTCTCAGGTCTCTTCTCGAGTCCCCTTTCAAGTCTCCTCTCGAGTCCCCTCTCAAGTTCCTTCTCAGATCTCTTCTCGAGTCCCCTTTCAAGTCTCCTCTCGAGTTCCCTCTCAAGTTCCCTCTCGAGTCCCCTCTCGAGTCACCTCTCCAGTCCCCTCTCGAGTCACCTCTCCAGTCCCTTCTCGAGTCTCCTCTCGAGTTCCTTCTCGAGTCCCCTCTTGAGTCTCTTCTCGAGTTCCCTCTCAAGTTCCTTCTCGATTTCCCTCAAGTCCCTTCTCTAGTCCTTACTCAAGTCCCTACTCTATGTCCTGTACCGTTGGGGGTCCCGCCGACTACTGTTCTGCCGGGGGTCCTGCCAACCCCAAGTCCTGTTTCGTTGGGGGTCCCGCCGACTACTGTTCTGCCGGGGGTCCTGCCAACCCTATGTCTTGTGCCGTTGGAGGACCAGTCGACACCTGTCTCGCCGGGGGTCCTGCCAACTCTATGTCCTGTGCCGTTGGAGGTCCAGCCGACACCTGTTTCGTCGGGGGTCCTGCCAACTCCATGTCCTGTGGCGTTGGGGGTAGGCCTTTCCCGATAATTAATTTTGTTGGACGATAAATGTTCCTGGAAATTATTGCGATAAACGATAATATTGTCGGCACTGTTGTAAGACCATTTTACATCACTGACATAATGATAATATATAATAATAATTCAAGTACATCCTTTCTAACATAACTTTTTATTGAACATTCAACATTGCAAATGAAATGTGAAATAATATTAAAATATATAAATTATATATAATAAATAAAACAAATTAATTAAATTATAATAAATTAATTGAATCACACACAACCAAAACAATACATTAAATAGACTCAGGCTGGAAAACATAGCTATATATCTATCTATATATATATATATATAAATATGAGCACATTGTCTCACAAGCAAAAAAAACAACAGTCAAGTGCACTGTCCATACAAAGACCCAGATGCCTCAACAGCAGGCCATATCCAAATCTGTTTTTCAAAGTTTTCGAGCAAGGAACAACAACATGTTTGCATTGTCGGGCAAATGCATCTTTGATTGTAAACTGTCGGGAAGGTGGGGGCTCTCCATCTCCAGCTGGCGTGTTTGCTACCAGCTGGGAAAATGGAATGGGGTGGTTGTGTTTTAGGTGTAGTTTAAAATGTGTGGTATTGCCTGCTTTTGTCGCTACCTTTTTTTAAACAAATGCGACACAACGCCCGGCTCATTCAAGTCCGTAGGTTCGCCTCGTTGATTTGGCTTGAATCCAAAATACTGCCACACCGGAGAATCGAGATGTGTAGTTACTAGGTTTTGTAACCAATTCCATTTCACTTTAAATTCCCTGCGAGTAAGTCACACGTTGTCTCCCGTTTGTCGCTATATTATTAATTTGGCTTCTACGCTGCTGCACGTGCACACGGAGTGTCCTGACTAGGGCTGGGTATCGTTTGAATTTCCACGATTCCGATTCTACTTTTCGATTCCGGTTCTTAACGGTTCTCAATTCCGATTCTTTGAGGGGCAGGGTAAAAAAATGATACATGCTTTTTCCACCAAAAAAATTACATTTATTCGAGAAACTTTTACACAGGTTAGTTTACAGTAATATTCACATTAATCAGTCTGTTTATATTCACTGCTATGTAACTGTAACCTGAGAACCACTGAAGCTACAACAGTCCAACTTTTAAAGGAACCCCCCCCATTTAAAAACAGTTCTTGTTGAGAAAAACAAGCATATCTGCCTTCTCAGGCATACCGGGAAGAAATGTTTGAACATTTTAAAGTAAAATGCTTCAATCTGGTGCACTGGAATTACTAGAGACTAGATCTAGGGGGTACAACTCTAAACACCCATATGAAAAAGATCGGTTTACATTTTAATAATTAAATAAGTATGTGAACATAACCAATAACTTACCATAGCCAATAACAAATACATGTAACATATTTTATTTTTGTTGTTCATTCATATCTTATTTTACTAATGCATATTTTTTTATCTCTCCAGTTTAAAACGATATGTCTGGTTTACTGTCCTATAGTATACATTGGAATGATTTAAAACCTGTTTTATCCCAATAATTATAAAGGAGTGCCTTGGAAATATGTGTTTACATAAATTGTGATCAAACCGTTTGAGACCCACTGAGATAACTTAGACTAAAGTGAACTATCTAAACACTGAGAGAGTCCTTTACCTCACTGAGCTGTAGTTATCAGCCACTCAGTCTGACTGGAGAGGACTCTCCCTCCACATCATTGTAGAAACATCTTCTTCTTCCGTTAGAGAAGCAAGCACCAGATGCTAATAACAACAGCGTGTACCGGTGCACCCTCGCTCGCTCCCACGCTCATTCGCACTTACAGCGCCCATCGTACAGGGAAAATGAAAAGTGTAACCGGGATGAAAAGGGTATTTACTTAATTATGAATGTTGTTATATCAAGGCCGAACATTATGATGAGCACCAACGGTCAAAACATTTTGTTTCCTCCCAGAGCTGTCAGCGCAGCGCCTCCACAGATCTGGCGCCCAAGGCGAACATCTATAACGCCAATGCGACGTGCCGGCCCTGGTCTCAGGTTACGCTGTAGGAAGTGTAGGAACAACCATAGATATATATAAACTAATGCTGTCAAAATTATCGCCTTAACGGCGGTAAATAATTTTTTGAATTAATTGTGTTAAAATATTTAACGCATTTAACGCATGTGCAGAATGGCCCGCCCCATACATCCCACCAGTGGCAGCGCCAGGGTATGGCTGGTGTAGGCTACACCCAAACCAAGAAATGGCGTAGCCCCACCATGAAAAATGATGTTAAAGTAAGCAAAATAAAGTTCGCCAACTCGAGCCGAGAATTGCACAGACAGCAGTTAGTAAGATTGATTTCAGTAGCCACTTGTCTGGAAATACCGAAGACCAGAAACGGTTTTGAAAACTTTTGTCACGTAGTGATCGTCTTCTCAATAGAACATCTTTGATAATGTCTTCTGGCCAATCAGAATCAAGATAACGACGTGGTGTTGTCCCGACGGAGAATACTTTTGCTGTAGTAGGTGCCATATACAGTCTATGGTAGGTGCACATAACTGGTACGCAGGTACGCATGCGCGGCAACAATCTGAAATGCGTACCGTCACTTGTGTCACAAAGCGCATTTGCGTACCGACGTACTTGTGAAGCTTTTCCAGAAGGCGGTTAGATCACCGGACGACAGAGTCGGTCTCTCCCCCCCCTGTGTTGATAGAAATCAACACGTAATGAAATAAGACCCCACGGTTTGATGATTGATAGGTGTGTGGGCCGACTTTCATTTTGACACACAGAACAATGTTATAATAAACATACATACATAGGCTACTGTATGTTAAATGGATATATCCGCCTTCTTTCGTTTATCTTTCCATTCCCACAACAATATACATAAAGAAATGGCATATGTTGGACATAGTTCGAATGGTGATTAATCATGATTAATTAATTTTTAAGCTGTGATTAATCTGATTAAAAATGTTAATCGTTTGACAGCCCTAATATAAACATGTGTTTATATATATCTATGGGTACAACGCTACATTTCCCGCCCCTTCGCAGTCTTACAGTAGGCTACGGAGAGCGGCGAGAAACATTTCCTCAGGCATCGAAAAGCGGAACAGAAATTCACATTTCTAAATGATGCCGTTGGAATCGAAATGTTGGAACCGGTTCCCAACCCTAGTCCTGACCTGGCTGACCTGACAGCGCGCGTGGCCGGCAGCCTCAGCGCGCCTTGCAGCCACAGTGCACCTTGCAGCCACAGCGCGCCTTGCAGCCACAGCGCTCCTAGCTAAAATGCTGGTCACACCCTTATGTAAACGGCAATTTATCGAGCTCAGTCCATTTTTATTTATCGTACGATAAGTACATTTATCGATTATCGCGACAGGCCTAGTTGGGGGTTCTGCTGAGGGTCCTGCCATGTCCTGTGTCGTTGGGGGTTCTGCTGAGGGTCCTGCCAACTCCATGTCCTGTTTCGTTAGGGGTTCCACCGGATTTCCTGCAAACACCTGATCCTGTCCTGTTGGGGGTCCCGTCGACACCTGCTCCGCCGGGTTTCCTGCCAACTCCATATCCTGTCCTGTTGGAGGTCCCGCCGACACCTGCTCCGCCGAATTTCCTGCCAACACCAGATCCTGTCCTGTTGGGGGTCCCGCCGACACGTGCTACGCCGAGGGTCCTGTCGACACTAGCTCATGTTCCGTCCAGAGTCCCGTCCACGCCTGTCCCGTCAGGGGTTCCACCAGCTCCTGCTCTCGATCCCAGTGCTCCGGCGATCCAGCTGACATTGGAGGGGTCCCATTGCGGCGTACGTCGTCCTCCGGAGATGTCCCGTCGCCGTCTTCTTGCCCAGCCTCCTGAGTTTCCCAGCCGTCGTCTTCGTCCTCGAGCCCAGCCCCCTGACTTTTCCAGCCCCTGCCTTCGCCCTCATGCCCGGCCTCCTGAGTTTCCCAGCCCTCGAGCCCGGCACACTGACTTTTCCAGCCACTGCCTTCGCCCTCATGCCCCTGAGTTCGCTCGCTGTGGCCTTCGCCCCTTTTTGAACTCTGCCTTGCCCCCGGGCCGTCCGCCCGAGACCATCTCCTGTTCCTCTGCCTTGCCTCTGGGCTGTCGACCCAGACCCATCCTCTGGACCCCCTCCACCCACCCTTTTCGAAGTGTTGGACTTTGTTTTTGTTTTATGGACGTCTAGGATCCGTCCCTTGAGGAGGGGGTTCTGTCACGATCATAATGTTATGTCACGTTTTTAGTTGAGTCTGTCTTGTTTTGGGTGTTATTTTGTAATTCTGTACTCCCTGGCCCTTTCTCATTTCTCTAACTCCCCTCCTCGACTCCCCTCCTCGACTCCTATCCTCGATACTTAGTCCCGCCCACAGGAGATGCGAGCCGAGGAGGGGAACCGAGGAGAGAGTAGGGGAAGCAGCAGGCGGTTAGAGAAATGAGAACTCCTCTCCTCTGAGCGGTCATTTTAAAGAGACGTCCATTAATGATGACAGGAGGCACAGCAGCACTCTGTCTGATGGACAGATGTGTTCATGACGACTTATATATTTACTTTGATTTATTCACAGTGCGGTATAATGAGACAATAACAGGCTACAGATGCGGACACACACACACACACACATATGTATATATTTATATAAATATATACAATTTCAGAATCAAACAAAGCACTCTCATAATAACGTAACACTATCAGAGACTGGATATATCCCCCCCCCCCCCCCCTCTCTGGTCGCTACAATGAGGAAAATAAATTACGGGCCAAAAGTTTTATTTACAAGTATTAAAAGTAAACAGAGGACACCAAACCAACTGAGACCCGTCTGTCCGCTGCATCTACGCACACACTGTACCACACACACGCACATACAGTTCCTAAAACAGGCTACAGCCGTTGTGTATTTTATTATGTGAAGCACTAAATGGTTTTAGAAAAATATCGACTCTTTGTAGATATCTACTAAACTAAAGCAAATAAAAAGAGTAGGCCTGTTATACTGAGTGATATATATTAGGGGTGCACCGAATGGGAAATTCTTGTCCGAAACCGATACCGAAAATAGGAAACAGTTGGCCGAAAACCGAATGCCGAAAGGCCGAAAATGATTAATAGAAATATATATATATATAATGTATACATTTTTTACCAATGTTGTTCAGCTACCTGATTATGGAAATAGACATGATTATGGCAAAAATTAACTTAAATAATAATCACTATTATGGGTCCATAAAACATTTATTCAGCACTTTTGAATGCATACAGTACATTTATATATGTCATGTATTATTGCTAAAAAACATTATATCGCAGTCTTAGTGTCGCCAACTCGTTTCTAATATGCAAAGACAACAAATGCGTCTATGATGTATTTTCGATCAGACGAGATCTCTGCCCCGTCTGTGTGCGAGGGGGCGGGGCAGTTTACACACACGCAGCTGCTACATGCAGCGGAGCACACTGCGGAGATGGCGGAGAGAACGCGCTCCGAGGTGTGGTTAAACTTTACCCGTCTCGATGTGGAGAATACTTGTTACCATAAGTGCAATAAGAGTTTAGCATGTAAGCACGAGCAATTTGTCTAAACATTTAGCAAAAGTGCACCGCATGCAGACGGAGGAATGTACCGGGTTCGACCGTCTTTCTAGCAGCTCTGTAGCCCCATCCACGAGTAACGTTTCCACGTCAGGTGTTATGTATGCTAGCAGCAACACACGGAGTTAACTACATTATACAAACATGGGTTAATGATTAGAGGAAACTGAGTTATTTAGTTTGTTAAAATGTCAGCTATTCTGTTTACAGTCTGTCATCAGATTATTTAATACGATTTGTTAAAGGCTCAGGGCAATCTCGATGACAAAGGTCAATGTTCCCCCCCCCTGTGAGCCAGCCGCGAGCATGGTCGCCGCGTCTTTATTACGTCATCACAACAACACGTTAGATTACCAACGTAAGCCTGTTCTGACATTCGGTGATAGCCGAAAGGGCCTTTTTAACCATTTTCGGCCGATAATTTTCGGTGGCCGAATATTCGGTGCATCCCTAATATATATTATACACACTGCTCTGCTTTCTGCACGGACCTCACAGCTGAGATAAGTCCGGCCGTGCTTCACATCTCTGTTGCCGGAAATGCATCCACGAAGGAGCCGTGGAGGACCGTGGAGGACCCATCAGTGTATCCTCGGTTAGAGCTCCTCCAGAGAGCCTCCTCGACGCTCGATCCTCGGTCCTCGAAGTGCATTTAGAGAAATTAGATGTCCTTCAACATGGCCTGCTGAAATTCATTTCCGGGTCACTACCGGAGGACCGAGGAGTCGAGGAGGGGGATTTGATGAAATGAGAAAGGGCCCCTGTCTCTTGTCTTCCTTCCTGTGTTTTTCCTCCTGTGTCTGATTGTGTTCACCTTTTGCCCTTGTGTTTCTACCTCCCCTGCCCAGCTGTTTCTTGTCCCGTGATTACCCCTCTCTGTATTTAGTCTTGTCTTTTCTTGTGTTCCCCTGTCGGTTCATTGTTTGTTCTTCCTGTCTCCCTCCATGTCAGTAACAGTGATCATAAGAGAAGCCATCATTACATTGTAGACCAATGCATGATTAAATACACAAAACAGCTTATATTATACATTAATAATTGTGTATTAGTTCTATCTTTATAGAGAAAATTATACCTTTTGAATCAGATTTTGAGGCTGGGAAAGTCACACCGCCATGGGGCACAAACAGTTGCTATGACATGATGTTTTCTTCGCATTCCATAAGGAGGGTCAGGAACTCACGCTTGGGACCACCAGTGTCCACTCCATCCTCAGGTGGTCCCTCATCATCAGTGAACTTAACTGACATCTCATGAGAAGGGTCGAATGAGGCACATTTGAAGCTGCGGATTTCTCCATCCCACACATTGGCTCTATTAATATTGAACCTGCTACAAGATGTATTTGTTATTTTTGCAGAGAGTTCTGCAACAATGTCATCCGCAGTCAGGTGTTCTGTGCTGGGAAAGACACACTGATGTATTGTAATATTAAATGATGAAGCTTGTAATAAGATGTACAGTGAATAGAGAAATTAAGTGGTAATAGTAACAATTAATACCTTTCCTCTGCAGTTTGCTCCATTTTGTCTTCTGGCTCAGACTGTCTATCAATAAGGATAGGTGCATACACATTTGTGTAGTTGCTGCAGTGAGAAGACAGTTGACTAATTACTTTCGAATACATAATATATGCATGACAGTCATATTTACAAAAGGATGTCGATCCTCTTCCTGTTTTGTTTTTTCAATACATTGGGTTCTAAACTGACAGCAGAACTTTTGTCATACTCCTGCACAATCCTTGTAAACATTTGAAATGGATGCAACAAACAATATCTGTTCTTTGAAAAATATTTGTGGGTGTTTTTTGTATCGTCTTCACTAAGATGTAAGATGTTGTTGGTGTCATTTGGAAATTTACAAAAGTATAATTTTTCTACACAAAAAAAAAACACAAACAAACAAATGTAAAAATAAAGATACATACCAAACAACTGTGTCACGATGAAACTGTCAACATCGTTTACCTATAGAAGTTGTTCTGACCCGGGGCAGATTGGACCTCTTCCTGGAATTGGGTTGATTCTCCATCCTATTTTTACCCAGGAAATAAGTGCAGTTGATCTAATGACAGTGTCATTAGCACACAAAGGTATTTATTGATTTGATGTTCACAAATTCAAACCTACATGGTATAATTACATTTTGTATTTGTTTATCCGATCAGACGCTGGTTGTGGGTGCCTGAGAGGTCTGATAAAGGTAAACAACAAATATATTCAAACTACTGTACTGTTAAAACATTCTGCTTCTTGTGGCACAAAATAATATGTTGACAATGTTTTATTTTACCCTGGCCACACAAATGACTGACTGAAATAAAATAAATTCACTTTAATTAAGAATAAATGCCACGATAAATCCAAACTGACCAAGGTACATTCTATTGTTGACCGTCCTTTAACTCTCACATTAGGATTTACATTGGGGCACAATAAACCAACTCCTCTCTGCACCTATAATATATCTATATGATGTCAAGAGTTACATTTAGGTGCACAATGCTGTCTCTTGACTTGCAAGCTCTTTTACCAAACAAGCTAACGCTAGCTGGGTAAATATGACGCTCTTTGTATCAAAACAAAACTTACCTTCTTATATATCGACTTTGTCCACTTCGATCAACTTTGTTACCTCCGGCTTCAATTTCCATCACTCTCGTTCGTTCTCTCATGTCTGGTCAGACATCAATCTGTTCCACGTAACGCGCCCCCTAGAGGCCTGGAGCATTGTGTGTTTTTGGGTTTGTATGTTTTTTGACTTTGCATATCGTTTTTTGTATTTGCAGCATTTTTCTGTTGCGTTTGTTTTCGGGGTTTGTGTGTTGTATTTAGTTTGCATCATTTCTGTAAATGCAGCATTGTTTTGTTGTATTTGTTTTCAGGGTTTGTTTGTTTTTCATTTCATTATTTGCAGCTGTTTCCTGCTTATGTATGCGTTTTTGGCCGTTTTTCCACGTTTGTACCTGCCGGCCACCGTACATTTCCATGAGGTCTAGATAGATGGCATAATGGCTTAGTTATGGTACATTTGAGAGCTTAAAGTTACATTTCAAAGTTAATAACAGGAGGCATATACATTTGTGTGTTTGATATAGTTTAGGCCAAATAACATTCTAATCTGGTTCCACTGTGGGGTCTTTCCTCAGTATAATTCCACTGCCATGCATCCACCAATGACAGAGCTCAGGCATGTGCATGTTTAAAGAGAGGACTCCATTTATCCTTGAACCCGCTATCAATGTGCTGTTAGTGACCTAATTTAAAATGTAAATCTATCCTCTGAAAATGGTCGTGGTTGCAGAGATCACTACTGCTATGTCACTACAGTATGTCATGCTGCCATAAAAAGCAACTGCTAGAACTCAAACGAGCAATGTTGCTTTTTAAAAAAAAAAGTAATTTATAACGTTGCACCCCTGCTGCTGTTTGTTCTACTGCTATGGTAACAACCTGGGGTGTAAAAAGTCTCAAACCTGGAATAGAGTTTACTCAGATCTCTGGGGGTGTTCATGAATTCATGGGTCATTTCACAGGTCACTGTCTTACACTGTGTTTTGTAAGTCATTTTGTTCAACATATGTGAGCACAGTGCAGCTATCAAACTCCTACACTCTAGGTGGAGAATATCAAACAAAACCTTCATGCAGGAACGGGCTGACTCTGCAGATTTTGAGGGACAGATACATTACACAGGTACATCTGTCAGTTTTTGAAATATAATATTTTATTCATAAAAGCCAACACAAAAAAGCAGGTTAAAGGGAGCATCCCTGATTATGTTTATATAATTAATTATATATGAATACCAATTGTGACGGCCCCTAGGCCTTAGACTCAGGTCCCTGGTTAGCCACTCCCCAAATCAGGAGAGATTGCTGACACCTGATTTGGGTTGACTGCTCAGCTACAAGTATGGGTGCCTGAGCAGTCAGTCTCTCTCTCCTCTTGGGTTGCTTGGCTCTACTGGACCTAGGTTTGTTTGTCCTTTATTTATATACTGATGCATGTTCACACACTACACACATTACTGATTAACTGACTTCATAGTTAATTTAGTTTCTTTAAATAAATGCACTTCAATTGGATGAATCATGTGTGGTCTCCTTCCTTTGTTCGTCCTTGAGCCAGGGCGTGACACAATTTGCAAGATTGCAACATTTAGATCTCTTCTCTGCTTTGCTTGATTTCAGGTAATTATATGGAAGCCAATGTTTTGTCAGCATCCAGCCCTCAGCAAGCTCTGAAAACATAGAAATGTTTCCGCAAATGTTTAGTAGGAGTCAACTGGACATACTTTTGTTCTAGATATTGTACGAATGTCACGATCATAGGTAAAGATCAGAACCCACAGATACACGACACAGATACAACCAGTGTTTAGCAATGTTCAGTTTATTCAGGTCAGGGACAGGCAGGGTCAAAACCAGGAAATCCAGCAGTAAGACAAACAAATCCGAAAAGGGGCAGGCAGAACAGGGCTCAGAACCAGGTGATCCTTCAGACAGGCAACCAAATCCAAACAGGGGGCAGGCAGGAACTCGAGATCTGAATACAAGCAGGCAGGGGTTAAAACCGGGCAGGACAAGAATCTAGGCTAGAGAATAACAAACACTGGCGAGCTTGGCAGAAAAGAAAATATGGCAAAGGACAAGTGATAGTGAGTTGGTATAAATACTGTGGAGTAATGAGTAACAGGTGAGGGGAAGGGCAGGGGAAACCAGGTGAGGGAAGTGAGCTGATTGCAAGAGCCTCGAGGAAGGCGGGATCTGAAATGACAGGAGAGTTAAGATGAGCCAAACCAAAACAATAAATGTGTCTAACTTGTGACAAAGCATATTTGCAAATGTGCATATTTGAGAGAAGGAGGAAAAGATTGAAACAACCTCTGTTCTTTTTCTAAAAATAATATTGATGAATCCAGCCATAAGCTATGAGGACTGGAAGCAAGAGCACATAGCTAGCTGAGTTATTTTCAAAACACAGCAGTTTCCTGCAGTGTCTGTCAGTTGCCTGTAAGACTCCAAGAAAATGTACCAGAACTAAGTCAAATCACAACCTCATCATTGCTTCAAATCATTATTTCAAATGGAATAACCACGATATAGGGTGCTGATTGGAAGATGTATTTTGTACATTTGGCCAGGCTAACATTTTGTCAACTGCTTCAGTCTTTATGTAAAGTTAAGCTTATCACCTCTTGTCTCTATCTCCATAATAAACATTACATTACATTTAGCTTACGCTTTTATCCAAAGCGACTTACAATAAGTGCGTTCGACCAACAAGATACAAACTTGAAGAAAACAGAATCATAAGTACATCAGGTTTCATAGAGCTAAAACATTTCAAGTGCTACTCAACTGGCTTTAGATAAGCCAGTCCTTTATTAGTATACAAGTGCTTAGTTAGTAATTCTATCGCTCGAAGTGGAGTCGAAAGAGATGAGTTTTCAGTCTGGGCCGGAAGATATGCAAGCTATCTGCTGTCCTGATTTCAATGGGGAGCTCATTCCACCATTTTGGAGCCAGGATAGCAAACCGACGTGTTTTTGCTGATGGGAACTTGGGTCCCCCTCGCAGTGCTGGTTCAGCGAGCTGTTTGGCTGATGCAGAGCGGAGTGCACGTGCTGGGTGTACAGTTTAACCATGTCCTGGATGTAGGAAGGGCCAGATCCATTCACAGCATGGTACGCAAGTACCATTGTCTTGAAGTGGATTCAGTTACCGGAAGCCAGTGAAGGGAGCGGCGTGGTGTGGGAAAATGTAGGAAGGTTGAAGACCAGACGAGCCGCTGCATTCTGGATGAGCTGCAGAGGTCGGCTGGCACATGCAGGTAGACCAGCCAGGAGGGAGTTGCAGTAGTCTAGGCGTGAGATAACGAGAGCCTGGGCCAGAACCTGCGTCGCTTTCTGGGTCAGCTGGGGTCGTATCCTAATGATGTTGTAAAGCGTGTATCTGCAGCAGTGGGTTGTAGCAGCGATGTTTGCAGTGAAGGACAGTTTGTTATCTAGGGTCACACCCAGATTCCTTGCAGTCTGAGTCGGGAAAACAATAAAGGTGCCGATGTTGATTGTCAGGTCAAGAGTGACCTGACAATCTTTTCCTGGAAGGAAAAGCAGTTCAGTCTTGTCAAGCTTGAGCTTGAGGTGGTGAGCAGACATCCACTGAGAGATGTTCGCTAGACAAGCAGAGATGCGTGTGACGACCTGGGTCTCTGAGCGGGGAAAGGACAGATTTAATTGGGCGTCGTCAGCGTAGCAATGGTATGAAAAACCACACGGGCTAATGACAGATCCAAGCGAGTTTGTGTACAGGGAGAAGAGGAGGGGGCCAAGAACAGAGCCCTGAGGGACTCCTGTAGTTAATTGACAAGGGTCGGACTCGGACCCTCTCCAAATTACCCTGGAGGTACGGTCTTTGAGGTATGAGGTGAGGAGGGAAAGTGCAGAGCCTGAAACTCCAAGTTCTTGGAGAGTGCGAAGGAGGATCTGAGGATTCACCGTGTTGAATGCAGCAGACAGGTCCAGAAGGATGATGACAGAGGAGAGGGAGGCTGCTTTAGCAGTGTGCAGTTCCTCAGAGACAGCAAGGAGGGCAGTTTCTGTTGAGTGACCTGCCTTGAAACCAGACTGGTGCGGATCCAGAAGGTTGTTCTGATGGAGATAACAGGAGAGTTGTTTAAAGACAGCGCGTTCAAGTGTTTTAGACAGGAATGGGAGGAGAGCGACAGGCCTGTAGTTTATAACATCAGACGGGTCGAGAGTGGGTTTCTTTAGGAGAGGGTTTACTCTTGCCTCCTTGAGACTGTTTGTAAAGTGACCAGAAGTTAGAGAAGTGTTGATTCAATGGGAGAGAAATGGTAGAATATCAGGAGCGATAGTCTGAAGGAGGTTTGAGGGGATAGGGTCCAGAGGACAGGTGGTAGGGCGGGCAGAGGTAATGAGGGTAAGAACCTCACTTGGAGAGAGAGAGGAAAAGGAGGTTAGTGTGTGGGTGGAAGGAGGGTCTGGTGACCCAGCGGTGAGTAGAGGTGAGTCAGAAAAAGAAGAGCGAATATCATCAACCATTTTTTCAAAGTGGTTAATAAAGTCGCTTGACAGAAGGGAGGAGGGGGGAAGGCGCTTTGGGGGGATCCAAGAGGGTGGAGAATATGGAAAATAGTTTTTTGGGATTGGAATAGGAAGATTGGATCTTATCTTGAAAGAACGTGCTTTTTGCCTGAGAGATCGAAGCAGAGAAAGAGGAGAGGAGAGCCTGATAGGTTAGGACGTCGTCATGGTGTTTGGATTTCCACCGTTTCCGCTCTGCTGCCCGAAGGATGGTTCTATTGGCACGCAGTGTGTCATTTAGCCAGGGAGCAGGAGGGGATTGACGAGCCTGCCGAGATGTGAGAGGACAGAGAGAGTCCAGAGAGGATGAGAGAATAGAGAGGAGAGTTTCTGCAGCAGAGTTTGGAGGTAGGAGTTGGAACGAGTCAGAGGAAGGGAGGGCTGAGAGAACCGATGAGGCAAGGGTAGAGGGGGAGAGGGAACAAAGGTTGCGGCGGACAGGTGTAGAATTAGAAGAGATTAGTTCGTTATGTTTGGAAAGGGGTAGAGAGAATGAAATGAAGAAGTGATCCCAGGTGTGGAGCAGGTTTACAGAAAGGTTAGAAGTAGAGCAGTTCCTTGAGAATATGAGATCAAGGACATTGCCAGCTTTATGAGTTGATGGGGATGAGACAGTGAAAAAGCAAAGGCGGTTAAAAGAGATGTTAGTTCAGATGTCTTCCCTGTCTGGAGGTTGAAGTCTCCGAGAAGTACAGTGGGAGGGCCAGTTTCAGGGATGTGTGAGAGGAGATTATCTAATTCCTCCAAGAAGTCCCCCAAGGCGCCTGGTGGATGGTAGAGAACAACAATGGTTAATTGTATAGGATGGGTTACTGTGACATGTGTGTGGCATGGAATTCAAAGGTGGAAGGAGTGAGGTTAGGTAGCTTGAAGAGGGAAAAGCTCCATTTGGGAGAGAGCAGGAGACCAGTGCCACCTCCTCTGCCAGTGGGTCTGGGTGTATGGGAGAAGGAATATGCTGTGGAGAGAGCTGCTGGGGTGGATGTGTTGGATGGAGTAATCCAGGTCTCAGTGAGAGCAAGGAAATCCAGAGACTGCAGGGAAGCATAGCCAGAGATGAAGTCGGCCTTAGGAACAGCTGACTGGCAGTTCCACAGGCCACCTGTAACTAGATGTTGGATCTCAGTGGAGCATGTGGGATAGACGAGATCAGGCCGGTTATATCGATTAGGAGATACACGGGGCCAGGGATAATTGTGAGAAGACACAAACAGGAATGGAGAAAATACACATGATTATGGCATGAGGGGCTAAAAAACAAAATAAAATAAAACACCAGCGATACTTAGCTCAATCAAAGTAGGATTTGCCTCCTCTTTGCCTCCCTCGTGACTCCCGCAGGACTCCTTTGTCTTTGTCAGTCTTCGTCTGATGCTCCAGGAAAGTGCTACCTAAAATGGACACCTGATTGCTGAGTTCTTACAGCTGTGGGGCCACGCCCCTTTAATTAGTTAACTCTCTGCAGCTGGTGGCCCTCAAAAGGAAATCTAGACTGGCTCCCTCCTGAGTTGTTATTGTCTTTTCAGTGGGACAATGGTTTTACAATTATATTAAACCCTAAGTTATAAAGTTATGAGTTTAACCCTTAATACAGTTACACCTACTCAATAAAGCTCTTAGTATTCTACAAATGTTTAAATCAAAGTTAACCCTAACAGTCAGTTAGTTCAGTTTTAAGGTTTCTGTCAAATTAGTTGTCCCAAGTTTCTGCCTGACAGATACTGTAGCAGTTTTGAGATTTAAATTCACTATTTCAATCAGATCAACTACAGAGCATTTATACAGACTACACACACTGAAACAGAGAAGTCTAAACACAGAATGTTACTCACACAATTCTAGAAGTCACCAGTTGTTATCCTGTCAAAATCGAGTTGCACACTGCAAACATACGAAGAGTGGTACCAATATTCTGATCTAACTCTGAGAAGAAAGAGGGTATGCCTATTTCCCAAATTGTGGAACTACTGTTATGCATTTTTTACACGTTTCATATTGAATTAAAATGTGTTCAAGTGCTTATTAATTCCATGAGTTAGATGCGGCCCTGATTATAGACTATATGTTACCAAAATACCTTTTTTCCTTTGGAAAAGAATAGTAATTGTATCTTCCGTCGTTCTCTTCCTCATTTAACCTCAAATACTGGTCAAAGGCATTGTCATTTCAAAACCAAAAACATCTTATATCCCAGAGTCAAATCTCAGCCCAATTAAAGTGGTTTATGTAGGTGTCATGTTATACAATCGTTTTTAATGATAGATAAGATAGAGTTCTACTCAAAAAGAAGCATGTTTGATAACATCTATGTATTAAGAAATGAAGTAAGTTTAACGCAAATATTGTTGGCATCTGCGGTATAGGCCTGTGTGTACTGCTGAGTAGAGTCCTTCTATCCAAAGTACCCTGCCAATAGCTGACCCATATCATTAAGGCGGTACCGGGAGGAAGAGCATTCTCCAGAGATCACAAACCCTCTCTGAAGCTGCCTGGAGGGTCGGCCATCCAACTCCACTAACAGGGTGCTGAGAAGACCTTTCTAAGATTTTAAAAGAGAGCCCCCTTTACTCTGTACTCAAGCACGTACATGCACATACTCCATATCCATGATGAAAGCTTTTTTGGGGGGAATGTTTCATCTTAGTGTGCCTTCAGTGAGATAGGAAGAACAGGAGTACAAGTTTGAAGAGATCTTTAGTGTGAAGTTTGTGTGTGTGTGTGTGTGTGTGTCAGTACTTAAATGTGAAGTGTTTGTAGTGTGCTGGTGTGTGTCCTCATGCGCGCGACTGCCTGGCGCCCCCGAGCTAGCTCCTCACCAAAGTATGAGTTTCACACGCATTTCATTTCCTGCAGTCAGCATCAATTCAAAACCTCCAAGGAATTAACTCTATCTAACTGCTTGTCGTTTTCTCCTGTCGCTCCAGGTGCACCTGCACAATAAAACACACACACAAACACACATTTTCCTTTAAAGGTTTTCTGCCTCCCCAGTCAGTGCAGACTGCAAAAATAAGTTAGTGATGGATGGTGTGCTCCACTGCCACACAACGCTATACTATTAATGCATTATTGATTAATGTCTGTCACAGCCTCCCACTATATCGGTAACTAAACATGTTGCTGCCCAGCACCTCATCTTAATGCTATCATTAGCAACTGACACTAATTAGCCCCTTAAGGCTATCATTGAAAATAGTTCCACCTATGTAAGATTGTGGAGGCTGGTGTTAGTATTTGCAAATGAAAGCTGCTGAAACAGCTGAAAATACTGCTTGTATTTTGATTCTGTTTTTTTTTTTACTACAGTAATGCAGTATCTTTAAAAGGACCATTTAGTGTGGCTATGACAGTTGGATGGTCTCTGACAAACAATAAAATCTGTTAAAGGTACTGAAAAAATACTGACTCTCAGAACTATTTTCCTATAACCACTGCAAGCTGTCCTTACCTAATCCTTATGGCCCCATCACAAGAAGATAGATACATAGATATATAAATACTTTATTGATCCTAATTTGGGAAATTATTTTGTTACAGAAGAAGCATCAGTTAGTTCGGACATAAAATAAAAAATACTTAAAAAGTGGAACAGAGAATTAACAACTAAAAATGTAAATCAAAAATCAAATCAAAAATATAAACAATATAAACAGTATAACAATTCTGGATAATTAAAATGTTCTAAAAAAGTCAAAAATACTGCAGTTAGTAACAGGAATATATGCTTACACTACAGGAGCATAGACATACTTGTATATACATGGGATAATGTACATTGTACATTATACTATGTAGTATAATGTTCTCTGTATATCCCCTGATATACTGGGAATTGCCGATTGTTCATGGTTACTAGGAAGGAGAAACTCAAGCTATGGAGCAGTGAGTTATCTGCCAGTCAAAGGTGAGGTGAGGTGGAGAATATACGTAAAAAACAATATAACTTTAAAATGTATGCACGCAATTATAGAAAACTATTTATCATACAGTGCCTGAGGAAAGGGGTTTATTTAGAATTGGTGGCTGACAGAAATATGAACATGTGTGCTTTTCAATCATTCCTTTTTGAGAAAAAAAGTAATCATTCTGAATTTGTGGACCTAAAAAATCCAGTCGTCCAGCCAATGTATAATTGTAGAATACCTCATTAACACAGTCTGATCAGTAAGTTCACCATTATAACAGGAACCTCTGGGGGTCTTTGTGGACTTGAACCACTGATTTAACAAAAATGTCACCGGTAACACCTATGTTGGACAAGGATGGACTCCCTAATGGGCCCACAGGGCACAACCACTGTCAGCCTCTGTGTGATGTGATGCTGTTGATTTCAAAATGAAAAGGCTAAAAATACTTAGAAGGTTTAGCAAAAACCTTTACTTTGATGTGGTCAAAAAATAATCTGTTGAAAGGAGTGCTGTTTTCCTCAGTTCATAAAATAAAAGTGAATATTCAGAATCTACTGAAACACATACAGTGGGGCAAAAAAGTATTTAGTCAGCCACCAATTGTGCATGTTCTCCCACTTAAAAAGATGAAAGAGGCCTGTAATTTTCATCCTAGGTATACCTCAACTATGAGAGACAAAATGAGAAAAAAAAAAAATCCAGAAAAACACATTGTCTGATTTTTAAAGAATTTATTTGCAAATTATGGTGGAAAATTAGTATTTGGTCAATAACAAAAGTGAATCAACACTTTGTTATATACCCTTTGTTGGCAATGACAGAGGTCAAACGTTTTCTGTAAGTCTTCACAAGGTTTTCACACACTGTTGCTGGTATTTTGGCCCATTCCTCCATGCAGATCACCTCTAGAGCAGTGATGTTTTGGGGCTGTCGCTGGGCACGGACTTTCAACTCCCTCCAAAGATGTTCTATGGGGTTGAGATCTGGAGACTGGCTAGGCCACTCCAGGACCTTGAAATGCTTCTTACGAAGCCACTCCTTCGTTGCCCGGCGGTGTGTTTGGGATCATTGTCATGCTGAAAGCCACGTTTCATCTTCAATGCCCTTGCTGATGGAAGGAGGTTGTCACTCAAAATCTCACGATACATGGCCCAATTCATTATTTCCTTTACACGGATCAGTCGTCCTGGTCCCTTTGCAGAAAAACAGCCCCAAAGCATGATGTTTCCACCCCCATGTTTCACAGTAGTCATGGTGTTCTTTGGATGCAACTCAGCATTCTTTCTCCTCCAAACACGTCTAGTTGAGTTTTTACCAAAAAGTTCTATTTTGGTTTCATCTGACCATATGACATTCTCCCAATCCTCTTCTGGATCATCTAAATGCTCTCTAGCAAACTTCAGACGGGCCTGAACATGTACTGGCTTAAGCAGGGGGACACGTCTGGCACTGCAGGATTTGAGTCCCTGCCGGCGTAGTGTATTACTGATGGTAGGATTTGTTACTTTGGTCCCAGCTCTCTGCAGGTCATTGACTAGGTCCCCCCGTGTGGTTCTGGGATTTTTGCTCACCGTTCTTGTGATCATTTTGACCCCACAGGGTGAGATCTTGCGTGGAGCCCCAGATCGAGGGAGATTATCAGTGGTCTTGTATGTCTTCCATTTTCTAATAATTGCTCCCACAGTTGATTTCTTCACACCAAGCTGCTTACCTATTGCAGATTCAGTCTTCCCAGCCTGGTGCAGGTCTACAATTTTGTTTCTGGTGTCCTTTGACAGCTCTTTGGTCTTGGCCATAGTGGAGTTTGGAGTGTGACTGTTTGAGGTTGTGGACAGGTGTATTTTATACTGATAACGAGTTCAAACAGGTGCCATTAATACAGTTAACGAGTGTAGGACAGAGGAGGCTCTTAAAGAAAAAGTTACAGGTCTGTGAGAGCCAGAAATCTTGTTTGTTTGTAGGTGACCAAATACTTATTTTACCGAGGAATTTACCAATTAATTCATTAAAAATCCTACAATGTGATTTCCTGGATTATTTCCCCCCCATTCTGTCTCTCATAGTTGAAGTGTACCTAGGATGAAAATTACAGGCCTCTCACATCTTTTAAGTGGGAGAACTTGCACAATTGGTGGCTGACTAAATACGTTTTTGCCACACTGTATCTCATTTGCTTTAAATGTGAGCAATGGATAAATAACATTTTTGAGGAGAAAGATTGAGAGAAAGGGGATAACGGGGGGTTACGTATTGTAACCCTAGTTATATAAACACAGGGGGAGCCCTCTACTGGACTCTATGGGTACTACTCTCAACCATGCTATGCGAGCATTCACCTATTGAGATACATAAACGTAGCCGGCCAATCGGGGCGAGCCTACCTGAATGCGCGCGCAGGCCCACAGTATATAAGGCGGCCTCGCCTCCTGACTGTCAACCTACACCCTCTTCAGCGAGCGGCATTGGAAAGACAAACGGAGCCATCCGCCCCGCTCGAATGGCGAACGTGAATGGCGAACGTGAATGGCACCGCATCGGCCATATCCTGGTCCCCCAAACACTTGAAGCAGCGGTGGTGGGGATCGGCGCCCGCTATTAAGCCAGGGCATGAAGGACAGGCCCGGGTCTCTAGAAGTGGCGACTCCATTAAGGTATGATAACTTCTTTCTTCTTCTTTCAAACGTTTACTTTCTCTGCCTGGTGTTGTCCTGCTCGCTGAAGAGAACAGGATGACAGTCAGGAGGCGTGGCCGCCTTATATACTGTGGGCCTGCACGCGCATTCAGGTAGGCTCACCCCGATTGGCCGGCTACGTTTATGTATCTCAGTAGGTGAATGCTCGCACAGCATGGTTGAGAGTAGTACCCATAGAGTCCAGTAGAGGGCGGAGCCTGTGTAAGATATAACCTGAGCCATATGAATCCATCCTTTGGGCAAAATAATTATCTGAACCAAACTATATGGGGATCCATTCTTCAGATGTCAACACTTTTTATTAAAAGCAAGAAAAATACCAGAAGTAAAGGTCAGGGGATAGGTGGTAAAGTTCATCCCTTGGTGACATTGAATGTTGAAATTCTATGGCAATCCATCAAGTAGTTATTGAGATATTTCAATGTGGACAAAAGTTGTGATCTGCCAGACAGACATTATAATCCATAGTCTTGCCACAAGCAAGGCTGGAAAAAAACACAAAGTTTTCCTCAACAAAAATAGTTTCTTTCACAGAAACATTTCTAGAACTAAGCCAGTATTGGGTTGAACTGTATTCCGACCGATAACATTTGATAATTTTTCAAATAAACTAAAGCAATTAAAGTAACTGTGAACTAAAGCCAAAAAAACATGTTGTCTGCCTCTTCAACAAACTGCAAACTTACATTTGTGAAATACTTCTACAAGGTTTAGAGCCTGAGGACAGGATGGGCGGCTAAATCAGATTTGAAATAAATGTAACGGGTTGTTGCCTCCACTCGCTCAACACTTGTAAACAACAAATTCAAATCTGTAGGACCCCTTGAAATCCTGTACCCCACTCTGGGAACTTCTGATAGGAAACATCAACAACTGTGTCTTGGTGGCATGCACAGAACAAACACACTCTCCTGCTAGTGCCAGAAACACACCACCATGTTTGATTTGTTTCTTCAGGAGAGGGGATAAATCAGCTAGTTTGAACACGGCGGTGTTGGTCCAAGAGATTTCCCTCTTGTCTTGTTCTACTTCCAGCTCACAGTATGTGTTCATAATGGAAACTCAAGCTAAAATGTATTCTTTCTCTTTGCACACTCAAACATTCAATGCTGATTCCGGGAAATGAAAAGCTGTCACTGAGGCGGCAAATTGTCAAAAAAATGGAATTCCTTTAAAAAAATAAACTTTGACTCGAGGCACTTTGCTCTTTTTAGCACTTCTGATTGAACATCAATCTGTACAAATATTGAGAGGAGTTTTTACAATCAATGCCGGCAGGTTCTTGAAACATTTTAAACACAATGAACTAAACATTAACATGGCTTCTGATAAGCTCTACAAAAGAGTCCTTAACAAATGTGTTTACAACAAATGTTCATTTCCTATCATATTGTTAAATGAGAGATTAATCATTTTCATTGCTTGCTTTCAATGCTTAAAAAAAGAAAAAGCACATAGTTGTACGTTTAATAACTCATAATTTAAAATTGCCATAAAATGTAAGATGATTTTTATTACTGCCTGAGTTCTGTCAATTCATAAGATTGATTTTTTTTCCATTCCTGTTTGCATGGCATTTTTACCCTAAGTCCACTTGATATGTTGTGCTGCAATCATGTTGTGCCACAGCTGTTGCATCTGGCATCAGAAGCAAAGTGTCATCATTAGGGGTGTAACGGTACACGTACCCGTACCGAAATTATTCGGTACGGGCCCTTCGGTTCGGTACAGGTGTGTACCGAAGTGTACCGAACGAATATAACGTTAAACGTAAAAAATTGAGAACGTGAACAACTTTTTGGAAGTAATCTCAGGTGCTGCGTCGCAGCATTCAGAGTAATTTGGTCACATTGGGTTCAACGCGTCATAGAGCGAGCAAGTCATTTCATTGGATGAGAGGCATACTATGAGAGCTGGTCAGAGGGATGCGTTCAAATGTAGTCAGTAATTTGAGGAACTATCGAAAATTAATGGCGAACGCAGATAAAGTTGAGCTCGAAAATCCTCCAGCATCATTGAAGTCTCCGGTTTGGGAACATTTTGGTTTCGCAGTTACGTACAAGGATGAAGGACAAAGACAGGTGGACCGAACCAAAGCTGTTTGTCGGCATTGTTCAACTAAAATTAGTTACGCGGCTGGCAATACATCAAACTTGCACACTCTTGAAAAGGCATCACCCGAACGTGAATATCACCGGTACCAAAAGAAAAAAAGACTGAAGTGCAAACCCAACTCCCGCTAGCATTTAAGCCTCCACCACTCGTAAAGAGTTCAGACCGAGCCAAAGCTATTACAAACGCCAACTATCCTTATGTTGCAATGTTAGCAAAGCGCTACCTGGCTGTATCTGCTACCTCTGTCCCTAGCGAGAGGGTGTTCTCCACAGCAGGAGACATTGTTAGTGCCAGCAGATCTGCCCTTTCAGCAAGCAATGTGGACAAGTTCATTTTTCTTTAAAAAAACATGAAAATACAATGACAAGCACAAGTCATAATGTCAAACTGGCTGCTTAGGTGCAGTACAGTACAGTTCAAATACAGATTATTTCAGTTCATCGAAAAGCTGCACCTTAATGTTTATTTTATTATATTTTGTATTTATTTGAGTGAATATTCACAGTTTAATAATAATTAAAAACCCAAAACTAATAGTTTATGTTTTGTGAGTACTAGTAGCCTACAGTAAAGTTCAAATACAGATTATTTCAGTTCATCGAAATGCTGCACCTTAATGTTTATTTTATTATATTTTGTATTTATTTGAGTGAATACATTATTCACAGTTTAATAATAATAAAAAAATATATATATATATATGTTTTGTTCTGTGAAAAAAAATTCTGCTGTACCGAAAACGTACCGAACCGAACCGTGACCAAAAAACTGAGGTACGTACCGAACCGAAATGTTTGTGAACCGTTACACCCCTAGTCATCATTGGTCATACTTCAAATATTGTTGAGAGTAGTTTAAAGTGCATTTTAGGCTTAGGGCTGCCCAAGAAAAAGTGGTTGTAAACCTAGCAGAGCAGAGAAAAAGCCTTGAGTGTGCACAGAGATCATGTGACTGGAGGGTATTGGTACAGTGGTTGAAATGTAAACAGATCTCCTCAGAAAACTGTAAACATTGAATATAAATTGGACATTAGAAATACTGTAGTGAAGATGTGAGGATAGATGTTTACTGTAATCGTCCAAAGCACATGACACTGACATAATTGACAAGGTCTTCAATGTTCATGAATTTTAATGTAGGTCAAGAGAGTTAAACACATAAGAAAATGTGTGTTTTTGTTAAATATTCAACAAAACAAAGAATTGTCCTTATGTCTTAAACTCTAGAGATTGATTGACACAATATTTGCTGACCCTTAAAAATAGCTCTGAACCATACTATTAAAAAAAACCTGTACAAATATTAAGAGGAGTGTTTATGTAAGAAATGCATTCAATTACATTTAAAAAAGGAATCAAGTTTGCTTTTGGCAATTTATTGCATGCTGTGTGTACATGGGAGTGCAAGTGGTCACAGTTCATTATGATGCTATGATGTCTAATGCTGTGGCTAGTTATTTCATTCACCACCTCATTCTGAAGTGGTCAAAGCTGTCAGAGTTATGATGCAATTCATTTTTACAGCACGGAATTCTTATGAAAATACCTTGAAATAAACAGCTTTGTTTCTCTGGGATATGGAAAAGCAAGACTTCAAAGGAGTGTGATGCACTGAAGGTGAAAGCACTCCTAGCATTAAATAATACAGCTATAAAGATCAAAATGTAATGCATTGCCTTCTCATCAGCACTCGTTTGTGATTTAATGCACTTCTAGGAATAAAAACAGCCTCATTTCAGAAAGGAGATCATGCCCACGTTGCTTTAATGTAGGTTTAAACTATTTGTTTTGGTGGTAGAACAAAGGTAAGATATTCTGAGTCTATTTTAATTTCTACTTTGAAATAAATTAAGCCCATCAAATACGGGGGTTTATTGATTCAGAACTCTGTGCTCTAAAGCAGTGTCTATTTGATCTAACATAAAGGAGTTATCTCCCCCGCACTTCCTTTGCTCACTTCTAAGAGGAAGTTTTACACGTTTATCAAACACATGAAACTCATCATCTCAACAGCTTCCGCCATGCTAATTCTGTAATCCCATTAGCAAAGTCGTGTTTGTAGATTATGTGCACTCTCACTCTGGACCTTCAAGTCATGTTATTGAATGTACAGATAATTAAAAGAATAGAAAGATGGTATCATCATCATTCTCATAATGTGATTTTTGGCCTCACTATTGTGTCCGTTTGAAAGAAATTGGGGTTGTTAATTACTCAGAGAACACCATGCTATAGTGTTATTTTTTCAGTTTTCTTTTCCCATTCAAAACCTTTAATGGTGATGCAGTTAGAGGCATAGGTGAAGTTTTTCTTATTATATGGCGTCATTATCAATGGCTAACTTAAAAGGTACATCAATGCATTTTTTGGTCACTAAGGGGCAGCAGAAAAATAAAATTGGACATGCTATTTATAAATCAAACGTATGAAGTCAAAGCCAAACATGGTAACTAACAGTTGCCTGCTTTCACGTTTACACTGAAACAACTGAAACGTTGACTTTAATTAAATATATTATGTTAACAAATGTCATATAACTGTATGTAGGTTAGTTAAAAGCAATAATATTAAGTTTAAGTGAAAATGGTTCAACTTAAAATATTTGGTTTCAACTAACCTAATACAATAATGTCAAATGTGTTGACATGATACATTTAATAAAAGTCAATGTGTCAGTCTTTCAGTGTAGCAGCAATAGTGCAACATATGCATTATACTTTGCCTCAGGGGTTTTTGAAATGTGTACAGTATTGGACATCCTCTGTCCTTACTCCCTGACAAGGTAAACAATCCCACAACAAAAAAACAGTAACATGGGGGAAAAATGAAAGAAACCTACAGGGAGAGCAACTAATACGATTTCCCTTTCCTATGGCAGAAAATGTGAAATAAACTAGTGTGTACAGAACAAACAACATAATAAAATTACAACATAGACCATCTATGTGAGAACAATTATAATGTGAGCTACAATTTAAATACGGATCCCAGAGGATGTGTAGCTGCTTCCAGGTCTCGCGAACAATAAAAACCAATAATGGTAACAACTATAAATATAAGTAATAAAACAGGAACAATAAAAAAACTATAGCAACAATAACATCTATGAAATATGCCCTAAAATAAATATGAAAGCCAAGAACAATGAGAATTACAGTACAGCAACAGGCACATCAACAATTCATGATCCAGACCCAACATATGTGGCAACCCTCAAGATACCTGGTACTTTAACGTCAAGAACAGAACAGCTAAATAGAAGCTCAAACAGTTATTATAATACAAATAAATGTTTAAGTGCACTTTTCAAGATACTCGAGACACTTTGCATATACAGGGTAACATGTTTAAACCCATCATTAAGAACAACACACTTAAGAAATACAAGACACAATAAAAGCAGCTCTTAAAAGGTGAGTTTTGAAATGAGATTTGAACATGGACAGATTGATGCAGTCAGGGATGTGTTTTGAGAGAGTTCCAGAGTGAGGGGGTTGCTACAGTATGGACTGGATAAATCTCTGTCCCCCCGGTGCTTTGTCCACCATGAGGGGGCCTGGTTATAGAATACTTTGTTAGTGTGGAGAAAGGACTTACAAATTGATGTTTATTGTTGAACTGAGAGCCAGTGGAAGTTCTGGAGTTTATTTAGTATTTTGAATAATGTGCCATAAAGGTTGCTGTTGCAGTAGATGATAATGGCATTGTGATGCCCCTGTGGGTTCATCTGGAGAGGGTGTGGCTTTGCTGTGTCAAGCCTTGATTGCAGTAACTCAGGGCACCTGGGTCTGGTGCCCTGCAGCTACTTAAAGCCTCTCTGCTCCCCTCTGCTTTTCCCAACAGGCACCCGGTTTGGTTGAGTATATTGGTACTTTAGTTGCTTTATTTTGTGCACCTCAACACCCTCACACATACACGTCCATGCAACCCTGCATTTCCACTGACGTCTACACATCATGCTTTACTTATTGTTGCACTTCATTAATTTGGTTAATTTGAATTGTTTGCTAAAATAAACATATTTTATTAACCGTTGATATGGTGTGTCAACTCTTTGTTGTGGCCTGACGAGCCAGGTCAAAACAGGCATGGTTCAGGGTTTCAGCAGCAGTAAAAGAGAGTGATGGGTAGAGATGAGCTGTTTTTAAGGTGGAAAGAGGTGGTTCTGGCGATCTGGTATTAATGAATAATGAAACAAATAAAGCTCTTAGTGCAAAAACCAATGTTGTTGTTGTCACATTTCATTTGTTTTCAAAAGTATGTAAAATAAATTATTTTATTTCTGGCTCTGCACAGGTTTTTGCTTTTGCTGATATCGTTTCAATCTGTTTCCACCAAAACAGTGCAGTGACATTTATTTTGGTGAAGGCACCCTTAGCTTTAAAGCAATCACCCACAATGTTCTTCAATATCAATACACACACACACACACACACACACACACACACACACACACACACACACACACCACACACACACACACACACACACACACACACACACACACACACACACACACACACACACACACACACACACACACACCACACACACACACACACACACACACACACACACACACACACACACACACACACACACACACACACACACACACACACACACACACACACACACAATGTGAATATCCATTCCCCTGTATGTGATTCAGAGGTATACAAGCATTTCAGATGTATTCAAAGAGGGAGAAGGCTGTTTGATAATGGCACACTGGAGAGCAGCGTGAAACAAATGAAATATAAACAGTGAAAGGCATACATTCATTTCCCTGTGTTACTTGCCTGGGTATATGCAACATATTGAGACACCTGCAGAGTCAATGCTGGAGGGTGGGGGGTCATGCATTATGGAATGGGACCTTGAAGCACAGTGTGATACATTTGAAAACACTACATCTAACAGCAGAGTATCAGGCAGGGGGCGTGAATACTGATGACAAGACCACTGGCAATGACATGCACAACAAGCTGCAGATGCCTTTACTTCCTAGACATCTGATAAAAAAAAAGACCCAAATACATTTAGCAAATGGTCCATTGTCATTTTAATGGCAAATATGCCTTTCTGTGAGTCAAAGATGCAATTATCCTTGTATAACTGAGCATGCTGATTTTCACAATTTCTCTCCATGCCAGATATGAAGGTATGTCCGACAGACCTTGCAGAACTCATAATTTTCAGCTCTGCAAAGAAGATTCTCTTGGTCTTGTTTTGTTTCTGTGCATCACAGATCTTTTTGATATCTTATTGATTATTTGAGGGGCCCTATTGAATTCACTTCCATGTTCCTAATTGTTTTGTGTGCCTCTACTATGACATGTTTACATGCTTTAATGTTCAAAAAGTGCTTTATTTCTCTCATACTGCCGCCCCTCTTTTCCCCCTCTTTTCCCCCTCTCTCTGAAACGACAGTCTGCTCTGATTGGTTAGCTGGCCAGCTCTGTTGTGATTAGTCAACCGCTTGAAGTTGTCCGGCTCCTTAGCATTTCATGTACAATGTGTTACATAGTGATGTCACTATGTTACGGGGAAACACAAAGGAGTCCATTCAGGTAGAGAGGGAGTGAGAGAAAGTCACTTTGGCTTCAACTATGGGATTGTAGCCTTCAGACAATTTACATGCAGCCTATATTACACACTACAGGAAAGGGAAAACTTCAAAAAGCATACACACTGGAAAAGAGCCCCTTTAACTTCTGGCATGTTTGCAAAGATGATTGATTTTTAAGATAATAGGGTGTACTGGTCTGTGTAAAATGGAGCGTTTGATTTTGTAGAGTTAGGTTTTAGAATTCAATACTTTTAATACTAACCAAACATCAGTCCAGCCAGTGTTTTTGAAACTGTATTACAGAATTGTTCACAGAGAGTGGGTGCCTTTGAATGCGTGAAATATGTGATGCTCTAATTCGGTTTATGAACATGTCCCCAGGGTACGACACTGTAAGAAATCAGAGAAAGGCAAAGCAATAGAGAAAGCATGTGAAACTCAGGAGGAGACATTTGTGGCAGAATAAATAGCAAACATTTTGAGATAGGAGAGAGTGCAGGAACAGTAGAGTAGACAATACATTGATTCAACACAAGAAAGGCTCATTCTTTCACTATAATTAACACAGCCATTCAAAGGGTCAGTCTACAATGAAAACAATCTATGCTGACTTCCTTTTGACAAAACAAAATCCAAATACAACATACAGACAGCGAAGAGAATAACAACAAAAAGGTGAGACGGAAAAAGGGAAGAGAGATAAATAAAAATGCGGCAGCGGCAGGTTGAGGTGGGGAGGAAAGAGGGATATAAATAAGGTGAAAGTGTGAGGGGAGGAGAGAGTGGATTGATTGTTGCCCTGCAGCTCAGGAAACAATCATGGAGGAGCAGCGTTCATGACCTCCCGCAGAAGGCTTTATTGCTCAGTGTTATCTGCTGCTCAATGGACCTCCCCGTGCTGTACATTTCTACAGAACACAGTCTGCTGCAATGTAGTGAAATTGTTCACAGATGGTCCCACACAATTAATATTTAGACTTAGAAGATACTAGAGAGGCTTTGTTACTAATTACAACTAGGGATGCACGATATTGGTTTTTTGAAACCGATACCGATAACTTCCTGCTTCTCAAGACCGATAACTAAAAAAAATGTACGCCACTAATTATTTTAACGCGATTAACGCATGTGTATTTTTTTTCTTTGGCCGCCCCGTAGTTTCAGAGCGCATCGAGTTTAAAATACCATCTACAAGCTGATGCTGACAGCCCCGCTCCTGCCGCCTGCTTGTGGCAGACCACACTTCCACGCTCACCGGCAGGCACCGACTGGCCATCTGGAGGACCGGGAGGGTGTGTGTATGTGTGGCCCGAGCGAGCGAGAGAGAGACCTTACGGCATTGTTGTTGTTAGCATCTGGTGCTAGCTAGCTGCGCTAACGGATATAAGGAGCTGTTTAAATGAAAACAGAGGAGCGACATTTCGCCACAACTGCGCCGAGCACTTGACTTTATGCAGGAAGCCAGACAGTGGGACATTGTACGAAAAGTCAGCACACTCAGCACGGATAGTGCGCAACAAGATTGCAGCGTCTAGGCAGCTCCGGTTCGAGTATATGCCTTGAGTTGCACATAGCTCCAATGCCCATACCACCGACGACATGTTTGTTTACTGTCCTGGCTTCACGGCCGCACACCATTTACGTCACAGCCAGGCATGAGTTAGGGAGCGCTGGATTTGTGAAGAACTCCCCTCTTCCTAAACCACTAATACCACAGTACTGGCAAAACGGGAGGAGCCGAGTGAAAAACAAGCGCCCCTCATCCCAATCCACCCACACCGCAGTATTTTTTTTCTTTTTTTTACCCAAAAAATATATTGTATATTATCGGGGCTATTAATACTGGTATCGGGTTTATCGGGATGACGTCATAATTCCTAATATCGGACCGATAATTATCGGGCCGATAATTATCGTGCATCCCTAATTACAACTAATCAAAATCATATTGAGATACTAATTAATACATCAATTCCTTGTCCCAAGATGATGAAGTCTTCTGACATTTGATTCCTGCAGCTTTCCGCTACATTCACTGGCAGGTCAAACTTCTCAATTATTAATATGTATGAGATGGGTTGCAATTAAATTAAGCAAGTTGACTAATGACATTAATGTCTTATTGTTAATCCAGCGCCATCATCAAGTTTAACACTAGAACCGCCAACGGGTAAATTTTACCCGCAGCTGTTTTTTGATTGTATGTAACTGTTTTTCAATAAAATATTCTTAGCACTAAGCACTAAGCACGCGCTAAGCACTCTTAGCGATATTTTATACTTCATCCTATCTGCACAAACTATATCATATGAAAAGCTGAGAGTCCACAGATTCTATTGGTATACGTTTCATCCCTGAGCAATCAAAAGTCACTGTTCTACATGATCAATAAAAGAAGATTGTACCTTGGAAATCAATAGCGGGTAAATTTGACCCGTTGGCGGTTTTAGTGTTAAATTACCAAATACCTCTAAAAGTAACAACAGCCGCATCATTCTCAGCCTTTTTTTCTGTTAAATGCAAATTACCAAATTTTGCTTCTGATGGTTTGTATATAATGCCTGTAACTAGAAGCAACAAGCTTCCAAAATGATCCACAGCAGCTTTTTCTGATGGTGTGCCCCTTTTAGTAGCAAGATTGTTCTTGTACAAAAGGAAAGACCATAAAAGTTGAATTACTGTTTTCTGATCAGTTTTCTGTGGGATAAGTAATAATGTGGTCAAGATAAATGAAGGAGACGTTGACTGTTTTAAATGACACATGAACACAATTCCAACACTTCATTAATCATCCACCCAAACTTTCTCACTGAAGTCAAATGGCGCTATAACTACGCTATAATGTCAAGCTACATCAAATGTTGTCCCGAAAAGACTATGGTCATATCTTAAATGGCATAAACAGATTTAGACAGCCATTGCTTATTATGTTAACCAAGAGTTTACACAAAAAAACATTTTTGGAGTCCATTACAATTATCTTTTACCATATTGCAATGTATTATATACACCTTGCTCATGACATTTGCTGTGACTAATGCGTGGGTGGTTTCCCAATTAGCTCACACTGATGTCAGTCTTTAATTAAAAACTTGAGATCCAAAAAAACAGAAAGGGTTGACTATCTCTGCCTGAAAGGATTTTGCTTTACTAATTTATGAACATTACTTCAAAGGTGATCAATGGTTTGATCTTAAGCTTAAATCATTAAGTTATTATTAAAGAGTTTTAGGTGCCGTGGTCTGAATGTTGTTTAAGAGAATATGCCACTTCAGACCCAGTGGCGGCTGGTGGAAAATATTTTTGGTGGGGCTGTTGATATAGGGAGTAAAAAAAAATGTTTTGGGAGAAATTACCCCTTAAATTAGGACTTCTGGTGATGTAATGGCGCGTTTCCAGTGCAGCGCGGAGCTCGCTTTAATGCTGCGTTCAGACCGGACGCGATGCGAATATTCGCTTCGCTTTAAACGCTCCTATCGCATCGCGCTAGTCGCTCGAGTTTCACCGCGGCTGCCAGCTGTGTTTACTCGCATCATTCAAACAAGACGCGCTGGCTCGGGAGCTACAACTACAACAAAATGAACATATTTTACCGTGATTAAATTGTAATACACGTTTCTAAATTATGCCGACGTAACAACATACTGATACCGGTTAGTAAAAACCATGAATTAATGCTTTGACAAGTCTGCAGACAGACGGCAGGCGAAAAACCTTTTAGAATGCTTGTTTTCTGAATGGAGATTGGGTCGACCAGGCTAAGCTAACGTTGTATATGCTCACTCCACACTCATAACAACGGCCTACAGACATAAATAAACCAGCGACTGTATTCGCCATGACACCGAGCCGTGCGGGGCCCGTTTTTGGTTGCGTTTCCACTTGGCCTAGTACTGGCTAGCGGGTCCTAATTCACAGTTTTTCTGGCCCCATAAAATCGTGGTTCTAGGGCCAGGAACAACCAGGCTGAGTCGGGCTGAGCATGCTAAACTAGAGAGAGAATCGCTGGCAAGGGGGTTACAACTACAACAAGAGTAACATATTTTACCGTGATTTAATTGTAATACACGTTTCAAAATGATGCAGAATTAACAACATACTGATACCGGTTAGTAAAAACCATGAATTAATGCTTTGACAAGTCTGCAGACGAAAAATCCTTTTAAAATGCGTGTTTTCTAAATGGAGCTTGGCTAAGCTAACGTTATATATGCTCCGACCGTCCACACTCACAACAACGGCCTATACAGACATAAATAAACCAGCGACTGTATTCTCCATGACACAGTCAGGTTTGTACTTGTTTAACTTTTGTCTAGTTTCTGAACAGATCGTATCTGTCCCCGGCTGTTTGAAGAGCAAGCATGGGAAACAAAAGACAGCATTTACCTGTTTGCGTCCAGTTAGCCATGCCTTTCTGGTGTACCAGCTACGTGAGAAGCCTCGTTGATACGTTTTGTCTTTTTCACGAGCTTGCTGCGATATATACAAATCGGGTTGGTCCAAGGTCTTTAAGTATCAATTTATCTCCCAAACTTCTCCTTTCGAAAGGATTGGAGAGTAGCTCTTGCACGGAATTGGGTGCGGACCGAGGTCCGGCGACTCCACCTGCACACGAAGCCATTCTCATCCAACTACTTGGTCCTTGTCACCTTGGTCACTCACGAGTCTAAAAAACAACTCACGTCAACGCATGTAAGCAACGTGGGCGCCAACGTGGGCGCCAACGTGAGCGCCCACGTGACCAAAATATTTGACGCCGCTGATTGGCTGAAATTATGTTTCGGCGGCACAGTTTACTATTGAGACTTTTGCAACGTACTGGTTGCTGCTGTTTGGCTCGGGGGCTCCTTGCACGGCGCCCGGTAATGATAAACTAATGCCACGGGCAAGGCCAGGCAGGAAACATGTGACTTATCAGTAACTTTAGACATCGTAACACAATTTTAAACGAGATTTTATTGTAGATTATACATTTTACTGATACCAATTGTATGATATTTAGCTTGTTCATTAAAATAAAAATATTAAATATATATTTTTTATATATATTTTTTTTTTTATTTAATATTTTTTTACATTTTTTTTTTGTATATGGGAAGAGGTGGGGCGGCGCCCCTAGCGCCCCTATGGGCCGGCCGCCACTGTTCAGACTAGATAGCCAAATATAAGGGAGTAGTGTACCGACTAACATAAGTTAATACAAGATAATAATAGCAATAATAATAATAAAATCAAAATAATAATACTAAAACAATACAAAGACAAAAAAATTACATAAATACATAATAAAGAGGAAAGGGGGGGTGTCCATCAATCAGTAGCCAAAAATGCGAGAGATTGGAAGAAGGTTAAGAAGGGTTGCCACTTAGTGTAAAACATAGAGGTTCTGCCTCTTAATGAATACTTAATTTTCTCCAATTTTAGAAAAGACATGACATCGCTGCGCCACTTAGCATTGGAAGGAGCTTTTTTGGATTTCCAGTGAAGAAGAAGAAGTCGTCTTGCCAATAACGAAGTAAATGCCAGAATATCTAATTGCCCCGAGTTGTATCTGTTGTAATCTTCTGGGCACCCAAATATGGCAATATGGGAACAGACTTTCACAGTGAGTGAGAGTATTTTTGAGATATCCTCAAAAAACCTCTGCCAAAAGGAAAACACTAATGGGCAGGAGAAGAACATATGGGATAGGTTGCAGGGAGAGGCTTGACATTTGTCACAGATGTCAATAACAGTGGGATATATTTGTGACAATCGTGCCTTTGAGAAATGAACCCTGTACAGCACCTTGAACTGTATGAGAGTGAGACAAGCACAGGATGAACTCGTATGAATCCTGTTAAGAGCAGTGTCCCACCAGTGATCACCCAAGCTCACACCTAGCTCAGCCTCCCAGGCAGCCTTGATTTTAGTGGTGTGTGAGCTGTCATCGGTCAGGAGTTTGTTATATATTTTTGAAATAAGTGACTTTTGAAGGGGATCGGAACAAAGAAACTCATCCCATATTTGATTAGGGGGTAGAGAGGGAAAGGATGGAAACAGGGATTTGGTACAGTGTCTAATTTGGAAATTACGAAAAAGGTGAGATGTTGGGAGTTCAAATTTCCTTGATATATCAGTAAAACTACGAAAGGTATTATCCTTATAAAGCTCTCTAAAAGTCCTCAGGCCCTTCTCATGCCATACAGAGAAAGTGGGGTCAGATAAGGCAGGTCGGAATAAATGGTTTCCCAATAAAGGAGCTAAAGTGGATGCAGAAGTAAACTTAAAATGCCTCCTAAATTGGTACCAGATTTTAAGAGTAGAACTCACAACAGGATTATTTGTATGTCCAGAGAGGTTGGTGGGAATGGAAGAGGTAAGTAGTGCCATAGCGGAGGATGAGCCAAAAGACTGTGCCTCAAATCTACACCATGGAGGATGCACTGATTTTGACCAAAATGAAATATTGTGTATGTGTGAAGCCCAATAATATAATTGGAAGTTCGGGAGAGACAGTCCAGCGTTAAGTCTACATCTTTGAAGAATAGATTTACTTATTCTGGATGCCTTTCCATTCCGTAAAAAGCCAGAAATAACCTGATCAAGAGTCTTAAAAAATTGTTTAGGTAGGAATAGAGGGAGACATTGGAAAATAAATAGGTACTTAGGAAGAATGTTCATTTTAACCGTGTTAATTTTACCTATAAGCGACAGAGGTCAACTCTTCCATCTTTGAAGGTCTGACTTGATTTTAGACATTAAAGGGGAGATATTGGCAGCGAAAAGGGAACTTAGTGTTCTTGTTACATTGATTCCTAGATACTTAAAGCCAGAGGGGCTCAATCTGAAGGGGACATCGGACTGGTTCAATTGTGATGCCAGAGCGTTAACAGGATAACATTCGCTTTTGGAAATATTCACTTTGTAACCTGAGAATGAACCAAATTTCGTAATAAAAGATAAAATTGTTGGTATAGAGTTACTGGGGCTTGAGACATACAACAATAAATCATCCGCGTACAGGGACAATTTAAATTCCATCCCCAGCCGCGATATCCCAGTGAAAGTGGTTGAGGTCCTCAGATATATTGACAAAGGCTCTATGGCTAACGCAAAAAGCAAATGAGATAGCGGACATCCCTGACGGGTTCCTCTGGATAAAGTAATATAAGGAGATTGAACGCCATTAGTGGAAATACTAGCTTGTGGGGATGTATAAAGAAGGCGTATCCATGAAATAAATATATCACCCAGCCCAAATGTACTCAGTACAGTAAGTAAATAGTCCCACTCAACCCTATTGAATGCTTTTTCTGCATCAAGTGAGATCACTACTTCAGGGGTCGTAGCAGTGTTTTTGGAGTAGATAATATTTAAAAGGGTGCGGACAATGTAATATAGTTGACGTCCCTTTATAAATCCTGTTTGTTCTTCAGAAACTATGGTTGGGAGAATATTTTCTAATCGACGTGCCAAAGCCTTAGCAAGTATTTTCGCATCCACATTTATTAAGGAAAGTGGCCTATAAGAGCTGCAGATATCCGGATCTTTGCCTTTTTTTAAAAGCAGATTTATGGAGGCTTGTCTTAAAGTGGGAGGAAGAGAACCATTCTGCAGAGATTCCTTATACACCGAGTGTATTAATGGGGCCAATTTAGATTGAAATAAAAAATACTGGGAATCCATCAGGGCCAGGAGCTTTTTTATTTTTGTATGTTATTTATAGCGAGGGAGATCTCATCTGAGGTTAATGGAGAATCAAGTTCTTTTGAAACACCAGGACCTATAGTAGGGAAATTGAGATTGTCAAAGAAAGCGCCCATCTCAGAAGTGTCGGATGGTGATTCAGACTTGTATAGAGAAGAATAATGAGCCAAAGACTGAGTTAATGGTACTAGGATCGGTATGCACCGTGCCTGATGAATCTTTTATCTGGAGGATTATACGTGAGGCTGCCTGACGACGCAATTGGTGGGCCAAAAGGCGGCTCGCCTTATCACCATGCTCATAATACGTTGAACGTGAGCGTAAAAGAAGGCGCTCTGCACTGAATTTGATCTCATAACAACTACTGAGTTGTTATGAGATCAAATTCAGTCTGTAATTCAACTCAATCTTTGTGTAAATTGGGAGAGAGACAAATGGCTAATTGCTGATCTATTTTTTTTATCTTGCACGATATATCTTTAATTTTGGCAGAACGAGTTTTATTTAAATGCGCAGAATAAGAGATGATTTGGCCCCGTAGGTAGGCTTTTAATGATTCCCACAGCAGAGAACAAGAGATGGGTTCATTGTCGTTTTGATTGTTTGTAATAAAATCATCAATTGAAGTTGCAATACATTTATTAAATTTGTCCTCTGACAACAGCAAAGTATTAAACCTCCACGGCGTTGAGTATCGTGGTTGTGGTGAAATTCAAATATCCAGAGAAAGAGGAGCGTGGTCGGAAATTACAATAGGGTGATATTTAACTGACAACACTTTGGTAATAAGTTTGGCATCGATGAAGAAATAATCAATTCGAGAAAAGGATTTGTGCATATGAGAAAAGAAGGAATATTCCTTAATGCGGGGGTTATATAATCTCCAGGGGTCAACGCAGCCGTTCTTGGACATGAAGTCAGAAAGAGTTTTTGACATGAGTGATGCGGTCAGCGTTTTAGGAGAAGAACGATCTAGAATGGGATCGACAACGAGGTTCATATCCCCTCCAAATATAAGCAGGTTATTATGCAGTGACGGAAGACATTCAAAAAGCTTGTTCATGAAGTGTGGGTTATCAAAATTTGGGGCATATTGTTGACTAACAATACAGGAACATGAAACAGCGTGCCTGAGATAATTAAATATCTGACATTGTCATCCGCTAATACACTTGGAATATGTGAAATTAACAGACTTACCAATTAAAATGGCAACCCCTCTGGACTTATAGTTGAAGTTTGAATGGAACACCTCAGAAACCCATGGACACTTAAGTCTGACCTGGTCTGTGGAGCGCATATGGGTTTCTTTTAGAAACATTATGTCTGCATTAAGTCGTTTCAGATGAGCAAATACCCTGGATCTCTTCAAGGGGCTCCCCATACCTTTAATTTTCCAGCTTACAAACTTCACTGGTGAGCCAGTAGGAGCGATTCCTAAATTGCTAGTATTGGTAGACATTTACTGAGGACTTTCTATAAAGAGAGAACTGACTATAAAGCACCACCCCGAAAGAGACATAGAGGGAAACAAAGCAATAGAAAAAATAAATAAAAAACACACAGTAAACAATCCCAGCCCCTCCCACCCATCCCATAGCACTTACATCGACCCCATCCCCAAACAATGGAGAACCCAGTGCTAACTCCACAAGGAGTCTTTTTGCAGTTTCTGGCATGGAAATTATAAAAAGTAAAGATGACTATCAGCACAAAATATTTCATCTCTAGTCCAGAAATATCAGCATATGTTGGAACTTTAAAAAATCCCTTATCAGTCAAAACAGAGATGCACCTCACATAGGGCTTTCACACCAACACGATTCCCGTTCTAGCTCCGTGCTAGAGCTTTTCTGGTTCAGAACCGGTTTTTCTTTTCAGCCCCCGTTTTGTTCACACCGCCCAGAGCCCAACTGGTGCTGCCGCTGCTGCGTCATGACGGCACCGTTTACGTCGCTGATTTTCTCCCCAACGCCGTTACGGCGCTCACTACAACAACAACAATGGGGGACTGCGTCGGGTCGATGATCGTGTTGCTTTTAATCATATGAAGCCAGATTAAATTAAATAACGACTTTTCCAACCTTATATTTTTTTCCAGAGTGCCGTGGTTAATTGTTTATTAATGTGCTTCAGCGGCATTTACCGACCGCTGCAGTGCTGCTCTTCCACGGGAGTTTATTCTCCCGTTAGCTCCGGATTAGCTCACACGGCAGCGACCGCTGTAAAGTATTCACTCTCTGACTGTCACATAAGCAGCTGATAGCCTACATATCCCCAATTCCCCATAAGTGAATGTGTTTCAGTATGAATTGACGCTGTTTGGCATCACAACGCTGTTATGAAAGTTTATTTGGTATAACATGGGTGATGTTAGCATAGCAACCAAAGCTAAACTGACTACTTGTTGTTGCTATCCTATTGTGGCATAAGCCGTTTTCTACAGGCACATTTTACCGGCGTATTTTTCATTATGATTCTACTTGTGATAGTCGGACATGACAACCTGTGCAGCCCATGTATTGATTCCATCCGATAGCTGCTATAATACAAAACAAAACGTCTGCCTGCTCTCCACAATGATCAATAACAGCAAACGGATGGTCAAAGTAAGGTACAAATAAACAGAATCACACGAAGTCTGGTTAGTGTTGCCTAACTTTATAAAGTGTGTTTTTTTTTTTACAAGTGTGGTTGCGTTCTAGTCACTTTGCTCAGCACTACTGCTTGTTACAACTTTTATTTGCCGTTTAACTGTTAGCTCAGGTTAATCTCGCCCCCCTCCGACGTAAGTGTGACGTATGCGGTTCTTGCTTCTAGACCGGCAATTTGTTGGTGCTTGAAACTAACCAGATTCCGGAGCTTAGAGACGGCTCCGCTGCGGTGTGTAAGAAATTAAAATCAATGTTGATATGGCGTAATTTGAATTAAATACACTGTATTTAATTTAAATCTGTTTTATTCTAAAAACCAAATATTCACACTTGACTTCCGGTTTTCCGCTTGTGAATTTAATCATTTCCGGTTAGCATTAGCATGTGGCGAAATGCTACGTTTTCAAACCGTGAAATTACGTGATGTTGTACCCTAAACACACTGGGTTTAACACTCATTTATTGACGCTGAAATCACGTTTATTAGGGAATGTTTAAATAACCACAGATATCAGAATGATGTAATTCAGCAGCAGAAACCGGCAGGAATTGCATTGGACACGCCCCCGTCAACGCCGGCCAATAGGAGAAGACCACAGATGACGACAGGAAGAGCAAGCCAAGAATCGATCTTTTCTTCTCCTGACCACAGCTGACTGGACGCATGGGGAGAGAGCCTCCACTCGCACATTTCATTTGTACATCACCGCATCTTTTGTGTAATTAAATGCTGTTAACTTTTATAGGTTTCCCTTGACTCTTTTCAGTCTGTCCTGCTCTCAGGGTTCAAGAATTACTAACATTTTGGCGTCCCTGGGTGGGCTTTGAGAGAGGAGAGAGCTGGAGGAGCAGGGAGTCTACAAGCTAATTAGCATCACACCAGGCTGCACAGGCTACAGTCTCACTGCTGGCGTTTGCATAGGGCCTAAATGAAAGGTGAGACGGTTACCTGTTTAATTAATAGTTAAATAACTTATTAATTGGGTGCAAGTGTTGGTAGTGAGCTGTATAGTGATAGGGTCTGTGGAGTGATGCGGTGATAACGTGCCAATTGCGAGTGGTGTGGTGATTGTAGTGTTTCTATTTGTCTCTCTGTTGTATCTTCGGCGCCGCACGATTAATGTAAATATGATATAGTATTAAGACCTTCTGGGGAGGCACTAGATTTGATCTGGTTTACACTGGACTAGGTCCATCTTGTGTTAATACCTCTAGGTAGGTACTAGCCTTTATCTGGGATAGGACTGGGTCCACCTTGTGTTAAATACCTCTGAGTAGGTACCAGACTTGATCTCTTTTTCACTGGACTGGGTCCATTCATGTTAGTCTATGTGTTTGATGTGTTAAACCGGCGTTGCATGGTTTAAGAAAGCCTTTGAAAAAAGCACGTTAGTCTGTGTGTTATAAGTGTTATGAACTGGCCTTGTCTGGTTACATTTTTATTGAAGCCAGACTACAAGTAGTATGCTTTAATTAGGGCCTGAGCACGAAGTGTGCGAAGACCTATTGTAATTGGTAGAATTCTTATTCTTATTCTTCTCATTCTGCAGTTTCGACCTGTTTTTGAGGGGGTTACGACACTATTCATGCAGCGATATTTGGCAACGCCGGCAGGACGGGTGAAAATGTTTACATTCTGGATTCGATGGGTGAAACATTTCCAACATGCTCGCTAGCGCCACCTGTGAGAATTCAGTTTTCGAAAAAGTTACATCATAGTCGCAGCGTAACTCTGACGGACCTGAAATTGTGCACACTTATCCGGGTGGAGCAGCTCCACATAATGATCCTCTCGTATCCCGAAGCTCTGCTTACCTTTTTAATTAGCATAATGTGAAAAACAGTGAAATATTAACTTAAATTTCAATTTTACACACCAAACTTAGTGTACAGTATCAGTGGTGGGTCAGACACATTACCGTAGAAATTGAGCACGAGGTGTGGAAAAATGTGTCCGACATCAATCGAAACGTATTAGCAAAAAGGTGTGGCCTAGACATAAATGCTCACAATTCATCCGAAATGTATCCAAATATCACAGATTTCGGTGGACAGGTTCAGTCTGTCTTGGGGAATAGGCACCAAAAAAGCATGTTCATTTTGGACAATAGGGGGTGCCAAAAACACAACAAATGTATACCTCAAGAACTGATGGACGAAATCAATATATTTTGTCATAGATATACTGGCAGGATAAGTAGAAACTGAGATTTAAAGTGTCGCAACCAATGATGAATGTGGGTGTGTCCAATTCAGTTTTTTCTCGAACTCGAAGGGTTAAAAACACTTACGGACACATAACTTTGTGTTAAAATTAGTTACGGCCTTTAAACTCGGACACACGTGACAGCCCACAACCTTTTCCAGACTGTATAGACAAATTGTACGTTTTAGCAAATACGGCTCAGTAGCGCCCCCTATTGTGGGGGCACACTTCAATGTCCATGTGTGTTGCGAGTCCAAACCTCTGGTTAGGGACTTTTTAAATCTCCTTGATTATTTTGGTCTTGTTCAGTCCGTGGCTGGCCCAACACACGAAAAAGGACACACTTTAGATTTAGTATTATCGTCTGTCTCTGTGGATGAAATCTGTGCAGCAACGCGTATCTCAGACCATTTATCGGTTCTATTTACAACTTCGATCCCTTCCGCAGGAGTCGAATCACGTGCCCCTGCGCGTCGTCTGCGTTCAATTAACCCCTTGACTGCCTTACAGTTTTCTGATGTTTTTAATGCTTCCCTGATCTGTAAATTAGAGGTGAACCGTGCTCTTAATGCGGATGAGCTTATCTCCATGTTTGACTCGACATTGTAGGAGCAAACACAGTGGTGGTGGCTTAAAGCCCACCTCCGCTCCGCGCCGTCCATTAGATGAGCCTGGTCAGATTAATAAAAGAAGGAGTTCAAAACACTGGAATAAAAGTTATAACAATAAACTGATTTTAATGGTAAAAAACACTAATACAAGTTTACAGAGTACTCTGGACTCCCAGTTCTACTGCCGTGCGATACAGATATCGGGACCAGCCAGTCAGAAACAGGGGGCATCGTGCATGAATAAACATCAGTATACATAGACATATTTGGGGGCAGAGTTGTGTTGGTTTCTCTGCCCCCCCAAATCTCTAATTGGTCGATTTCACTCCTAAGCGAATCAGAGAGTCCATGGGGAGGAGTTGTGTTGGTTGCTCACTCCCCTAGGTGTTCTTACTGGTTGGATTCACTTCTGGTCGGGCCCAATACAGCAAATCAGAGTTCTGGGAAAAAGTATTTTACTTCTGAACAGAGCGTGAGAGCTTCGGAAGTAAACAAGGACAGAGTCAATCTTTATCTTGCACCTGAATTCACTCCTTTACTTTCCCAAGGAATATTTCACACAAACTATTCTTTCCCAGACAATCAAACATTGTACACAGATTTATTGGTGCCTGAGATTATATTGGCCCCAGAAAGAACCTTGAAAATAATATGTGTGTGTGCTGGTATCTGGGTCAGTGAGTGTAAGTAAGAAGGTTATATATATAGGATTACTTGAAAACAGTCCCAAATATATATATATATATACATGTTCACTTCAATACAGATTCAAATAATACATGTTTACTTTAATACAGTTTAGAACAACATGTACCCTAATATTGGATTATGTTGCTCCTTTTACGCTTAGACGCACCAAAGTTCTCTCAGAGCCGTGGCTCAATGACTGTACTCACGCTCTCAGAAGCACCTGCAGGCGTGCAGAGAGAAAATGGAAAAAGGATCAAATCCATGTCTCCCTAGAAATCCTTCGTGCTTGCCTTTCCGACTACCAGATGGCAGTCAAAGCAGCCAAAACAGAGCACATTTATCTGTTAATCTACAAAAACAGCCATAAACCTCAGGTTATTTTTAATGTCCTCAACTCGATCATTAATCCCTGTGATGTTTCTTCAATTGTGCCATCAACTACTCTGTGATAAGTTTCTTACATTTTGTATCGAAAAAGTATCTGCACTTAGTCTAGCCCACACTAGTGCTACCCCAGATCCTGCTCCTTTTCTGTGCCCTGCTGTCCTCGACCACTTTGAGCCTGTATCCCTCTCTTCTCTCTCGGATGTAGTCAAGCACCTGCGGCCGACAAACTGCACCTTAGACAGCATTCCCTCTCGCCTTCTCAGAGATGTTTTCGAATCAGTTGGAGCAAGTGTTTTATTGCTTGTAAACACCTCTCTTGGCTCAGGATATGTCGCAGCTGCCTTCAAACATCCCGTGGTGCAGCCACTACTTAAAAAGAAAAATGTTGACCCCTCCATTCTCGCACATTTTAGGCCCATCTCCCAGCTACCTTTTTTATCTAAAGCCCTGGAGCGAGTAGTCTATATCCAGCTACAGTCGTTCTTAACCACGCATGGCATCCATGAAAAGTTTTAGTCTGGCTTTAAACCCATGCACAGCACTGAAACAGCCCTTTTAAGAGATTTTAATGATCTGCTCCTAGCCGCCGACTCAGGTAGCTTAGACCTGACAGCTGCCTTTGACACTGTGGACCATAGCATCCTGTAGTCACGGCTCGAACAGTCCGCAGGCATCACAGGCTCTGCCCTTGCATGGTTCAGGTCCTACCTGACAGACCGTAGCTTCTCAGTGCAGCTAGGTGCCTTCTCCTCTGCCAAAGCCCCTCTTACCTGTGGGGTTCCCCAAGGCTCTATCCTGGGCCCCATCCTTTTTCTACTGTACATACTGCCCCTAGGTTCAATTCTCACTAAACACAATATCCCCTTCCATTGTTACGCTGATGATGTACAGATCTATCTGCCTCTCAATCAAAATGTCAACTCACTACAGCAGCTGATGGACTGCTTAACAGAGATCAAATCCTGGCTGAGCCTAAACTTCCTCAACCTCAACGAGAGCAAGACCGAGGTCATCTTTTTTGGACCCCGACTTCCAGCCTCCCCGGTTGATATGTTGGGCTCCCTCAATAAAAACATCCTCTCCTCTGTCACGAACCTTGGAGTGACCTTCAATAGCGCTTTGAAATTTGATAAGCAGGTTAGCACCGTAATCAATACCTGCTTTTTCAAAATACGACCAGTCGTTTTTATCTTTTAAAGACCTAGAAAGGGTTATTAATGCCTTTGTTATGTGTTGGATCACTGCAACGCTCTGTATGTGGGTATGGACCAGGCCTCAATTAGACGCCTGCAGCTAGTTCAGAACACAGCTGCTCGTCTTCTCACTGGCCATAAAAAGCGTGACCACATCACCCCAATTCTGGCCTCAATACACTGGCTTCCAATTCGGTTCAGAATTGAATTAAACTCCTTTTATTTGTTTTCAAAGCCCTAACTGGGCTGACTCCGGCCTATGTAGCCGAACTCCTCCATCGCTACACCCCAGCCAGAGCCTTAAGGTCGGCTGACCAGCTGCTGCTGGTAGTGCCCAATACCAGGCTTAAAATCTGAGGGCACCGAGCATTCGCAGCAGCGGGCCCTAGGCTCTGGAACACTCTGCCCCTCCACGAGAGGTCGGCCCAGACATTAGGGTTTTTTAAATCAACACTAAAGTAATGTGTTTTAGCAGAAAGTTTAATACAGCGTATTTCTGGTATATTCATTTTAATGATGTCACCTGATATATAGGATGTGTGTTAAACTTGAATATTCCTACAATGATGTCCCATTTTAAGTAGAAGTAGATTAGTATATTATGGTCTTTTCTTCCACTTTTGTGTTATAATCAAAAGGTGGTTTTTTGGCTATTTGTGAGTAGGTAAGGTACAGTACAACCTGTGATTTCTGCCTTGAGTAAAATGATTACCCGTTGATAAGTATTTTTCAGAAAGTCATTTTGGGCTTTCAAGGGCAGAACTCAGTAGGTTATCTGTAAGAGTTTTTTGTATGATCTGGAAACTTAAATTAATAAAAGGAGGAAATATTATGTCAATTCTTGGACCTTCTCAATATAACTATACTTTAATTACAGTTTCCAGATATTAGAAGAGGCCATGAGACGATATGTCTTATTGAGTCACACAGTTAGAGAGACAATGGTCCTTCTGAATTATCAATAGATGTATTCATGTTAAGTGAGCTGACGTTGAGGTTAGAGGAAGTTCAGAGAAGGCCTTAGGGTATAGGAACAGTTAATCTTTGTTAGTTAACTAATCCTATCGATGTCATGAGACGATGACGTTTAAACATATACAAGTGTAGCTTTCAGAGAGAAAAACATGTGACATGTGTGATAGGCTGCATGATAAAATGTGTTGTGTGTGTGTGTGATCCCAGCTATACATTGGTCATCTGTTAACATCTCCTTGTAAGAAGATGGGGCGGAGTCAACGGCTGCTGACTCATTGCCTAGGGTCCCGCCCAGAAGTGAAACCGGCCAATGGATAACTACCAGCTCACGGTCTAGGGCTCGCCCAGAAGTGAAATCGCCAATAACAAATAGCTAGGGAGGAGCAACCAACAACTCCTCCCCACTTGTGTGTATACATTTTATGATATTCTTATGCTCTGCGCTCTTTTTCTGACTGGCTGATGTGGTACGTATATCACACGGTGGTAGGAATTGAGCCCGGAGTACTCTGTATTTTGTACTATTGCAGAGTGCTCTGTATTGGGAATTGTTGCTTTTACCAGTAAAACAGATTATTGTTAACCTTTATTCTGGTGCTTTGAGTTCCTTCTTTTATAATTTGACCAGCTCATCAGTCATCAAGGAACGCACGGAGCAGAGGTGAACCTTCCACCACCGCCATTGGGTGGTGCTCCAACAACACTTAAAACTCACTTCTTCTCTCTGGCCTTCTAGCCTTTTCTTATCAAGCTCCACTTTTGTGGAATCAGCTTCCAGTTTGTGTTCGGGCAGCCGACAGCCTATCCGTTTTAAGAGTACGCTTAAGACCTTCCTTTTGATAAAGCTTATAGTTGATAAAATAACCTAATTAGAGTGCTTTGACGCAGATACGCTGTGCCTCTTCACCTACATTTTGGTTCTTGCTCTTTCACTTAAATCCTAAAAACTTGGAGCTTATATTTAAAACTAAGGTTATTACTACTCTTCCTATTTTCTCTTTATCCACAACCTTTTCCCTCCATGACCTCACAAGGTTTTATTGGACGGAAAGAGGTTTGCAGAGGGGTCCTTATCCAAGGCCGGGGAGTGTTATGCCGTAGTCACAGCACACCTCCTTATCTCTCACCAATTCCAACTAAGGCCCCAGCGGGGACCTTGCTCCCTGCGTGTGCCTGTCTGTGTCTGTGTATTTGCATGTTCCGATTAACCGAGCCTCCCCAACATTTTCTTTTTCTTTTTTGTCTATATCTACGCCGGGATCCGGAGTCGAGGCTGATCCTCTTGCTGTGGTCCTGTGCCCTGGATCCTCTATCCTGAGTTCTGGATTAAGTCGTGGACTTCGGGTCGTGGCTGGGCCTGTCTCTGCGGTCCTGCCTGGGTCTCGTTATGCTGCTTCCCTGATGGCTCCCACAGGATTGTTGACATCCTCGTGGATTCATCTTCTTATTATAGACACATGCATTTCCAAACATTCGGTCTACCTACGCTGTAAAATGTATTATCTTTTCGATTTACACACGGCATCTATTGCACATCTGACCGTCCTGGGAGAGGGATCCCTCCTCTGTTGCTCTCCCTGAGGTTTCTCCCATTTTTCCCTTTAAACTGTGGGTTATTCTCCGGAAGTTTTTCCTTGTACGATGTGAGGGTCTAAGGTCAGAGGGTGTCGTTTTCTCATACAGATAATCTGCACAAACTGTGCTGTTGTATTTACTGTATAGTGTCCTTACTGTAAGGTAATTATTATATGTACAGCACTTTGGCTCGACCAAAAATCGTTTTAGAAATGTGCTATATAAATAAAACTTGATTTGATTTGTCACGATCTTGGTGTTATGTCACAGTTTTAGTTTTGTGTAATGGGTTTTGTTTTGCTGTTCTGTTCTCCCTGTCTCTTGTTTTCCTTCCTGTGTTTTTCCGCCTGTGTCTGATTGTCTCATTGTGTTCACCAGAGGCCTGTACTACGAAGCTGGTTCAACCTAACCTGGATATGTTTGAGTTAGCCGGTTGGCCTAATCCAAAACATACGCGCTCTCGCTAAACGGTACTACGACGCGGGTTATCAAGTGGATCGCTCAAGCCAGCCGAAAGGGGTGGTATTTGGAGTATTCGACCAATCACAAACATGGGCAAGCGTACTGACAGCGCAGGGTCATACTTCCTGAATGAAAAGTCAACTATATAATTAGACAAATATGAAGACGTTAAACTTTAAACATCCATGACTTAAATCCAGGATAAAAGCCACATAGTTGCACCTGAAAGGTGAATACAGCTTGTAAAAGAAAAAGTGTTTGAATGCGTACATTAACAGGTTTATGATATCACTGCCTCTTTAATTAGCCTACATTTGTCTCGAGTGTTTCGTCAACTTAATGTGTTGCTTAAAATAATACTTCTGCATACAGTATGTGACACTGTGAGTGTTGCACGGCCAGATACGGCTCAGCTGACTCAGATAAGGGAATATATGATAAATTATGATGTGATATGCCGCGGACTGCACTTAATGTTAATCTGATCCGGTTACTTATGTTGTGGCAGATATTTAAGTAAGCGTTCTTAACGCTAATGTTATAATAGTCAGATTGCTCTGAAGATGGGAGGTGATATTCTATTAATGTTCACGTTCACACAGTCGGTGATTTTTGCCGGCCGTCTTTCCTGCAACGTAATGTGACTTGATCGCTTTAAACTCTGCACACTGAGCTCTGATTGGTCAGCAGGCGGTGCTTTCACTGAGTTGATCTCTTAGCCTGCAACCTAACCTGCTCCGGAGCAGGTTAGCCGCACAGCATAAGTTACCATGGAGATCTAGCCTGCTAAAAAGAGAACCAGCTTCGTAGGACCGGAAACCCCGAGTTTTCCCTGAAATTAGCCGGCTAAGCGAAAATCGTGCTTCGTAGTATACCCCCCTGTTGCCCTTGTGTTTCTGCCTCCCTTACCCAGCTGTTTCTTGTCCTGTGATTACCCCTCTCTGTATTTAGTCTTCTCCTGTGTGCCTTGTCGGTTAATTATTTTTCCTGTCTCCCTCCATGTTGGTCACGATCGTTTTGTGGGTGATGTATATTCCTTGTGCTACCTATGTTATCCATGCCATGTTTTTTGCTCATCAGCTTTGTAAATAAAGCTCGTTTTTGTTTCTAGACCTTTTACCTCTTTTTGTAGTCTGCATTTGGGTTCTACCTTTTCCGCGATCATAACACTGTGGAGGCCATTTGAGAACAGTGAACTCATTGTCATGTTAGAGAAACCAGTTTGAGATAATTTGAGGTTCGTGACATGGCGCGCTATCCTGATGGAAGTAGCTATCAGAAGATGGGTACATTGTGTTCATAAATGGATGGATATGGTCAGCAACAATACTCAGGTAGGCCAAGTAAATATTCCCAACACCATTACACCACCACCAGCCTGAACTGTTGATACAAGGCATTATGGATCCATGCTCTCATGTTGTTTACGCCAAATTCTAACCCTACCGTCCGAATGTCGCAGAAGAAATTGAGACTCATCAGACTGTTAGGGAATGATTTGCTTAGGTATTCAACCTTTGACACAGTTCAGCGTTTTCTTTCCCATGGCATGGTCTACAGCAGAAGTCGGCAACAGGCGGACCGCGGTGCGGATCCGGACCCAGATGCCGACCTATACGGACCCGGACCTATAATCAATACATTAATAGGGGAATTCAATTTTGACGGGGAGATTCTATTTTAACCGCCACCGACAGGGGGCAAACGAGACAAATTAGCGATACAGGGAGTGAAACACAGAAGAAGAGATGAGAGCGTGGCAGAGAGAAGCGGAGAGGAAAGTGAGTGAAGAGAAAAATTAGCGATACAGGGAGAGAAGCGGAGAGGAGAGTGAACAGGCGTGTTAGCGGCAGACAGGGAGAGACAAATATTTACACATGGCGCTCTCCAAGAAGAGGAAAGTGGACAGTGAGAACAGAGCTTTTAACCCTGAGTGGACAGACTCATTGATGTTCACCCTGCCCACTGGGAGCACAGAACCAGTGTGTCTCATTTGTTCAGAGACCGTGGTGCTCATTAAAAGTGCCAAAACGCCACTATGAGACAAAACACAAAGTGTTTGACCAAACATTTCCTCTCAAGTCAGAACTGAGGTCAGAAAAAATAAGCAGTCTCAGAGGCAGAGCCCAATATGATCAGTCCACCAGGATCAAAATGAAAACTAAATATCGTTCCAGGGCAGGCTAACAGAGGCTAACCAATGAGTCTGCAGATTTACAAACTCCTGGCAGGACAAGCTCCAGCTCAATGCACTGAATAAAAAAAAAGTGAGTGAGGGACTGCAATATAAGAGGGAAAGAAAGAGAAACTTTAAAACTGTTCAATTGTTATGATGTGTAAAGACTGACATTGTTCTATAATCGTCTGAAACAGTTAAGTCATGATGTGAAACGGTTAACAAAGAAAAAGGGAAACTCAAGCTGCTGCTACACTTTATTTTATTTATCTAAAATTAAGCACTTTTAAAATGCACATATTTTCAAAAGCTATTTTATTTATTTTCTCTATTTTATTTTTAAATGCAGCCCGAGAGGAACATTACTCATATCCACAGTATTTACTGTATATCTGTATAGTTCAATGTTAATTGACAATGAATACTGTTGTTTTAGAATTGTAGTTTATTTATTTGATTGGCAGTCAGTTGTTGATTACATGCAGACGTTGATAAAGCTACATGCTACTTCAATATATATCACACTAATTCATAAAGCAAGTTTGACATTTTGATGTTCCGGACCTTTGTATGGGGAGATTTTCTCTAACTGGACCTCGTTGAATTTTAGTTGAATACCCCTGGTCTACAGTCGTGGATATTGCTGCTATCTCTCTTAAGGAGGGGCAGCTTGGGCGCATTGTTGTGGCCAGTCTATGACAGAGCACAAGCTAGTATATTGTTCAGGAATGTAGGTTCCCTGGCACACATTATTTTCTATGGACGACAGCTCTAGTTAAATTCAGGGTCCATATTTGTCTCGCTGATGAGGAATGTTGATTATTACACTCCAAACTAGTTAACCTGTTAAGCCCGAGAGACCCCGGTACCAGGGCACTGCCGCAACATATTGCAGGAAACAGTGTCTGAGGGCATGTTCATTTAATATGAATGTTTTATATCCATGTAACGGGAAGAAACTCATCTAACTGATCATTTTAATTTTGTTTTTTTAAAAAAAAACCCACAATGCTAATGCTGAGCCTCTGAATTAGCAACGAGCGAAAAATGCTAACAGATGACTGCACCAAAATTCACTCACAAAACCTTATTATTTATCTTTGCTGCATATCCAACCCATCGTTTCACATCGTGAGGTGACACAGAATCGAAGGGTTCCCTCATTACCACTCATATATACGAACTCGCGGAGATAATAACAAGAACAGACAACAAAACATATGGCGCTAGGTAGCTAAAAACGCTAACATGGCTCACCTGTGTCGTAGTCTGGTCAAAAGTGGTCTTCAATGGTATTAAAACGATAAAAACGCTGCTGAAGTTAATCCATAGGTTAATCCAATGTGTCTGTGTCCCTTTGAAATGATTTATGATAATCCATAAGCAATAAACCTGCGTTTCCGTTTCTCGAAGTCAGACCTAGAGACAGCTTCACTCTGGTGCAAAACTGGGTGCGCAAAGCCCACACCATTTTGTTTTAGACTGTGTGTGAGTGGGGAGATTCCCCTTCGATTATATTGGCTCTAACTGTCAGAAAGAGATGTCAATCACCAACATCGACCAATGGGTTCCAGAGAAACGGTAAAACCCACATTTCCACCCAAATCACCTCAGAGGTGGAGTTTATTTTGCTAAACCTCTCTAAAAAGGTCAAATGTCACTTGTTTTGCATCAATCTTGATACAGGGTAGGCCTACTTGTTGTACTTTGGATTCCTAAAGCTTTTAGTCTACCTTACCATCATCCAAGGGTAGTTTTCACTATAAGTAAAACATATTTTTTGGACGGACACTATAATTTACAGTTTTTTACTATGTTCAATTTGAATTTTCTTTAAAATGTTATGGAAATCTTAGACCCAGTCAATACTGTGGAGATACACGAGTCAGTATGATCAAACAATAAATGGTGAAACAAACAGAGTTGTCTTTCTGGTTATTTATTCGAATATATTCAAAGACACAGGTCTCACAGAGTATAGGATAGTCTGCAGGAGTGTGCGCAATAGTAACAAAATAGCAAAGCTTATATACAGGAAAGGGCGGGAAGCTCAGAAATCTGCTTTCACACGGTCTCATATTGTTATTAGACACCTGTCCTTGAGCTGTAGATAGTATAACGGTTCTCAGAATATGGAAGTTCTTGTGTGACTTTGTGTGAAGAGGAGTAGTCTCAACATAGTCTGCCAAATCAGCTCTGTGGCCTTGAAGCGTTTGGGAATAAAAACACTCATTAGAGTATGCAGAAAGAACAGCACATCTCAGGAAATGGAAATGTTTTAGACAATGTGTTGAGAAGCATTTGGTTTAAGCATATAAGGCAGGGGTGGGGAACCTTTTTCCCCTCAAGGGCCATTTACATGTTTCCAACTTCCTCCGAGGGCCGTACAAATGATTGAGCTCTGCTTAAAAATACTAAAATCACAGCCCATTCATTTGGCCTTTCTTTCATGCTGTGCAAAGAAAAAGCAACCTCTTAATCCAGATATCTCACGCATGCATGCACGTGCACGGTTGTGGCATGACCACCCAAACAGAAAGATATTGGACACAACATGTGTGCAAATGTAGTTTCCTATCCATGTGAACATGATTTAAGTGTGGGGGGGTCTGAAAATATATTTTTTTAAAAGCATCAATCTGGTGCACTTTGAGAGCAACATTAGGAGATCTATGGATACTAGGGGTGTAACGGTACACGTACCCGTACCGAAATTATTCGGTACGGGCCCTTCGGTTCGGTACACGTGTGTACCGAAGTGTACCGAACGAATATAACGTTAAACATAAAAAAATTGAGAACGTGAACAACTTCTTGGAAGTAATCTCAGGTGCTGCGTCGCAGCATTCAGAGTAATTTGCTCACATTGGGTTCAACGCGTCATAGAGCGAGCAAGTCATTTCATTGGACGAGAGGCATACTATGAGAGTTGGTCAGAGGGATGCGTTCAAATTTAGTCAGTAATTTGAGGAACTGTCGAAAATTAATGGCGAACGCAGATAAAGTTGAGCTCGAAAATCCTCCAGCATCATTGAAGTCTCCGGTTTGGGAACATTTTGGTTTCGCAGTTACGTTCAAGGATGACGGACAAAGACAGGTGGACCGAACCAAAGCTGTTTGTCGGCATTGTTCAACTAAAATTGGTTACGTGGCTGGCAATACATCAAACTTGCACTCTTGAAAAGGCATCACCCGAACGTGAATATCACCGGTACCAAAAGAAAAATGACTGAAGTGCAAACCCAACTCCCGCTAGCATTTAAGCCTCCACCAATCGCAAAAAGTTCAGACCGAGCCAAAGCTATTACAAACGCCAAATATCCTTATGTTGCCATGTTAGCAAAGCGCTACCTGGCTGTTTCTGCTACCTCTGTCCCTAGAGAGGGTGTTCTCCACAGCAGGAGACATTGTTAGTGCCAGCAGATCTGCCCTTTCGGCAAGCAATAGGCGCATTCACACCGCGGTACTTTTCCCATAAAGGTTCATGCGATCTTAGTTCATGAGAACCTTTTTACCCACTCGAAAGTCCCTGCCTGCTAGAGAGCAGGGACTTTCGAGTGGCTCTTTTGTGAGAAAAGAGCTATATTTCTGATTGGCTGGGCGGATTACAAACCACGCCCCGTAAAACTCCCAAAAAGTTTTGTGAAGCCGCCATTTTATTATCCTTGCATTAGCATTATTAGCATTAGCATTAGCCCAGCGCAGAAACGCAGAGAGACTAATTTATGGCAACACAAAATAAAACATGGGAGCGGTGGAGATGAGGAGGTGTCGGCGTTCTGGCGATTTACTCGGAAGGCTTCAGTAGAAGCTGCTGGGAGTCCCAGCAGCTTCTACTGAAGCCAGTCCCCAACTCCGGGGACTTCCGGCCGGGGACTTTGGGCGGCAGTATACGCCGTGAACTGGTTTGCGGCCTGCCAGTAAACCCAAAGCAGAAGAAGAAGAAGTGACGTCAGCGGCTTAATTTGCCTAATCCTCCCCCAGGGACTTATTCCGGTGTGAACGCGATCTGTACTTAGTTCATGAGAACTAAAGAGTTCTCATGAACTAAGTTCTCATGAACCTTTGTGGGAAAAGTACTGCGGTGTGAATGCGCCTAAGGTGGACAAGTTCATCTTTCTTTAAAAAAAACATGAAAATACAATGACAAGCAAGTCATAATGTCAAACTGGCTGCTTAGGTGCTAGTACAGTACAGTTCAAATACAGATGATTTCAGTTAATCGAAATGCTGCACCTTAATGTTTATTTTATTATATTTTGTATTTATTTGAGTGAATACATTAACCACAGTTTAATAATAATAAAAAACATATATATATATATGTTTTGTTTTGTGAAAACAAATTCTGCTGTACCGAAAACGTACCGAACCGAACCGTGACCAAAAAACCGAGGTACGTACCGAACCGAAATGTTTGTGAACCGTTACACCCCTAATGGATACATCTCTCAACATCCATATGAAACAGAACTGTAAGAAGATTTTATTTTTATTTATGGATATTTTACAAATCACTCCCCTTTCAAACTGTATTCTTGTTTATTAATAACAACTTTTTTTTACTGTCATATAATATTTTATACCTGTTTACTTTATTCTCTTATTTTTTTATAACTATAATGATCATGTAAAGATGTGCCTTTACCTCACTGGTTGTAGAAAAAGCTTCTCATATGTGTTAGCATAGCTAGCTAACCAGATGCTAATAACAACAAAGTTATTGACTGTATGATCAGTATGACAGATGAACAGATCGCCACTGGGCTTTCAACTAAAGACACAGCAACGCAACAATTGCGGCATGTATTGTGTACGGCTCCTTATGGGTACTGCAATTTTTGGAAGACCCGGAGCGACGTTCCGGTGCTCTCCGGCATAACTGCACCCCAGAGGAGACATATACCACGTGATGACACGTTAGGCTCGTGTTGTGTTCAAGGACCCTGACCTTGGCCAGGAAATAATTTGTTTGCGGTCTAGATTTCTTAATTTTTTTTCTTTTTTGCGTGCGTTTATAAATTACCTCGAGGGCCGTACCAAATGGTCTCGCGGGCCGTATACGGCCCGGGGGCCGGAGGTTCCCCACCCCTGATATAAGGTAAGATAAAAATGTCCACTACATTCTCCCCTTTTGATCATACTTGATCAATAAAAAAGAAAAATAACAAATGACAGGATAGACTGATATAAAACATCAATGAATACACTCCATCGCTGGTTTAAGTAAACACATCACAAATATATCATAGAAAACTGGCTGTTTTTGTGGAGGACAGACTCCAATATAATGTAAGCATAAGAGGAGGGTACACTCGATTCACATGGATTATATTGTAGTGTCAAAATCAGACTCTTCTGATTCTAGCTCACAAACAGGGGTACGGTGGAATGTACAAGGTATACGATTATCATAGCTGTGGCGCAAAGTAGGATTGTCGTGTAGTGGAACAGCAGCATACTGAACGAAAGCTGAGGATACCATGCTGGAACCGCACTTCTTCAGTATGGGGATAATGAAACAGGTACAACTGATTAATAGGCCGAAAATGATCGCCATGGCAAATATGCAGAGGAACCATTCTATGATTGTCCAGGCTCTCCAGTAGTATCCGTACTTTCCACATTGCTCACGTTGAATTGTCCTCTCCGCCGCAGCCTGAGGGCGGAGACTACGATCACGAGGCGGGGATGCTCCATGGGGTGTGTGTGTGTGTTCCCTCGGTTGATTTTGTGACACGGACAGTCCGACCCCGCACACCGATAACAGAAACGAGGAACCAGAGGCATATGAAACCGCTCAGCTGGCACTCGCTCGTGACACCTTGTGTGTAGTGTGTTTTAGTGTATGTAGTGCAAGTGTGGTGCTGGTGGTGACTTGGCACGTCACTTGTTGTCGTCTGCTTCTTCCGTTGGTGACTTGGACACGTCACTTGTTGTCGTCTGCTTCTCCGTTGGTGACTTTCCTGTGACTACGACCTTGCAGTGGCTGGCGTGGACCCACGTGGCTCTCTCGGCGACCTTGAACGCTGTCTGGGTGACGAGAAGCACCTGGTAGGGACCTTGCCAACGATTGGATTTCCAGCTCTTTCTCCGGAAATCCTTGACCAGCACAAAGTCGCCGGGTTGGAGATGGTGAAGTGGACCAGTGGCAGGGGTAGGTAAGGCTGCTAAAGTGGATGACAGGTTAACACAATATGACAACATAGCATCCTCACACAAAGTTGTGGAGGGAAGAGGACATCCTGGAGCCTTGAGTCCAATCTGTGGAGGAGCCCCAAAAAGGATTTCAAATGGGCTGAGTTGGTTCCGTGTTCGTTTCCGCATCCGCATGTACATCAGCACAATGGGCAGAGCTTGTGTCCATGACAGACCTGTGTCTGCACAGCATTTTGCTAGCTTGTTTTTCATTGTGCCGTTCTCTCTTTCCACCCCACCCCCACTCTGTGGATGATAAGTACAATGCTTTCTGATGTCCATGCCCATGTATTCTCCTATCTGCGTAATGGCCTCATTAGCAAAATGTGAACCGTTGTCGCTAGAAATGTTGTCTGGTAGTCCCCATCTAGGAATGATTTCCCTCAGTAGTGCCTTTGCCACAGCATTTGCTGTCTGTGCTTTTACTGGGAAAGCTTCAACCCATTTGGACCACATGTCAACCACCACCAGACAGTGCTTCTTACCCTCTGATGGGCTAAGCTCAATGAAATCCAGCATTAGGTGCTCAAATGGCCTGGTGGGAGGTGGATGTGCTCCGGGTCCTGTAACTTTTACTGGTCTACCAGAATTTTGCATAATGCAAATTAAGCATGTTTCACAGTGCTTTTGAGCTGTCACTGTGAACCCCCTTGTGAACCACTCCTGATTGATAGCCTCTAACATCCCTCCTTTTGACACATGATCCAACCCATGTGTCAACTTAGCAAAATGAGGGAAGATATGTCTTGGGAGACATGGATTGGAATTTGGACCAACCCAGATGCTGGAGGTTGGGTCAAAAACAGCCCCAGCAGCCTTCCACTGAGCCTTCTCAACTGGTGTAGCTAGCTGCTGCATGGAAGTTAGTGATGACATTTTGTTGGGTGAAGGATGAGACAGGGATTTTAACAAATGAGTGTGTGTGAGGTCCGAGAGGAATCAGAGCAGCTGCCTTTGCGGCTGAGTCAGCAGGCGCATTTCCTAGGGAAACTGGGTCTGTACTGCTTGCGTGTGCGGCACATTTACAGACTGCAACTTCAGATGGGAGCAGAATGGCGTCTAGTAAGCCTGCAACCAGTACATGGTTAAGTACTGGTTTGCCATCAGATTTCAGAAATTGTCTACACTTCCAAATAGCCCCAAAATCGTGTACTACCCCGAAAGCATAACGTGAGTCAGTGTAGATAGTCACAGTTTTGCCTTCTGCAAACGTGCAGGCTTCAGTTAGTGCGATGAGCTCTGCTGCTTGTGCTGAGAGGTGGCATGGGAGTGGGCCAGAACGGAGTACAGCAGAATCTGAAACAACAGAAAAAAAACCACCCGATTAGTGCCCCCTTGGTCGCGAGAGGCAGACCCATCAACATACAAAATGAGTTCAGCGTTGGTCAGAGGAACGTCTTTTAAGTCCGGTCTAGGTGTGCACACAATGAGAAGTTCGGCAACACAGTCGTGTTCGTCACCGTCTTCAGGCAAAGGCATAAGCAGGGTTCTTACACCTTTTCCAAAGTAAAATTCAAGCATTTTTCAAGCATCTTACAGCTGTTGTAAATTACATATTTATATGCACATACTCAAATGATTATTTCCCTACCTCACATTAAATCAGATGTTCTTTATGCTATAACAACCAAATGTGTGTTTCGTGATAGCATTCTACACGAGGATGAAAAATTAAAGAAAAGAAAAGTAAGTTTAATATTTCAAAATGAGTGATCTGTACGTAGACTGGGCATCCCATATAACCTGTCTGAGCCGATATAAAATAATCAGCCAAATAACTTTTCAATACATTATTGATTACTATTTTTGAGGTACTTTTAGGCTGGCAGTGAACATAAGTCAGAGGTACATGGTGTACTTTTCCTCCACTACATGTATTTAATACCTTTAGTTACTTCACAGATGTGGATGAATGATGTGAAATATAATCAAGTGTTAAATCAGACTTTAGTTCCACCTGGAGTAAATCCACAAGCTACCCTGCAGTATACAAAGTAATTCAAACTAGCTGCACCTTTACCAGCTTTGAGAACACTTTCATGATCAATCATTATAAAACATATCATATTATTCTGAAATGGACCAATCTGCAGAACGACTACTTTCACTATATTTTGATGAGAATACTTGTCTACTTTCACTTGAGGAACATTTTGAATGCAGGACTTTTACTGTAACACTCTGGTACTTCTACTTTTACTCAAGTACAATATCTGAGTACTTATAATTTCACTACAAGATCTGAGTACTTTTACTTTTACTCAAGTACAATATCTGAGTACTTGTTCCACCTCTGGTAGTGTATTAGTCTGAATTGTAGCTACAAAATCATGCAGCGCTGCATAAAAATAGACTCACAATGGTAACAAGTGGAAAATAATATTTACAAATGGGTACAATGATTTGTAGGTCATTTTGACTACTCAAGACACCTGACTTATACATATTCAAAGGAAGACTGTGTTCATTCTACAATTACATGGGATTAAAGCAAAATGTAGTTTTACTTGTATAATACTTCAATTTTATATAAAAGACAGTTTGTTTTCATCTGTTTTCAAATAAACAAAGTATTGGCTTTCAGAATATTAAACTTGTTTCGGCAAATTCAGATGATAAATACAACTTTGAAGCTTGTAACGGCATAATTACAAGCAGAGAACGGACTAATGTAACATCACAGCAAGCATAACAACAGCCGGTGTTTCCTGTAAGTGCCTCAAACCGGTGACATAATAATAATAATAGATTTAATTTGTTAGCGCTTTTACAGGTGCTCAAAGACGCTTTACAGATATAGTGAAGGGAAAAGAAAAGGAAGGAACAACAAATAAATATATAGTTAAAGTTAAAGTCAAATAATACAAAAACAATCACACATTAAAAGCCAGATTGAAGAGGTGAGTTTTTGTGAGTTTTTTGAAGGTGGTGAGGTCAGTGCAGTCTCTGATGGGTTGGGGGAGTGAGTTCCAGAGGGAGGGGGCAGCGACGCCAGGTCCGGTGATTGGTGCGGGTGGGGATGGATAGGAGGTTGGCTTCTGATGAGTGGAGGCAGCGGGAAGGGGCGTGGTGGTGCAGCAGGTCTGTGAGGTAGGGGGGGGGGCCTGATTGTTGAGGGCTTTGTGAGTAATGAGGAGGACTTTGAAGTTGATTCTTTGACGGACGGGGAGCCAGTGGAGGTTCTGGAGGACGGGAGTGATGTGGTCTCGGGAGCGGGTGTGGGTGAGGAGGCGGGCAGCAGAGTTCTGGATATGTTGGAGTTTATTGATTAGGTTGGATGGTATGCCGTAGAGGATGCTATTGCAGTAGTCGAGTTGTGAAGTGATGAATGCATGAATCAGGGTTTCAGCAGCAGAGGAGGAGAGTGATGGGCGGAGATGGGCAATGTTTTTGAGGTGGAAAAAGGCGTTTCTGGTGATGTGATTTATGTGGTGGTTGAATTTGAGCTGACTGTCGAAGATGACTCCGAGGTTGTGGATGTGAGGGGGGGAGATAGAGTGTGGCTGTCAATGGTGAAGTTGAAATTCTGGATGTCTTTGATACGGGATGGGGGGCCGATGATGATGATGTCTGATTTGGCACTGTTCAGTTGGAGATAGTTTGTTTGCATCCATGCTTTTATTACATTTATGACATGAGTGGTTGTTCGAGCGGAGAATAGTTAGGAATGAATTACCTGCAGTATGAACACATACGAAAAAATTACATCATCTGTCGCTTAGTGACAGGTTTTGGCAGAGCAGCCAATGATGCAATACGCTTTCCCCTCTCCTGAAATGACATGACCCAAAAATGTAACTGTTATTTGTACATATTGGAGTTTTGACAAACTGGCCTTGTGGCCCTCGGCTGCGAGGTGTTTTTAACAAGGAAATGTTATCAGCTCCACACTGTTCTGCTGTGGGTGCGCAAATCATGAGGTCATCAACATTTTGTAGGAGAGCGGTGCCTTTAGAAACTTGGAGAGAGGCCAACCTTGTACACAATGCCTGGTTGTACACAGTAGGAGATTCACAGTAGCCTTGACACAAACGTGTGAATGTGTAAGGTTTACCATTATATTCAAATGCGAACCAAAATTGACTGTCTTTGTGTACAGGGATACTGAAAAATGCATTTGAGAGATCTATGACAGTAAAAAATGCTTCAGAGGCTGGAACTTGGGAAAGATTCAGATAAGGATTTGGACCAGCGGTGCGCGTGCATGCACAGCTGCATTTACAGCAAGTAAATCCTGGACAAATCTCCACCCGTCAGGAGGTTTGTCTCTGATCTTTTTGACAGGAAACACTGGAGTGCGTACCGGGGAATCGTTACACGGAATAATGACCCCTTGTTTAAGCAGAGAGGTAAACACTGGCCGAATGCCATCACATTTCAATGGGTACTGGGGTTGATTTGGACGGAACGTGGACTTAGGAGTGATAACTGCAGGCTCCGCAGAGCGGATTAAACCTACGTCATATCTGTGAGCTGCCCAGAGTGAGTATGGCACATCTGAAAGCGCGGCAGGAAGCTCAGAGATATGAGAATTACCCGTAAAGGCGGGAAAAATGGCATCACCAACGGCATCATCCTCAACCAACAGCAATGTGCGCAGAACGGCTACGTTCGTGCAGATTTTCATTGTATACACGTCACGTGACATAGAGTACATGACATATTCTGTGTGTGTAGGTGCCCAATCAGTGACTGACTCCCAATCTTTAACGATTGGACCCAAATCCCTCCATCTATCAGTGGGGCCCCTGGCTAGTGAAATGTGTGGGACCGCCCCTGGGATTTGATACAGCTTGTGTTGTGTGGGTGCGAGTGTAACAGAAATAGCGCTGCGCAGCAAACTCCAATACATAGTTTTAAGCATGAGCTCATCATTCACACATTCTAACAGAAAACTCTCATCATAGTATTTACACGGTTCATCAACCATGTTAGCAGTACAATGCAAATAAGAAGTCTCCATGAACACAGCAGGTGGAAAAACACGTTGATCAGTCAAACGCAACAACGCCTGAGAATCAGGATATGTCAGCAGCCATTGATACACATTCACCAGTTCTTTATCATCAAATGCGGGGTTTTGAACCATCGTAGGAGATGGCTGTCGGACTTTTAAGACCCTCATTTGTGGAAAAATGAAGTCCAAGCCGAACTGGAGAATCAGATCTCTGCCCAGTAAATGTATTGGGCAGACAGATGATACCGCTGTGTCAACTCGTGGCACAGCACATGTCTTGTGAATTCTCCAGCCGAAGCTCTAAATAAACCATCAATGTTTGCCATTAAAGTTCCTGCTCTCCCCATGTCTCTGAGTCCTGTCTCTATTGCTTCAGAAGTTTCCATCACACAGACCAGGCTAAATGTTTCCAATCTTCTATTGTCCAGTTTTGGTGCACCCATGCCAATTGGTCGTCTTGACCATGTCTACATGGCTAAATGCATTGAGTTACTCCCATGTTGAACTAATAAAGTGGCCAGTGAGTGTACATCATGATAATGTTTTACCCACCAAAGCAATAATGGTAATTTGTCTTAAAAATGAGTTTGTTTAAAACTCTCGAAAATCCCAGATCTCACTGACAGGATTGATGGCCAGTGAGACACAGTTTATAATATACGTAATTGAATTATTTAATCACAGTTCAAAGCATTCCTAATAATTTTTACTGTATTGCTATTCTTCACATTGCAATTGATTCTGATGACCATGCATATGAAGTGCAAAGGAAAGTTGGTTTAAAGAATTGGGGTGGTGGATGTATGTGTAGAATAACAATGTTCTACACACAGCACAGTTAATATCCTTTTAGGGATTAACCTTCAAATTATGTTTTTTTGCTTACTTTTAAACAATTTACATAATTGCAATGCACACATATTGTAGAAAGTCAGATTTTTTTCAAAAATGTTGACATTGGACTTGATTTGTGTCTGATAATGGGATTGTTTGGGATAAGAAAAACAGTCACCATGAGGAAAATGTGTTCATGTTTGCCTAGAGGGGCACTATGTCATTCATGAAACAAAATGTTTACCCGAGTTTCACTCCTGACATTTTCTTGCACCCACCATCTCCGCCTTCACTGTCTTTCTCTATGACCCTCGCCTCATTGCCTAGAATGTACAGGACTTCATTAGAGACTCTTCTTCTCTCCCAATGTCTATACAATGAGACATCAGGAGTAAATAATCTATTTGTATCTATGCTAATGAGGCTGAGTGAGTCCATCCCTCGGTCCTGGATGGATATCCTCGTGGTTTCATCTTCCTATTATACACACATGCATTTCCAAACATTTGGACTACCTATGTTGCAAATGTATTGTCTTTTCAATTTACACACGGCATCTATTGCACGTCTGTCCGTCCTGGGAGAGGGATCCCTCCTCTGTTGCTCTCCCTGAGGTTTCTCCCATTTTTCCCTTTAAACTGTGGGTTTTCTCCGGAAGTTTTTCCTTGTACGATGTGAGGGTCTAAGGACAGAGGGTGTTGCATTGTCATACTGATATTCTGTACAAACTGTGAAGTCCACTGAGACAAATGTAACATTTGTGATATTGGGCTATATAAATAAACATTGATTGAATGATCCCTCCTGGTGAGCTTGCAAGCACACACTCCAGCACACACACTACCTGTGAACCAGCCCTCCCTGCAGGGAGAGTCTACAGACCAAGGGAATAAAATATTCTCTCTTTTCTCCATATCAGGCATGTCGGAGGGCTTTCTTGCTACTATTTACTTTGGTTGAGGCTTTTCAAATTGAGAGCATTATCTGCTGATGGAGCTATAATTACAGGGCCTCAGCAGTCACTCCTGAGAGAGGCTTGCAGTGTTTCATCATGGCTACAAGACCAGAGACTTGCAAAGTTCATCAGAACAAAGAAAAGAGAGGAATACATACAGTTGGGAGTTTGCAACTAGGCAAAGCTAGAGCATTATTAGCACAGTGGTCTGAAACCCAACATTTGTTATTATTGTGCATCAAAATAGTAATCATTTTCTGGCAAGGCTGTACAATTGCAAGGATATTTGTCTCTGTATTTAAAAATGAGTTATTTAACAAGCTGCACTTAACTTTGCAACTTAAAACATTAAAACTGTGCTATAGTTTACCAGGCTACACTTAAACGCAAAGACCAGGTGCATATCGCGAAAAATTATTGTTACAGTGGATGAAGGGGGTAGGGCTGGGCTGTCTAAAGTCAAAGATGAATCTTGATTGGGCCAAATTTGACCCTGAGTGACCCCCAACAATTCTGCTGGGTCTTCCCAGACCCGAACACCAAGTTCTACACTTTTTTATTTAAAGACCTTCAGACTAGGCTAAAATTGTCAAAATCATTTTTGTAGTGTTTATATAGCTGTTGTGGAAGATATCATGAATCCTTGCTCCGATAAAAAAAACTAGAGCATAGTTATTACATAATTTTAACTTGAAAAGGGTCACGGGAGACCCAAACACAACATAAGGGTTAAGGTTGCTAGTCCATGCCACAAAGCTAAAAGGGGTGGAAAACTCTCAGCATCATAGTCCAAACCCAATATTGGCTAATGCTGATAAGGATGTTGCATCGTTAAAGTAATGTTAGACAATTTAAACCCCATCCAATAGACAAACAAAAAAACAAATTGGGTGACTTTTATGTTTTCTATTTGTCCAATGCAATACTTTCCCCAAGATGGGGAAGATAAGCTCTCGATTTGTGAGTTTGTTCAATTTGGTTGAATAACTGAAAGGTCTTTGCACAGAAACTGGGATTTGATAGGAAATGGGGGGAGAAAGCAAAAAGAGATAGGGAATGTTGTGCAAAAAAGTCCCCAATTGAGTGTGAAGTGAATGGGGAGATTGTGATTCACGGTCGAAACCTTAGCACCTAGGCTACTACACTGAAATAACTGAAACATTGACTTTAATTAAATGTAAATGTACCCTTTATGAATCCTTTATAAGGGTAGTCTTATTGTAAAGTGGTACCGTAACAATAAGGCGGACATCATTACTGCTATTGAGGATGTGCAATTGTCCCGGAATACCGTTACACGGCGGTGTGAGTTGATGTCGGAGGACGTTGAGGAGCAACTGAAGAGTGACATCAGCGCCTGTGAGTTTTATCTCTCCAGTTTGACGAGTCGACTGATATGATGGATCTGGCACAATTATGTGTTTTTATCAGAATGTTTTTTTCAGACATGAGTGCAAAAGAAGAGCTGCTCAATATGTTGCCATTGAAAGGACAAACAAGAGGCGAATATATTTTCAATGCGTTCATGGATTTTGTTAAGAAGAGCCAATTGCCCCTCTTTAAACTAATTTCCATCACAACTGATGGTGCTCCAGCAATGGTGGGCCACACCAAAGGTTTCATAGCACTGTGCAAACAAAGGGAATCTTTCCCGAGCATCCTGAATTATCATTGTATCATTCACCAGCAAGCACTGTGTGGGAAGACTTTAAATATGAAAGAAGTGATGGATGTTGCAATGAAGATTGTATGCTCTTTTCGGGCCAGGAGTCTACAGAGGAGGTTGTTCCATGCTCACTTGGAGGAGACAGGTGGTGCAGAGCACACAGACCTGCTGCTGCATACATATGAAAGCTTTAGCGCAAGTTCAATAAGGAAGACCTAACAATGAGTCACTTACACGTCACTCTATTGCTCTCTCCCCCCTCATTAAATGCGTGGGCGTTACCCCTCAGCAGCCAATTGCTGCACATGTTAAATTCCTTAAATGCCTGCTCTTCCTTCCTGTCAGTTGTCATTTCAGGTGACCACACGCCATGGTAGTACTACAATACTCCTCCTCATGAGAAAAAAAAACAAAAACGTAAGAAACAATTAGCTCAAGATTTTCGGAACACGAACCTCCTCTGGAAGTCTTCGATCCTGGTTCGGCTCCCCACAGCGGCTTATCAACAGAGGCAGACTTCCTCATCGCCCGGCTCCTGCAGCAGGGCATTCCCACAGCCCCAGGCCTCACTCTCTCTCAGCTCCGAGAGCTCTCGGACCAGGTCTCCAGCGTAGCTCCCCAGTCCGGGGCAGCAGCTCCAGTCAGCTCCCCAGAGAGATCAGGGCGAGGACGCGGCCGCAGCCGCGGAGGTAAAAAGGGCAAGAAGTCGAGCCCTCCAGGATCCCGTCCGCCTCCAAAACCCACCCCTTCCCAGGCTCACCAGGCCGGGAGTGTCACTAACACGCCCCTTATGGAGAGTAGCGTGGCCGGCTCCCTGCAATCCCTGGCTAGCTCCATGATAGCTATCGATGCTCGCCTCCAGGCCCTGGAAGACTCCGTCACAGGAGCTTCAACTTCCGTTGCACTTAGAGCAGCGCTTTCTGTCTTAGTACCGCCGAGGTTGCCGGGTCAGGGTGTTCCACGCATTCCAGCAGTAGCTCCCCCTTATTCTCTGGCTTCGGCCCTCCCAGCCCCCCCTTCAGGTAGGCCTTTTATTTCCCAAGCCGCCAACATCTCCTCACGGCTTAGGTAGAAAATTCTTGAAGGGAAGGATGTTAATCTGCTTAGCCTTATTCTGCCCTCCCCAGAGTGCGATAAAGCCATCGCCACAGGAGGAAATATCACCGCCGTCTTTAAGGCCGCAGACCCCAGTCTTATCAGAGATATCAGCTTAGGGCAATTTATGGTCGCTTTCGGCATCTTCCGTGATGTTCTCTGCTCCGTCTACCCTGAGAGAAGAATAGAATTAGATGCGTACATGGCCATTATCGGCGACATTAACATTAGATACGGGAAATCTGTCTTCTATCAGTACCACAAAAGCTTTTCAAGCAAAGCAGCGCTCCACCTAGCACATAGCAATATCCGCCTGGATTGGTCAGTGATGGACATTGAGCTGCTCGTGATGGCCACCGGCGGCCAATCTGCTATCTCATGCAACAGCTGCGGAGCGCAGGGCCATATCGCTCCCCTCTGCCCCTCAGTACCTTTCTCCGCGCCCAGAGCCTCCCACATGCAGTATGCCGGGAACGATAGACCAAGCCGTCAGATGCAGATTAGACACGAAGATAGGATTTGTACTAGTTTTAACGAAAATGTTTGCACTCACCCTTACTGTACATTTCTTCATATCTGCAGTTCCTGCAGATGGTGAGAGGCGGGCCCTTCCCACTTGCATGGGCTCATCTCCAGGGCCCAAGAGTTCAAAGCTTTTAATCTCAATCAGATCAGATTAGATTTTGAAATTCTATTTTTTGTGATCCAGGATCAGACAAGTCGGCCAAATGTTGTCCCTGGAGTTCAAAGCAATTCAGGATAGGATCAGTCTGATCCAGATTACGATTTTTCAAGATGACTAGATCCTGAATATCAGTGCTTTAATCCTACCGATCGCCGGCATCTAGTGGATATGAAAAATAATACAAGGAAGACAAGAGACCACATTGCAGAGACATCTATAATGTTTAATTATATTTTTAAATACATAAAGGACATCAAATCATAATGAAATTGTAATTAAAAAAAATACTCCCACTAGGGTAACAACAATAAAGCATTAATTCAAAGGCAGCTGGATCATCCAGGCGTGCTTTGAGGAGCTGAATTCTCAGTGAGGTTTCAGTTTGCTGAAGCCGGCACAGCTGTATTTGTTCTTCGGCCAGACGGATCTGCATCTCTGCCCTCTCCGTTTCACGGCTCAGCAGAGTCTCGTAGGCATCATCCCTCTGCTCTGGTTTTCTGGTGCGCTTGCATTTTCTCTTTAGAGGTGGATCTTGCAGTGTGTCATCAGGCCTGGCTGAAGGTCCAGCTTCTGGATCCACATGGGTCAGGAGGACCTCATCTTCAATGGTGTGTGTCACATCAGGTGCATTGACGACCTGAAATGAAAGTTTATCAATATACTTTATACCCCTTAATAAGATGATCACAAGCATGCAACCTGGAAAATTGTAGTACTAGGATGCTATGTAAGATATATAGCCATTGTAGTACTATGAAAATAACAATTATACAAGATAATAATTGTAGTTCTATAGGAACAAGTATACAATCACACATACCTGCGACTCACCATCCAGTACAACGTTTGGTATTCCATGTAAAGATTGTGACTGCTGACCACCAATGATATCAAGTACCACATCTGTGTATTGTCCCCTTGTATGTGGTTTGTTACCCGTCTGTGGGTTTTTAGCCTGGCTGTGGTCTTTGGTAGCTTGCTGCTTCAAATTCTTCCACCTCAACCTTACTTGGTCCACCGTCCTCTTGTGTCCAGATCCTGTGGCATTCACATTGTCTGTAACTTCCATCCATATTCCGCTCTTTACTTTAGTCGCTCCACCCTCTCTGTTAAAGCTACCAACTATGGAGTCATAATTGTTCCTTACACCCAGCAGCAGTGCATGGGTCTCAGCAGATGTAAAATCAGGCCCCTTTTTGTCCATCTTTCCAACTCAATGGTTTGGTCAGGTCAGCAATTAGTTTTATAGGTCTGGCCTTGCTATTAATTACATAATTAACCACAGGCCCTAACCAATCTGGACATTCATTCCAGGTGTGTATTTGCAATTAGTTGTTATTCAGAGACTGATGTAGGCCTACTGACTGAAACAACAGTCAGAACACAGTCATGGCAGGGATTGTTCACATCTTCCATGCTGGAAGGAGAGGTTACCGCCAAAGGGTCCACACCGAGCGCCCCAAACCTCTCCAACAGTACACAACAGAAGAACTGTACAATCGTTTTCAATTTGGACTTGATGACATCAACTACATTGCTGATCTGGTCAGGCCACAACTGCAGTGCAGAACCTTGCGGAGTCATGCTCTGACTGTAGAGGAACAGGTCCTCATTACCCTGCGCTTTTATGCATGTGGAACATTCTATGAGGTCATAGCTGACAGCATGGGAGTCCACAGGACAACAGTGGGTGAAGTGGTGACAGCTGTGTCTGATGCACTGGCTCGCCTGCTGGATCACTTTGTGACTTTTCCCACTGATGGCCAGATTGCCAAAGTGAAGCAGAAGTTTTTTCTTCTGGGAGACATGCCCAATACCATTGGGGTAATCGACCACACCCATGTACATATTCAAGCACCTCGTCAGAGGGAGTGGGAATATGTCAACAGGAAAGGGAGGCACAGCATCAATGTGCAACTTGTGGGAGATGCTGACCTTGCCATCACCAACTGTGTTGTGAGATGGCCTGGGTCAGTCCACGATGCACGTATCTTCAGAGAGAGCCGGTTGTTCACTGAATTCCAAACCAACAGGCCGGATGAAGTTATATTAGCCGACAGTGCCGACCCACTCCTACCATGGGTGATGACACCTTTTCCCACGGCCAACACTCCTTCACAGATGCGCTACAACAATGCCCATGGAAGAACAAGGTGTGCCATTGAGCGCTTGAATGGAGTACTGAAGAGGCGTTTTGCATGCCTCAACTATCTGAGAGTGGAACCCCAAGGAGCATGCCAAATAACACTGGCTTGTATTGTGCTACACAATATCGCTGTCCATCGCAGAGTCCCCCTCTCTGACATCGATGATCCCCCAGAGCCCCTCGCACCTGCTGATGATCTAGGCCCACCTATGGATTTCCCTCTAAATGAGAGACTGAGTGGTAGTGCAAGGTGAGATGCTATTGTCTGCAATTACTTTTGAAAGGTGATGATAGATGATGGACTTTTTTTTGTTGAAGATATTTTTAATTTAATCTAAATTACATTTGTGATTGACAATCTTTGTTGTGATACTTTTATGAGCATAAACATTTATGTCATCAACATTTGGTTGAAAACAAAATAGGCCACCACAAACGTGAGCAAAAAATGGAAAAATCAAATGTATTTCCCATTGAAGGCTAAAAATTGTGTATTATTTCAGTTAACAAACTTTGCCATCTAATTTAAATTGAAACATATTTTAAAATAAATTGTACAGTACATTTTGCTCTGGTAATCCACTGGAAATCCACCCCTCTGGTGGGATCAGGATAATCCAGTTTTTTGGGATCAAATTGATCCCAATCCTGTGTTGTCGGTTTGAACTACCCGTTTTGAAGATTTGATCCAGATTAAAGCTTGGATTGGATTTCCTGATCTGATCAGATATCAAAGTGATCCTAATCGTGTTTTTTGGTTTTGAACTCCCCAAAAGATAAATCTGATCTGATCAGATAGGGATTAAAAGTTTTGAACTCTTGGGCCCAGGGGATGAGACCGAGTAAGGAGTCGGGAAAGATCTGGAGATTGGGGTAGTGGCTATTCCTATCCCTACGTCTCTCTCTGAGGCGATTATCAATCTTGATGGCTGTAGCAATTAAATTATCCAAGCTAACTGGATCATCCCTAGCAGCTAGCTCGTCTTTAATTGCTTTGTTCAGCCCCTGAAGAAAAACATCCTGCAATGACTCGTTATTCCAGCGTGAGTCGGAAGCAACTGTTCTAAACTCAACTGAAAATTCGGCTAAACTACGGGAGCCCTGCCGGAGAGAAAGAAGGCGTCTGGAAGCGTCCCTCCCCCGTACCGGGTGATCAAAAACTTTTTTCATTTCGGAAATGAAAGTATCATATGACCAGCAAATGTGTGGCTGGCTCTCCCTAACAGCTGTAGCCCAATCTAAAGCCCTCCCCCTCAACAGACTCATTACATATGCTACCCTAGCCCCATCTGTGTGATAAGTACTAGGCTGCTGCTCAAAAAGTAACGTATACTGGAATAAAAAGGCTCTACAAATACCCAAATCTCCAGCGTTGTTACGATTATTGTGTTATGTCACGTTTTGTATGTCTTGTTTTGGGTGTTTTTCTCTTCTCCCTGTCATGTTTTCCTCTTGGTATATTGTCTGGTCCCTTTCCCTGTGTTTTTCCTCCTGTCGTTAGTTTCCCTGGTGTGTCTAGTTGTCTGATTGTGTTCACCTGTGGCCCTTGTGTTTCTCCTCCCCTGCCCGGCTGTTTCTCGTTTTGTGATTACCCCTCCCTGTATTTAGTCTTGTCTCTTCCTGTGTTCAGTGTTGGTTCGTCGTTTGTCTGTGACTGTGTTCACCAGGGAGTGTTCTGATTTTCCGTGTGCCATATCCTTGAAATAATGGTATTTTCAGTTGTTTCTGCATTTGGGTCCTGCCTGCTTCACTCACCGTAACAGAACGAACCAACCACGATATAATAATAATAATAATACGTTTTATTTCGAGGCGCCTTTCAGGACACCCAAGGTCGCCTTACAGTGCATTTAAAAGTTAAAACAGCTAAAACAAAAACGGAACACAATTTAATCGAACCGACAAGGCAATACAGCAGCATAAAAGCATATGGGCCCAGCAGATCCTTTTGAGCAGGAACTAGTGGATTATACCTTTTCTTTGTCTGACTGTGCTCATCGATGGATAGGAGCGGTCAGGGTTCAGCAGTGCGATGCTGCTCTGGCAGATGCAGTCCACCTTACGCTGAGGAATCAAGATTTGGTTAAATTCTTACCGGCCTGGCTTTTGGATTACCTCACGGTTTGTTTTCCCGATCCTGATAGACCCAGGTCTCCAGATTCCCTTTTTGATACCACACGCATCGGTGTGGTCCGTCTGGCGTCAGCCCCTGCTTCTCACCCAGTGTTTGCTACAGTCCAGGAGCCATTCACTGGTACTCGTCTGGCTTTTGGAGGTCCACGGAGCCTCCAAACGGCTCCTAAGAGGAGTCGCAAGGCCAGGTTAGCAGCACGAGCCCAAAAGGCCATGGTTCCAGAACCAGTTCAGCCCCCAGCAGCCATGGTTACAGACCCAGTTCTGGCTCCAGCAGCCATGGTCCTTGCTCCAGAACCGGTCCCGGCAGCCATGGATTCGGCTCCAGAGCCGGCCCATAGAGCCATGTTTCCGGCTCCAGAACCGGACCTTACAGCCATGTTTCCGGCTCCAGAACCGGACCTTACAGCCATGTTTCCAGCTTCAGAACCGGACCTTACAGCCATGATTCTGGCTTCAATTCCGGCTCCAGAGCCGGCCCATTCAGACATGTTTCCGGCTCCAGAACCGGACCTTACAGCCATGTTTCCGGCTTCAGAACCGGACCTTACAGCCATGATTCTGGCTTCAATTCCGGCTCCAGAGCCGGCCCATTCAGCCATGTTTCCGGCTCCAGAACCGGACCTTACAGCCATGTTTTCCGGCTTCAGAACCGGACCTTACAGCCATGATTCTGGCTTCAATTCCGGCTCCAGGGCCGGCCCATTCAGCCATGTTTCCGGCTCCAGAACCGGACCTTACAGCCATGTTTCCGGCTCCAGAACCGGACCTTACAGCCATGATTCTGGCTTCAATTCCGGCCCCCGTAGCCATGGTTCCAGACCCAGCTCTTGCCCCAGCTGCCATAGTCCCATCCCAAGTCCCTTCACAAGTCACTTCTCTAGTCCCTTCTCTAGTCCCTTCTCCAGTCCCACCTCTAGTCACTTCTCTAGTCACTTCTCAGGTACCAACTCTAGTCCCATCTCAAGTCCCTTCTCTGGTCCCCTCTCTAGTCTCTTCTCGAGTTCCCCCTCTACTCCCTTCTCTAGTCCCTTCCCTAGTCCCTCCTCAGGTCACTTCTCTAGTCCCTTCTCTAGTCCCTTCTCAAGTCCCTTCTCTAGTCCCATCTCCAGTCCCTCCTTTAGTCACTTCTCTAGTCCCTTCTCAAGTTCCCTCTCAAGTCCCCTCTCAAGTCAACTCTCAAGTTTCCTCTCGAGTTCCCACTCAAGTCCCTACTCAAGTACCATTGGAGGTTCCGCTGGGGGTCCTGCCAACCCTTTGTCCTGTCCCGTTGGAGGTCCCGCCGTCTACTCTCCTGCCGGGGGTCCTGCCAGCTCCTTGTCCTGTCTCGTTGGAGGCCCCGCCGACTACTCTCCTGCCGGGGGTCCTGCCAACCCTATGTCCTGTCCCGTTGGAGGCCCCGCCGACTACTCTCCTGCCGGGGGTCCTGCCAACCCTATGTCCTGTCCCGTTGGAGGTCCCGCCGTCTACTCTCCTGCCGGGGGTCCTGCCAACCCTTTGTCCTGTCCTGTTGGAGGTCCCGCCGTCTACTCTCCTGCCGGGGTTCCTGCCAATCCTATGTCCTGTGCCGTTGAAGGCCCCGCCGACTACTCTCCTGCCGGGGGTCCTGCCAACCCTGTGTCCTGTCCCGTTGGAGGTTCCGCTGGGGGTCCTGCCAGCTCCATGTCCAGTCCCGCTGGGGGTCCCGCTGACAACTCTTCTGCCGGGGGTCCTGCCAACCCCTTGTCCTGTTCCGTTGGAGACCCCGCCATCACCTGTCCCGCCGGCTCCGGTTCCTGTTCGGCCGACACCGGGTTCTGCCCGGCCTCCGGAACTGTCTGATCTTCACCCTCGAGCCCGGCCCCCTGAGAGCCGCGGTCTTCACCCTCGAGCCCGGCCCCCTGAGAGCCGCGGTCTTCGCCCTCGAGCCCGGCCCGGGCTGCATATTATCTTCCATCTGTCCATTGAACACACGCGCCGCCACTCAGCGTGCCAACCTGCTCTGGATGTGCTGTGGTTGTCATGGTGACGAGCCACGCCAGGTGCGTGGTGCGTTCACGCTCAACACCCCTAAGGGATGAGCGGAGCTGTGTGCAGTGCTGTCCTCACTGTAATAATGGCACTCGTGGGCTCATTACGACCGTGTGTAGGAGGTAGGTTTGGGACAGAGGAGAAAAACCGAGCTGCCTAAAAACCAATAGGTTTTAAAGACAGCCGATGTATGCAGCGAGCCATGCTGCCTATAACCGACAGGTCAGGGGCAGCCGGCTGACCCGGTGGGCCTAGCTGCTTATTATTATCCATCTGTCCATCGAACACACGCGTCGCCACTCTGAGTAATATTCTGAGAGCGCGCGACATGCTCTGGATGTGCTGTGGTTGTCATGGTGACGAGCCACGTCAGAGCCCTCGCCGCCGTTGCCCATGAAGCAACCCAAGAGGGGCCCTGACCGAAAAGCTGCGAGGGGGCCTCCACACGCTGCATCTCACACCGGCTCTCATCCTGTCTCTGTTTAGGAGAAGGCTCGTAAACTGGACAATAAACCTATTAAACTAACTATACAGTGGCGAAAGCCTTGGTAAAAAGGTGCGTTTTGAGGGCTTTTTTCAAAATGTCCAGGGTTGGGGCGCTGCGGATTTCGGGGGGGAGAGAGTTCCAGAGGGTGGGGGATGCCACACTGAAGGCTCTGTCACCAAAAGTCCGCAACCTGGTGCGGGGGGTGGAGAGGAGATCCTGTCCAGATGATCTTAGCTTCCGGGATGGAGTGTGGTAGCGGAGAAGGTCAGACAGGTATTGGGGGGCGAGGGCATGGAGGGATTTGTAAGTCAGAAGAAGGAGTTTATAGGTGATACGGTACTTGACTGGGAGCCAGTGTAGGTGGATCAGGGTGGGGGTGATGTGCTGCCAGGGCTTGGTGTGAGTGAGCACCCTGGCAGCCGAGTTCTGCACATACTGGAGCCTGTCCAGGGCTTTACTGGGAACCCCGAACAGGACTCCGTTGCAGTAATCCAACCGGGAGGAGACGAATGCATGAATGAGGGTCTCGGCCACGGAATCAGAGAGTGATGGTCGTAGACGGGAGATGTTCCTGAGGTGATAGAAGGCAGACTTAGTGACGGATTTGATGTGTGACTGAAATGAGAGAGTGGAGTCAAGGATGACACCCAGGTTACGGACTTCGGGAGACGGGGAGATGGAACAGCCGTCAATGTGGAGGAGGAGATCCCCAACCTTCCGGAGCAGTGCTTTGGGGGCCACAACCATGAGCTCAGTCTTCTTACTGTTGAGTTTGAGTAGATTTGCTGTCATCCAGGTTTTTATGGCGTGGAGACAGTTGACCAAACACTGTGGAGGGAGCTGGGCGGATGGTGAGATAGAGCTGAGTGTCGTCAGCGTAGCAGTGGAAATTGAGACCGAATTGACGTATGATCTGGCCAAGGGGGAGCATGTAAATGGTGAAAAGTAGGGGACCAAGCACGGAGCCTTGGGGGACACCATGGTTGACTGGGGCCGAGGGGGAGGATGAGCCGCTGATGCTAACAAACTGAGACCTGGTTGATAGATAGGACTGAAACCATGACAGAGCTGTGCCAGTGATGCCAAGGTTGTTAGAGAGGCATTTCAGGAGGACTGTATGAGAAACAGTGTCAAAAGCAGCAGAGAGGTCGAGGAGGATGAGAATACTGATTTGTCCGGAGTCAGCAGCGAGAAGGAGGTCATTAGTGATCTTGAGGAGGGCGGTCTCTGTGCTGTGATGTGCTCTGTAGGCTGACTGTAGGGGTTCGTAGAGCTCATGGTTGGACAGATGTTGATGAAGCTGGGCGTCGACTGCTCTTTCCAAGGTTTTGCTAAGGAAAGGAAGGTTGGAGATCGGTCGGTAGTTGTTCAGCTCCTCAGGGTCCAAACCAGGCTTCTTGAGGATGGGAGTGATGGAGGCGGTTTTGAAGCAGGAGGGAACTATACCAGATGACAGAGAGGAGTTGATGATGTCTGTTATGATGGGGCAGAGGGTGGGAAGGCAGGCCTTGACCAGCACCGTGGGCATGGGGTCAAGGGAGCAGGTGGAGGCCTTAGCATTGGTCACCAGCTTCGAGACCAGTGGAACATCCACTGGGGAGAAGGAGGAGAGAGAGCATTGGGGATTGAGGGGTTGAGCCGGGAGTGTGCATTTCTGTGTCAGGGGCCAGTGCAGAGAGGGGGAGGGGGCGGGCACCAGGAGTTGTTGATGAATGGAGATCACCTTAGCCTGAAAAAAGTTGAGGAATTTGGAGCAGAGGTCAGGAGCTTCAGCAGTGTGCGTGACAGGGAGGGGGCGGAGCAGTCGGTTGATGGTGGAGAATAAGGATCTGGGGTGATTTTGTTGTGAGGTGATGAGGGAGGAGTAGTAGGCGGTCTTGGTCTTGGAGAGAGCCTCCTTGTAGGACCTTACATGGTCCACCAGGGCCATACGGTGGACGGTGAGGCCAGTTCGTCTGGAAAGCCGCTCCAACCGACGACCAGTTTGCTTCATTGTGCGAAGATCAGAGGTGAACCATGGTGCCGGGCGGAGAAAAGACACCGTCCAGCTTCTGAGGGGAGCCAGAGAGTCCAGGCTGAGAGAGAGGGCAGTGTTGTAGCGGGCCACCAACACGTCCGGCGAGGTGTCGGAGAGAGCCGGGGCCATGTGGGTTATGAGGAGTGTGCATCTGGACCCGGTGACAACATTACCTATTGACGCAGCAACCACTGTAAGTTATATTCTTGTTTAATTAGACTTCTCGGTTTCATTTATTCGACTCTGTATAATTGTTACTGTAGCTAAAACGGCTAAATCGCTTTTGAGAGATTTTAAATCTCAGATCTGCTCAGGCGAAACCTGCTTTACAGCTCTCAGCACTCAAGCCTGCATTATTAACATAGGCAGGGCCAGTCTATTGTCGCCCATCAGCTGTAGATAGTTAACTAATTAACTTCAGCTGTGAGAACTGAGCAATCAGGCGTCCATTTCGGGTAGCTCTTTCCTGGAGCGGCAGCTTCAGCGGCAGACAGGCTAAGACTGACAAAGACATTAGAGTCCTACGGGAGTAAGACTGACAAAGACATTAGAGTCCTACGGGAGTCACGAGGGAGGCAAAGAGGAGGCAAATCCTACTTTGATTGAGCTAAGTATCGTTGGCGTTTTTAATTTTTACTTTTGTTGTTTAGCCCCTCATGCTATAATCATGTGTATTTTCTCCATTCCTGTTCATGTGTCTTCTCGCAATTATCACTGGCCCCGTGTATCTCCTAATCGATATAACCGGCCTGCTCTCGTCTATCCCACGTGCTCCACTGAGATCCAACATCTAGTTTCAGGTGGCCTGTGGAACTGCCAGTCAGCTGTTCCTAAGGCTGACTTCATCTCTGGCTACACCTCCCTGCAGTCTCTGGATTTCCTTGCTCTCACTGAGACCTGGATTACTCCATCCAACACATCCACCCCAGCAGCTCTCTCCACTGCATATTCCTTCTCCCATACACCCAGACCCACTGGCAGAGGAGGTGGCACTGGTCTCCTGCTCTCTCCCAAATGGAGCTTTTCCCTCTTCAAGCTACCTAACTTTACTCCTTCCACCTTTGAGTTCCATGCCGTCACAGTAACCCATCCTATACAGTTAAACCATTGTTGTTCTCTACCGTCCACCAGGCGCCTTGGGGGACTTCTTGGAGGAATTAGATCATCTCCTCTCACACATCCCTGAAACTGGCCCTCCCGCTGTACTTCTCGGAGACTTCAACCTCCAGATGGGGAAGATAGACGAACTAACATCTCTGTTAACCGCCTTTGCTTTCTCACTCTCTCCGTCCCCACCGACTCATAAAGCTGGCAATGTCCTTGATCTCATATTCTCAAGGAACTGCGCTACTTCTAACCTCTCTGTAAACCCGCTCCACACATCCGATCACTTCTTCATTTCATTCTCTCTATCCCTTTCCAAACATAACAAACTAATCTCTTCCCATCCTACACTTGTCCGCCGTAACCTTCGCTCCCTCTCTCCCTCTACCTTTGCCTCGTCGGTGCTCTCAGCCCTCCCTTCCTCTGATTCGTTCCAACTACTGCCTCCAAACTCTGCTGCAGAAACTCTCCTCTCTACTCTCTCATCCACTCTGGACTCGCTCTGTCCTCTGACATCTCGGCAGGCTCGTCAGTCCCCTCCGGCTCCCTGGCTAAATGATGCACTGCGTGCTAATAGAACCGTCCTTAGGGCAGCAGAGCGGAAATGGTGGAAATCCAAACACCGTGACGACCTCCTAACCTATCAAGCTCTCCTCTCCTCTTTCTCTGCTTCGATCTCTCAGGCAAAAAGCACTTTCTTTCAAGATAAGATCCAATCTTCCTATTCCAATCCTAAAAAACTATTTTCCATCTTCTCCACCCTCTTGGACCCTCCAAAAGCTCCTCCCCCCTCCTCACTTCTGTCAAGCGACTTTGTTACCCACTTTGAAAAAAAGGTTAATGATATTCGCTCTTCTTTTTCTGACTCACCTTTACTCACCGCTGGGTCACCAGACCTTCCTTCCACCAACACACTAACCTCCTTTTCCCCTCTCTCTCCAAGTGAGGTTCTTACCCTCATTACCTCTGCCCGCCCTACCACCTGTCCTCTGGACCCTATCCCTTCAAACCTCCTTCAGACTATCGCTCCTGATATTCTACCGTTTCTCACCCATTTCATCACCACTTCTCTAACTTCTGGTCACTTTCCAAACAGTCTCAAGGAGGCAAGAGTAAACCCTCTCCTAAAGAAACCCACTCTCAACCCGTCTGATGTTATAAACTACAGGCCTGTCTCTCTCCTCCCGTTCCTGTCTAAATCACTTGAACGCGCTGTCTTTAAACAACTCTCCTGTTATCTCAATCAGAACAACCTTCTGGATCCGCACCAGTCTGGTTTCAAGGCAGGTCACTCCACAGAAACTGCTCTCATTGCTGTCACGGAGGAACTGCACACTGCCAAAACTGCATCCCTCTCCTCTGTCATCATCCTGTTGGACCTGTCTGCTGCATTCGACACGGTGAATCATCAGATCCTCCTTCGCACTCTCCAAAAACTTGGAGTTTCTGGCCCTGCACTTTCCCTCCTCACCTCATACCTGAAAGACCGTACCTACAGGGTGACTTGGAGAGGGTCTGAGTCCGACCCTTGTCAATTAACTACGGGGGTCCCTCAGGGCTCTGTTCTTGGTCCCCTCCTCTTCTCCTTGTACACAAACTCGCTCGGATCAGTCATTAGCCCGCATGGTTTTTCTTACCACTGCTACGCTGACGACACCCAATTAATTCTGTCCTTTCCCCGCTCAGAGACCCAGGTCGTCGCACGCATCTCTGCTTGTCTAGCTGACATCTCTCAGTGGATGTCTGCTCACCACCTCAAACTCAACCTTGACAAGACTGAGCTGCTCTTCCTCCCGGGAAAAGATTGTCCAACTCTTGACCTGTCAATCAACATCGGCACCTCAGTTGTTTCCCCGACTCAGACTGCAAGGAATCTGGGTGTGATCCTAGATAACAACCTGTCCTTCACTGCAAACATCGCTGCTACAACCCGCTGCTGCAGATACACGCTTTACAACATCAGGAAGATACGTCCCCAGCTGACTCAGAAAGCGACTCAGGTTCTGGTCCAGGCTCTCGTCATCTCACGCCTAGACTACTGCAACTCCCTCCTGGCTGGTCTACCTGCATGTGCCATCCGACCTCTGCAGCTCATCCAGAATGCAGCGGCTCGTCTGGTTTTCAACCTTCCTAAATTCTCCCACACCACTCCGCTCCTCCGCTCCCTTCACTGGCTTCCGGTAACTGCTAGAATCCACTTCAAGACACTGGTACTTGCTTACCGTGCTGCGAATGGATCTGGCCCTTCCTACATCCAGGACATGGTTAAACCGTACACCCCAGCGCGTGCACTACGCTCTGCATCAGCCAAACGACTCGTTGCGCCCTCGCTGCGAGGGGGACCCAAGTTCCCATCGGCGAAAACACGTGGGTTTGCTATCCTGGCTCCAAGATGGTGGAATGAGCTCCCCATTGACATCAGGACGGCAGATAGCTTGCACATCTTCCGGCGCAAACTGAAAACTCATCTCTTTCGACTCCACTTCGAGCATTAGAACGATTAACGAAGCACTTTTATACCAATAAAGGACTGGATTACCTAAAGCCAGTTGAGTAGCACTTGAAATGTTTGGCTCTATGAAACCTGATATACTTATATGATTCTGTTTTCTTCAAGGTTGTGTCTTCCTGGTCGAATGTACTTATTGTAAGTCGCTTTGGACAAAAGCGTCAGCTAAATGCAATGTAATGTAATGTAATGTCTGATAGGGCTGATGCACTCACTGATTTGGTGTCTCTGAAGGTGATTGTGCGCCTGGGGCGCTGCTTGGGCAGGGGGATGGGGATGGTGAAGATGATGGCATGGTGGTCTGATACTGCCATGTCTAGGCGCTGCAGATGAGAGGGGGGGGCACCAGTGGAGCAGACTAGATCCAGCGTGTGACCTTTGGAGTGGGTGGGGCCCTGGACATGCTGTGTTATGTTGAGGCAGTCCAGAAGTGACAGAAATTCTGTGGCAAAGCTACAGCTGGAGGAGTCGACGTGGATGTTAAAATCTCCCAGCAGATAGGTGGAAGGTGATTTAGAGCAGAGAGAGGACAGAAGCTCACTCAGCTCGGACATGAAGGTGGTGGAAGCTTTGGGGGGGCGGTAAATCAGGGCAACCTGGAGTAGAGGTGATCCGGAGAGCGAGAATGTAATACACTCAAATGATGTGATATTGGGAGAGGGAATCTCCCTGACCCTGATACCTGCTCGGTGGATAACAGCCAGCCCGCCGCCGCGGCCCGTGGAGCGAGGTTTATGGAGGTAAATATAGCCTGGGGGAGTAGCTTGGTTGAGAGCGAAGAAATCCTGCTGGTTCTGCCATGTCTCTGTTAAACATAAGAAATCAAGTTTCTTATCAATGATGATGTCATGGATGAGTAATGCTTTATTATTGAGGGAGCGGGTATTGAGCAGCATGAAGGTGGCTGCAGAGGAGACAGGAGGAGTGCTACTGTCAGAGCAGGCCAGGGGCTTCAGACAGCTGGTGCGCACGTGACGTGTGTTTATATGACGTCGACAGGCAACACGGAAGTACAGAGCCGATTGTACCACAGGAATACTAGAATTTGTGTGAATACATTTGTAGCGGGATGATCTGTGTATGTAGCGGGGGCGCTGCAAGAGTCCTGATGATCTGATGGCATCCAGGCAGACTGGTGCAGCAGAGCTGAAAAAACTCCGAAGTTGGAGAAGTTGGAGAGCGGAGTATTGAAGCACCATATCCACAGCAGCTAACCGGCTAGCTACCGAGCCTCGGGCAACAGCACTCCGCGGTGCAATGATTGGAGCTAACTCACGGACAGTTCGGCCCTCGAGGCAACAGTCAATCCGGTTTAGGGATAATCCAGGTGGCGAGAGAGGTGGAAGTCCGAGCCAAAAACCCAGGGGAAAACGGGATTCGGCGGCTGTCGATGCTAACAGCTGACAGGTAGCTAGCCCCAGACAGCTGATCCACAGAAATGGTGAGTAGCCGGATGAAAAACTGAACAACGCGATCATCACACAGTTATGACAGAACAGTAGGCTATATATGATCCAGCAGTCAAATCGAACACTTTTTTTCAAGGCAAGAGAAGTTAAAACGCAGACGGAGAAGCGGCGAACAAGCAACGCCAGCGTCCTCTCACGTCACGTCTCACTCAAAGATAATAATGATGGATTATGACGGAAATGTTACGATCCTGTCCGTCAAAATGACTGACAACGAAAAAGTCTAAAGCCACCACTGCTTGGGAGAAAGAAACGATGTGATATTTGGGCCCATTTTCGCTACAATGAGGCGGAGAAAAAAAGCGTATGCATTGTTTTATCAGAAGGGAAGCAATGTGGCCATAACACAGCTGGTAAAAACACCACAAACCTGACCAGATACTCTCTGCAAAGCTTCTTAATCATTCAACCTGTGTTTTTCATCAAATAAGGACAAGATATAATCTTATTGTGAAATACGTTTGACTAAAATGGCAAATTATTGGTTTTGGCGAGACCAGTTTGACTGAAATGTTCTATATAATCTGATGACTAAAAAAAGACTCAACCGTTTTCATTGACAAAAGTAGACTAAAATAATTAGTTTTCTTTGACTAAAATAAGACTAAAATGCTCAGACTTTTAGTCGACTAAATCTTGACTAAAATGTTTACTGTTTTAGTCGACTAAAATAAGACTAAATTGCTCAGACTTTTAGTCGACTAAAACTTGACTAAATAAAAACAGGATGAAGGTGACTAAATATGACTAAAACTAAAAAGGAAATTTAACACAGGACTAAGACTAAAACTAAATAAAAAAATAGCTGACGAAATTAACACTAGACCCAACCCAGTCTCACAAAAAAACGTGTAATAACTACGTTGGTCCACAACGTAGGACGTAGTATTTCTACAAAAACGCCTCTGAATTGTAAAATCCCTACGTTTTTTTTCACCATTCATTTCCAATAGCTGGCGTCTATGTCACGTGATCTTCACATTTCTCCCTGCAGAAAAAAAAAACATGGCCGAACTTCGTTTTATTCTGGGTGTAAAATGCCTATTTTAAAGTTAGTTTGTCCATTAAAATGCATTTTTATGTCATTTGATGCGAGAAATATGAGTTGTTATTTCAGATTATGTGTGCAGTGGATGCACATGATCTTTAGTTTGCTAGTTATTAGGAAGATTACTTCAGGAAATTGTGTCTATACAACGTTTTCATTGTCACCAAGGTGGTTGCTAGGGACGCTGCTATCGATATTTTTTCTGTTATGTTGTGTAACTGTTTAATGGTGTTATCTTTATTGCTACCCCCTTCCCCGTCAATGTATAGTGTTGGTCCACAGCGCAAATGTATTAGTTTAACAAAATCCGCATCTAAAATTGTGGCAGAGATACGTTATTTTCCCCTGTGCAATTCTCCATTTACTCAACAATAACACATACATTAATTATCCTTGTGTTTATTTATTTGTTTGATTAGTAAACACAAGTTGGAGGACCGAGGGTCGGAGCAGCTCATTTGCTTTACAGAATATTACACCCGGAAGTAAGTATTCTCTCCGCTTCGCTTGACAAACCCCGTGATAGTCCTCAAGCTCTGTGATTGGAGAGTGTGCCGAGCGCCGAACAGCACTTGAAATGGGATGGAACCACGGCAGACTGTCCAAAACTGGATTTGAACGGGTCCACCCCGTCCCCCCCTCCCCCACCCCGTCCGCAGAACTACACATGCTGGCTATTGTGTTTCGCAACATGTTCTATGGCACGTCTCAACTGGGAGTTGTTGGTTTAAAAGACGTTTTCGTATTTCCCATAATAAGAAGTGGCCAGTATTAAACGGTGTACATCCCTGGAGGTTTAGGGGATAGGAAACACTCAAATGTAAAACATATAATTAATAAATGGGTGAAAATTGCTTGTGCCCCTAGCATTACCCACATGCCAGCTAAGGTCAGAAGAGCTTTATTTAACAGCTGGTCTTATGTTTGTGACCCCTCCTGTTGTTAATTGATAAGCCTGAAACATGCACTTGTCAAGGTTCAGAGGCACATTTTGCAAATATGGCAGTAGCCATCGATCATCTTAAGATAAGATATACTTTATTGATCCCAAGTTGGAAACATTTGCGTTACATCAGCATGTGTAACAGTTGTAAATATGCAGTGGTGTTTATTTGTAAATCATTTAGTATAATCACACAAATTATGTGTTTTAATAATTCTGTGTTCTTTATTTATTGATTGTTCAATACCTGACAAGATGAAAAACTTTGGTCGCAGGTTCCTCAACAGTAAGACATCTATCAATATGTGTGTACCTCCACCATTAAACTGTCGTATTCTGCACATTTCTTATACTATCTACATACATCTTATATAAGAGTATAATACATATGTATAATATCAGTTAAAATAAGTGCTTCAACATAGTTAACATTGCTGGAGGTATACACAAAGTTTTTCATTCATTGCATAACTACACCATTTGTGTATATGATATGTCAATAAACCTTAGAAAATCTTGAAATCTTGAAAGGGATGTGCAAAATAGTCATTATATACAGTCTTTAATTAACTATTAGTAGAGAATAACGAGTAATGAATATACTTTATAGGGATCCTATTAATATCTAATAATAAAAATAATGAAATTCAATAACATGCTTTAACCACTAGGTGTCCCTTTATATCAACTGTGGTTAGGGTTAGGGTTAACCCTAACCCTAACCCAGCCGAATTAGTGTTGATACTGCAAGGAGACGTATTGTGTGAAAAGAAATGTAAGATGTTGTTTAATGGCTGATATATTTATGATCCATGTCACGTTTTCAGTGTTGGCGGCAGTTCCTCATGTTTGTCTAGAAGTCTTCTCATCAGGGCTCTATAAATAGAGAACTACGGCAGATATGTAATATTTAATGCAACCGAACCGTGTATTACAATGCCGTTATGTGATGACTTTCAAAGAGAAAAAAGCAAGCACCAATCCCGGCAGGACTCACCTGTATCGTCTGTGTAAAGCCGCTTCCTCCCTGGAGCGAGCCAGCCACAGCCGGTCGTAACTCATATGTCGGCTAACACCGAGCCCCGCCCTGTCTCCCCCGTCCGGAGGAGAGGTAGGATGGGGCCAGGGGGAAATGTTTGCTTTCTAGTAAACAGCTCTGAAAATAGCTTGTGCCTATACAGTGCTTCTGCAACAGAGTGCTGAAGAAAAGTGGGAGCAGATTGTAGGGACTACTTCATATTTATATGGAAGTGAGTCCGTAGGTGGGGCCAACGTCATAGGTGGGCGTGGATTAAGTATGTCAGTGCTGCACACGTGCAGAGGGATTACCCAATAGCGATAGCCTTAGAGGGCGAAGCCTTATACGAAATAGAACTGTGCCTGATGGGCCATTAGGTGTGTAAACACACAGCTGAGAGCTGCCGTTTCATTCAGACTGTTTAAAAAACGGTAACAACGGACTCTTTTTCTTAGCGGATGCATGTCAATTTAAATCAATACATACAACTATTTTTTATATCAATAAAAACATTTTCTAAATCCATAAAAGCATTTCAATTAATATTGGGAGTCATGTCGTTACTTTGTTGAGAATGTGGCCATGTAATAAGCGGGATAATGTGCAGCGACTTGGTCATTATGGGGAAAATAACACCCTTCATCCAGATCAAGATCCCTCCGCTACGCGTCGGGACCCTGATCTGCCTGACGAAGCTCCATTAAAATATAAATATTTTTAGTGAATTACTGAGTTTAGGCACATTAATAACGTTGTAATGAAGTTGACTACAGTATATTCATATTTGTCAGTGCTTTCATGTAAATTCGGCGAACATAAACATAAATGATCGTGGTGAAGATGGTTAGGAATTAAAAATTGAGAGCATTTCCTCCCATTCGTTTTTGGAGCCGGCGGGCTTCCTGATGTTTTTTGTACAGTAGTTGTGAACTAACCAACATTATTTTGTTAAATAAAAACATGGTGATGTTTTGTAGCCTAAATGATTACATGTCTCTTATTTAGCACAGAGTATGATCCTATCCGTGACATATGGATCTTAACAAAGATCCGCTATACAGTAGTAGCCTACCAGACATAAATCTACCATACTGTATCAGAGTTTATTTCACATGAGCTCCAGTGTGGAACCCCACTGGTGGATCAATGATCCATTGCAGCTGGCTTCATTATAATTACATTTATTTATCAAGGGGGCGGTCTCAAGTCACGCTGGAGGTTTTCCCTTGAGCGAGGGCAGACCCCATGCCGGCCACGGCCCTCGCGTTTCAAACTGTCTGAAATGAGGTGCTACATCTGTACTCGTGCTCCCCTGTTTTTGGTAATGCTAACTTTGTCTCTTGTTTTCTTTTGTCATCGGCTTTTTTGTAAATTAAAGCTCGCTTTTTTTTAATACTGCTTTTGGGTCTTACCTTTTCCACGCACCCTGACAGAATGAACCAACCAGTAATGGACTCAGCAGTTTATTTTTTCGTTGGCTCAACAGGCCCTAGAGTACATGTTTTATACTTGGTTGGCAGCCTCATCCAGACGGGCTAAAGAGGCTGCTTTGAAGGAGGCAAGCCAGGAGGTTGCTCGCAAGCCCTGGCTCAGGAGCTCGTTGCCTGAGTGGCTTAAAACTTTTACAAGCAGCCCTGAAACCTTGTCTCGAGCCTCTGACCCTTTCTTGGGGTCTGGCCTGGCGTTTGGAGGTCCATGGAGCCTCCAAAGGACCTCTAAAAAACGCAAGGTCAGGAAGTCAGCTCGTACTTTTACATTATTACATTACATTGCATTTAGCTGACGCTTTTATCCAAAGCGACTTACAATAAGTGCGTTCGACCAACAAAATACAAACTTGAAGAAAACAGAATCATATAAGTACATCAGGTTTCATAGAGCAAAAACATTCCAAGTGCTACTCAAATGGCTTTAGGTAAGCCATTCCTTTATTAGTATATAAGTGCTTTGTTAATAGTTATATCGCTCGAAGTGGAGTCGAAAGAGATGAGTTTTCAGTCTGCGCCGGAAGGTGTGTAAGCTATCTGCTGTCCTGATGTCAATGGGGAGCTCATTCCACCATTTTGGAGCCAGGATAGCAAACCCACGTGTTTTTGCTGATGGGAACTTGGGTCCCCTTCGCAGCGAGGGTGCAGCGAGCTGTTTGGTTGATGCAGAGCGGAGTGCACGTGCTGGGGTGTACGGTTTAACCATGTCCTGGATGTAGGAAGGGCCAGATCCATTCGCAGCATGGTACGCAAGTACCATTGTCTTGAAGTGGATTCTAGTAGTTACCGGAAGCCAGTGAAGGGAGCGGAGGAGCGGCGTGGTGTGGGAGAATTTAGGAAGGTTGAAGACCAGACGAGCCGCTGCATTCTGGATGAGCTGCAGAGGTCGGATGGCACATGCAGGTAGACCAGCCAGGAGGGAGTTGCAGTAGTCTAGGCGTGAGATGACGAGAGTCTGGACAAGAACCTGCGTCGCTTTCTGGGTCAGCTGGGGACGTATCCTCCTGATGTTGTAAAGCGTGTATCTGCAGCAGTGGGTTGTAGCAGCTATGTTTGCAGTGAAGGACAGGTTGTTATCTAGGATCACACCCAGATTCCTTGCAGTCTGAGTCGGGGAAACAACAGAGGTGCCGATGTTGATTGTTAGGTCAAGAGTGGGACAATCTTTTCCCGGAAGGAAAAGCAGTTCAGTCTTGTCAAGGTTGAGCTTGAGGTGGTGAGCAGACATCCACTGAGAGATGTCAGCTAGACAAGCAGAGATGCGTACGACGACCTGGGTCTCTGAGCGGGGAAAGGACAGAATTAATTGGGTGTCGTCAGCGTAGCAGTGGTATGAAAAACCATGCGGGATAATGGCAGATCCGAGCGAGTTTGTGTACAAGGAGAAGAGGAGGGGACCAAGAACAGAGCCCTGAGGGACCCCTTTAGTTAATTGACAAGGGTCGGACTCCGACCCTCTCCAAGTAACCCTGTAGGTGCGGTCTTTGAGGTATGAGGTGATGAGGGAAAGTGCAGAGCCTGAAACTCCAAGTTCTTGGAGAGTGCGAAGAGGATCTGATGATTCACCGTGTCGAATGCAGCAGACAGGTCCAAAAGGATGATGACGGAGGAGAGGGAGGCTGCTTTAGCCGTGTGCAGTTCCTCAGTGACAGCAAGGAGGGCAGTTTCTGTGGAGTGACATGCCTTGAAACCAGACTGGTGCGGATCCAGAAGGTTGTTCTGATGGAGATAACAGGAGAGTTGTTTAAAGACAGCGCGTTCAAGTGTTTTAGACAGGAACGGGAGGAGAGAGACAGGCCTATAGTTTATAACAGGGATCACCAACTACATTTGTCCAAGGGCCAACATTTATCCAATAGATACTATTGCGGGCCAGCGATTTTTATATAGTCCAGAATTTTGAAGTTGTAGACCGGGGGGGGGGGGGGGGGGTATTGAGTGTTCTGTAATCAGTTACTAAATACTGAATACATGGCTCTGAAAGTAATCAGAATACAGTTACAGTTACGTGTCTTAAACGTTGGAATCGGGTCTACTTTAACATATTCAGATTACTTTTAGAATACTTTCTTTTTCCATAACAGATGGGTATGTTTTGGTGAACAGGAGACACGTATTTTACTGTTTTAATGGCTTATCAAGAACTCAAACACAACATCTTGGTGTCATTCTGGACAGCTCCCTCTCATCTGCACCACACATCAAAAACATCACCCGGACTGCATTATTTGTACTGACTTAAAACCTTTCCTTAGAATATGTTATGAATTGTAAGGTGTCCTTGGGTGCTTTGAAAGGCGCCCCTAAATAGAATGAATTATCATTATTATTTATTATCTGAAACGATGTTATAACTTTTAAAACGTTTTCCAGTCACTTGACCCATGCATTCAGCAGCAGCAGGCCATTCACTTTGATTTGATCCCGTTATGAAATGTCATCATTTCGACAATAAATAAATTCTACATAAACGTTATCTTGCACATTTTATCTAACCATCTCCGTTTCTAACTTTCAATATATTTTAAAAGAGATCTCTCTCTCTCATCTGCGTGCGGGGGCGGGGCCTCACAGACGCGCTGCATCTCTCTCTCGCTCACAGACATGCTGCAGCGCTGTGCAGTGTGCACACAGTTCTGCCGGTAATGAATATTACATTTTGTGGGGACATTTTTTCACCAATAATTCCAATAAGTATTCCAAAATGTATTCACTTCAGGTTTACGAAAGTAACTGTAATCAGATTACTCGTTTTTTCAAATGTAACGCCAGCTGAATACAGTTAGCCTACTTGATTTTTGTATTCTGATTACATAACGCCGTTACATGTATTCCGTTACAACCCAACCTTGCTTCTAGGCTACTGTCCCGCAGCTCCTGCCTCTCTGTTGGACTCTGTCGCAGCGGGGCTGCTGCTGTGGTGCGGAGCGCACAAACCAGACTCTTCACAACGAAGGATCACTTCTTCTTCAAGGCAGGTAAGGTTTTGCAGTACGCAGTTTACTGTCCCGCAGCTGCTGCCTCTCTGTTGGACTCCGGTACTGCACACAGTAACCACGCCGCAGTCACCCCTGTCGTGCGGGCCGGATGAGAATGTCTGGCGGGCCGGATGTGGCCCGCGGGCCGCCAGTTGGTGGTCACTGGTTTATAACATCAGACGGGTTGAGAGTGGGTTTCTTTAGGAGAGGGTTTACTCTTGCCTCCTTGAGACTGTTTGGAAAGTGACCAGAAGTTAGAGAAGTGTTGATGAAATGGGTGAGAAACGGTAGAATATCAGGAGCGATAGTCTGAAGGAGGTTTGAAGGGATAGGGTCCAGAGGACAGGTGGTAGGGCGGGCAGAGGTAATGAGGGTAAGAACCTCACTTGGAGAGAGAGGGGAAAAGGAGGTCAGTGTGTGGGTGAAAGGAGGGTCTGGTGACCAGAGTTGGGTGTAACGCGTTACAAAGTAACGAAGTTACAAAGTAACGCGTTACTGTAATAATATTACTTTTGTCGGTAACGGAGTAGTGTAACGCGCTACTTTTGTAATTCAGTAATCACACTACAGTTACTAACATTGCCCCGACACGCGTTACTTCGTTACTTACTAAAATCAGTCATAATCAAACCTCAACAAACACCTGCAAAGAACACATGCTAAGGTGAAGCTAACGCACAGCTATTGTAGTCTGTTCTTCTTCTCTGTTTTCCGGTTGTTGCCTGTTTTGAATGACGAATACACACTACCGCCGCCTGCTGGTAAGGAGATTTATTGCCACTCACGCATGTGCAGTTCGTACGTGCTCCGCTGAAGTCTTTGCGGTGTCTGGTTCCAGTGCAACACATGGCCAACACGCAGGAGAACACGCCGACGCAACAGCGTGAGCAGAGATAGACTGCACAAAATATACGGATAGCAGGAGACAGAGGACAGCCATGTTCAGATAAGAAAACATTCAGGAGCTATCTGGATCAGTATTATGCGACAATGGAAACTGAACTAAAGATAACATTTGAAACTTTAGCAGTCTGCGTGATCTGCCTGCAGGGAGGGGCGGGCCGGCCCTGCCAGTAAAGTAACGAGTAAAGTAACGAGTAACTTAACGAGTAAAGTAACGAGTAAAGTAGAAAAAGAAGAGCGAATATCATCAACCTTTTTTTCAAAGTGGTTAACAAAGTCGCTTGACAGAAGGGAGGAGGGGGGAGGGGCTTTGGGAGGGTCCAAGAGGGTGGAGAAGATGGAAAATAGTTTTTTGGGATTGGAATAGGAGGATTGGATCTTATCTTGAAAGAAAGTGCTTTTTGCCTGAGAGATTGAAGCAGAGAAAGAGGAGAGCTCGAGAGCTTGATAGGTTAGGAGGTCGTCATGGTGTTTGGATTTCCACCGTTTCCGCTCTGCTGCCCGAAGGATGGTTCTATTAGCACGCAGTGCGTCATTTAGCCAGGGAGCCAGAGGGGATTGATGAGCCTGCTGAGATGTGAGAGGACAGAGAGAGTCCAGAGAGGATGAGAGAGTAGAGAGGAGAGTTTCTGCAGCAGAGTTTGGAGGTAGGAGTTGGAACGAGTCAGAGGAAGGGAGGGCTGAGAGAACTGATGAGGCAAGGGTAGAGGGGGAAAGGTAACGAAGGTTACGGCGGACAGGTGCAGGATGAGAAGAGATTAGTTTGTTATGTTTTGAAAGGGGTAGAGAGAATGAAAGGAAGAAGTGATCAGATGTGTGGAGCGGGTTTACAGAGAGGTTAGAAGTAGTGCAGTTCCTTGAGAATATGAGATCAAGGACATTGCCAGCTTTATGAGTTGGTGGGGATGGAGACAGTGAGAAAGCAAAGGCGGTTAAAAGAGATGTTAGTTCAGCTATCTTCCCTGTCTGGAGGTTGAAGTCTCCGAGAAGTACAGCGGGAGGGCCAGTTTCAGAGATGTGTGAGAGGAGATTATCTAATTCCTCCAAGAAGTCCCCCAAGGCACCTGGTGGACGGTGGAGAACAACAATGGTTAATTGTAAAAGATGGGTTACTGTGACGGCATGGAATTCAAAGGTGGAAGGAGTGAAGTTAGGTAGCTTGAAGAGGGAAAAGCGCCATTTGGGAGAGAGCAGGAGACCAGTGCCACCTCCTCTGCCAGTGGGTCTGGGTGTATGGGAGAAGGAATATGCTGTGGAGAGAGCTGCTGGGGTGGATGTGTTGGATGGAGTAATCCAGGTAATCCAGTAATCTATGTCCTGTGCCGTTGGAGGTTCCGCTGGAGGTCCTGCCAACTCCATGTCCTGTCCTGTTGGGGATTCCGCCAACTACTCTTCTGGCGGGTGTCCTGCCAACCCTATGTCCTGTGCCGTTGGAGGCCCCGCCAACTACTCTTCTGCCGGGGGTCCTGCCAACCCTATGTCCTGTCCTGTTGGAGGCCCCGCCGACTATTCTTCTGCCGGAGGTCCAGCCGACATCTGTTTCGTCGGGGGTCCTGCCAACTCCATATCCGGTGTCGTTGGGGGTTCCGCGGAGAGTCCTGCCAACCCCATGTCCTGTTCCGTTGGAGGTCCCGCCGTCACCTGTCTCGCCATGGATCCTGCCAACTCCTTGTCCTCTTCCGTGGGGGATCCTGCCGACAGCTGTCCCGCCGGGGGTCCTGCCTACTCCTTGCCCTGTTGTGTTGGTGGTCCAATCGACACCAGCCCTTGCTCCATCCGGGGTCCCATTGACACCAGCCCATGTCATGTCCAGGATCCCGTCTACGCCTGTCCCCACCAGCTCCGGGTCCTAACCGGCCTCCGGAGCTGTCCCGTCAGCGCCTACCTGCCCGTCCTCCGGAGTTGTCCCGTCGCCGCCTTCTTGCCCGTCCTTGTCCCTGAACCCCTGAGTTCCCCAGCCGCGGCCTTTGTCCTTGTGCCCGGCCCCCTTAGTTCCCCAGCCGTGGTCTTCGCCCTAGAGCCCGGCCCCCTGAGAGTCGCGGTCTTCGCCCTCGAGCCCGGCCCCCTGACTTTCCCAGCCACGGCCCTCGCCCACGGGTCCGGTCCCCTGACTCTTCCAGCCGCTGCCTTCGCCCTCATGCTCGGCCCCCTGAGTTCGCCCGCTGTGGCCTTCGCCCCTTTATGAACTCTGCCTTGCCCCCGGGCTGTCATCCTAAACCCGTCCTCCAGACCCCCTCCACCCACCCTTTTGGAAATTTTGGATTTTATTATGGACGTCTGGGATCCGTCCCTTGAGGGGGGGATTCTGTCACGATTCTTATGTCATGTCACGGTTTTAGTTTTGTGTGTCTGGTAATGGGTTTTTGTGTTGCTGTTCTTTTCTCCCTGTGTTTTCCTCCCTGTCGTTAGTTTCCCTGGTGTGTCTGATTGTCTGATTGTGTTCACCTGTTGCCCTTGTGTTTCTCCTTCCCTGCCCGGCTGTTTCTCGTCTCGTGATTACCCCTCCCTGTATTTAGTCTCTTCCTGTGTTCGGTGTTGGTTCATTGTTTGTCTTTCCCTTCATGTCACGCTCCATGTTTGTCCTTGAAGTTTTGGTCCTGGATTATTTACTCGTGCTCCCCTGTTTTTGGTAATAATAACTTTGTCTCTTGCCTTACCTTGGTAAATTGATAAGTATGCTAAACCTGAGGCATCAACTGTGGCACTGCGAAATCTTTCAGGTTAAAACTCTTCCTTTATTTGTGCCACATGTGAGAGTATTTTACAGTGGCGGCACTAGGGCGTGGCTACTTGGGCTCAAACCCCGGATGTTTTCTGAAAAGCCCCGGATGTTTCACTTAAAAACGTCTCGGGAGTAATGTGCAGTACCGGAGTCCACCAGAGAGGCAGCTGATGCGGGACATTAGCCTGCGTACTGCGTAGCCTGCCCTGAAGAATAAGTGATCCTTCCTAGTGCCTGACAAGTTTTAAGCTAAAGTGATTCTCAAACTTTTTTCAATAATATACCACCTTTGAAAAAAAAATTCAGCCAACCCTGATCAGCGCAAAAAAGCCTATATAAAGAGGTACAGTACAGTCTTGCACCATCAGTGTCTGATTTATTAAAACAACAACATTGTAACTGAGAAACACTTAAATGCTACATTTCAAATGTTTACAATCCATCACTAAATTCATGGCCAACCAATTGTAATATCATGCAATAACACTAAGATGACATTAGTTGCATTGAACTGATCTTTTGAATAAGTTGTACTTACAATTTAGTGAGAAACATGGGCTTGTGCTTCACTGAGGATCTTTGTCATTCTGACAGGGAGGGAACTGCAGTTATTACACTATGCATTTTGAAATATGTGTAACTCTAGTCTATGAATATAAAACCCATACTGCTCAATCTTCGTTACTTTTCCTAAAATTGATATATTTATCTATTTTTTTTTTTCATTAACAGAAAATACATCTCACGTACCCCCTGCAGTACTCCAACGTACCCATAGGGGTCCGCGTACCCCCATTTGAGAACCACTGTAATAGCCTATACAGTTATGGATATTAGAAAGTTATTTTCATCGAAGCAGGTGCCACAAGCTGCAGCAGCAGCAGTATCAGCAGCTGACAACAATGTCATCACCAGCAGTGAATAAATGGATGATGTTTCAGGTTTGTGAATCTAATGGTGATATCTGCACTCTGGCTGACTGAGTAAGAAGTGAAAAAGAGTGATGTAACGTTAATGTTATAGCTAGTAAACATGGAGTAACCACACAAAGTATATGTTATATATGTTATTATGTTATTATGCTTATATGTTAGTATGTATACAGAACATGACTACAAATTATCCTAAGATGTAACGTTAACCCTTCATACCTCAGTCTACTTTTAAGACACTAAAATAACGTATTCCAATTTGTATTTACTTTTCGCGTGGGGAATTATACCGGCTCTCGTTTCAGTACACATAACAACGGAACTGACAGGCAACCCTCTGAATCAGACTCCGATTGGCTGTGACTGCATCCACTCAGAGTGTCTGATTCAGAAACGTGACTCTTACACTCTTTACGTCACAAACAAAGATGGTGGATGAGAATAGATCTATAAAACGATAAACAATGCGCCAGAATCAAGGTGAGACTATCCGCATCCTTTAAAACTCTACGCACATTCGTTTCACCGAAATAAGTAAACAACTGTATTTGAGTGAGTTCAGGCATAAGTTTGCTTCATTAAAGGAAGTTAATGAATAAGTGTTCTCCAGTGCCTTTTGTCCGCTTTAAGGTATTATTAAGGTAGGGTTAATGTTTCTCTCAAAATGCACCAGATTGATGCTTTTAACTTCAATATTTAAAAAAAAAAAAATCTTCCCGGGGGAGCATACCCCCGGACCCCACAAGAGGAGGCGACTCCCCCCCCCCAACAACTCCTGGGCTAAGCTCCGGATCTCCTACAATCCTAAAACCGCCACTGGTATTTTACATGAATTGACTATTCTGAGGGCTCAAAAGGCATGGAGAATTCCTTGATACTGGATGGAAAGTTTTCAAGGGGCTGGATTTTAACACAAGATGAAATATGGCAACATGCTGTTGAAAAATGCTCATATGTAGCACAAACAACACATTTTCTATAAAATGTAGCTCATTTCTTGTACAAATTAGCAAATTAATGATTTTGTTTTGTCAAGTTGAGAATGAGAAAGCTGTCCCATTTTTATTAGACAACGTCAACATAAAGACTAGGGCTGCACGATATTGAAAAAAACTGACATTGCGATATATATCTTTTTCCCCTGCGATATATATTGCGTTTTTTTTAACTATATTTAACCGGATGAAGGATTTTAGTCACAGACGTCTGGATCTTAACTGGTTGACTCATCATACCTTAAGTCATGATCTAACATCTCAACACCTCAAATAAGGGGGTTCATCTGTGAATGAAGAAGAGAAGAACCTTTTTGTATCCAAAATAGTTCCTCTCAAAAATTCTTGAGAAAGCGGTCGCAAACAGTTGTGTGATTACTTAAAAAACAATGATTTATTTGAAGATTTTCAGTCTGGCTTTAGAACACATCATAGCACAGAGACAGCTCTGGTTAAAGTCACAAATGACATTCTAATAGCCTCTGACAAGGGACGTGTCTCTATTCTTGTTTTGCTCGATCTCAGTGCTGCATTTGATACTATCGACCATGATATCCTATTGCAAAGACTAGAGCACTTAGTTGGCATACAGGGAACTGCTTTAGACTGGTTTAGGTCCTATCTATCTGAACGCTCTCAGTTTGTACGTGTCAATGATGAATCTTCCACGCAAACCAAAGTTAGCCATGGAGTGCCACAGGGCTCAGTGCTCGGACCTATTTTGTTCACATTATATATGCTTCCGTTAGGCAATATTATAAGGAATCATTCTGTACATTTTCATTGTTATGCGGATGATACTCAACTATATTTATCAATCAAGCCTGATGAAATTAATCATCTAAATAAAATTCAAGACTGCCTTAAGGACTTAAAAACGTGGATGACCTTAAACTTTTTGATGTTAAACACGACCAAAACTGAAGTTATTGTACTTGGCCCGAATAATCTACGAAACAAATTATCTAAGGATATATTAACCATGGATGGCATTAATTTGGCCTCCAGTGAGACTGTAAGGAATCTTGGTGTTATATTTGATCAGGATTTATCCTTTAACGCCCACATAAAATCAATTTCAAGGACCGCCTACTTCCATCTACGTAACATTGCAAAAATCAGGCATATCTTGCCTCAAAACGATGCAGAGAAACTAGTCCATGCATTTGTTACTTCAAGGCTGGATTATTGTAACTCTTTATTATCAGGGTGTACCAAGAAGTCAGTCAAGTCGCTTCAGCTGATTCAAAATGCTGCAGCTCGTGTACTAACCAGAGTTAGGAAAAGGGACCACATTACTCCTGTTCTGGCTGCCTTACACTGGCTCCCTATAGAACACAGGATAGAATTTAAAATTCTTCTTCTCGCCTACAAAGCCCTTAATGGGCAGGCGCCATCTTACCTTAAAGAACTCATTATACCCTACTGTCCTACTAGGGCGTTGCGTTCCAAGAATGCAGGGTTGTTGGTTGTTCCTAGAGTCTCTAAAAGTACAATGGGAGCCAGAGCCTTTTCTTATCAAGCTCCACATTTGTGGAATCAGCTTCCAGTTTGTGTTCGGGCGGCAGACACCCTATCCGTTTTTAAGAGTGCGCTTAAGACCTTCCTTTTTGATAAAGCTTATAGTTAGGGCTGATTAGATTCAGCCCCTAGTTTTGCTGATATAGGCTTAGTTTGTCGGGGGACATCTTACTTCTTCCTTCTCTCTGTCTATACCTGTGTACTCTCATGTTCCGATTAACCCAGCTTCCCCAAATGTCTTTCTTTTTGGTGTCTGTATATGCCGGGATCCGGAGTCATGGATGATCCTGCGCTCCTCTGTCCTGGATCTTTGAGTCGTGGCTGTGGTCCTGGATCATAGGTCCTGGATGGATATCCTCGTGGATTCATCTTCCTATTATACACACATGCATTTCCAAACATTTGGACTACCTATGTTGCAAATGTATTATCTTTTCAATTTACACACGGCATCTATTGCACGTCTGTCCGTCCTGGCAGAGGGATCCCTCCTCTGTTGCTCTCCCTGAGGTTTCTCCCATTTTTCCCTTTAAACTGTGGGTTTTCTTCGGAAGTTTTTCCTTGTACGATGTGAGGGTCTAAGGACAGAGGGTGTCGTATTGTCATACTGATATTTTGTACAAACTGTAAAGTCCACTGAGACAAATGTAACATTTGTGATATTGGGCTATATAAATAAACATTGATTGATTGATTGATTGATGTTGCTTTTCTTTTTGGAAGTAAATCTTCATTCTCGCCGGTATTGTCCTCCTGTTCCAAGCTCATTTTTTACCGGTGTTTTGATGGTCTGCAAACTAGCGGGGCGGGGCCTGCTGTGATCTGATCAATAATGATTGTGTGGTTTGCTGTGCGTGCAGAGCCTGCATGTCACTCACTCAAGTACCCCTGACATGAGAGCCGCGCAAGTTTTCCTTTTGTAGCAAGCAGCAAAAGAATTGTAACATAACGTGTTTGAGTTAATGTACCTACATAATATCGCACGTCCTAAAAAAAAAATGAAAAAAAAAGATTATTAGAACATTTTTATAAAATCGCATGTCCCTGCTATGTGAATATCGCGCATGCGCATATCGTGGTTATCGCCATGACATGATGTATCGTTCAGCCCTAATAAAGACAGCTTCTGTGTGGCTAAAACGGAAACATCACATTTCCTTATGAAGTTGTCGCCGTGTAGCCAGTGTTGGATTCCCAAACAACAAAGAAAGCCTAAAGATACAACATGTATGCACATCCTGTTTAAAAAAAAAATGTTTATAAAGTTGTGGCAATCTCATAAAAACACTCCCAAAAAGTACACAGACTGAACTACTGTATGATTAACTGCTACTTCTCCGCAACTCTATACTTTATTGGTCTTCGGATCGTTAGCCAACATAAAATGTGGATATCATACTAAAAGCGCTTAATTGATAACAGTCCAAACCATCCTCTATAAAAGTGACAGATAGCATTAACATCTTCTCCCCACTTTCATGTCTTTATTGGCTAAAAGTATTAAGCAAATACCAGTGAAGTAATATTACAACTGGACACCAAAGCACAGTAAATGTTCCATTGCCTAAACTAGAATCATATAGAGGAAACATTATTTGAATTAAAAGTTGTATGATATTCTTTCAAAGTGTGTTAGGATCTGTCTGTGTTGATGTTTTTCTTGTCTTTTTCTATCTTTAGGTTTCCTGTTTTATTTTGTAAAGTGTTCACCCCCGTTTCCTGCCTGTTTGCTTTCTGTCTGTTTCCCTCCCCGATTACCCGATTGTGTTCACCTGGTACCTTTGTGTTTTCTCCTCCCTCCTCACCTGTCTCGTGTTTATGTGATTAGTCCTGGGTGTATTTAAGTTCTGGGTTTTCTGTCTCTCTTTGTCGGGTTGTCTTGTGTTATGACCAGTTCATCGGTGAGTGTTCCGTGCTGTCTTTGTGTAGCCTATATCTAGCCTTGAAATAAAGGAATTATTGTTACTCTAATCTGCATTTGGGTCCTGCTTCCTGCACACCGTAACAGCCACCGTAACATTACAACCCGACCAAAATATGGGCCCAGCAGATCCTTTTGAGCAGTAGCTATTGGAGTTTTCCTTTGCTTTGTACTGCTCGTATCGATGGTTGGGAGCGTCCAGGGTTCAGCAGCGAGAGGCTGTTCTGGCAGAGGCACGCCGGATTACTATGGAGAAGCCAGGCTTGGTTAAATTCTTATCGGGCAGGATTTTGGATTTTCTCACGGTGTGTTATCCCTTGCCTGACAGCCCCAGGCCTCCCAACTCCCTTTTTGATACCACACGCATCGGTGTGGTCCGTCTGGCGTCAGCCCCTGCTTCTCACCCAGTGTTTGCTACAGTCCAGGAGCCATTCGCTGGTACTCGTCTGGCCTTTGGAGGTCCACGGAGCCTCCAAACGGCTCCTAAAGGAAGGAGTCGCAAGGCCAGGTTGGCAGCACAAGCCCAAAGGGCCATGGTTCCAGACCCAGTTCTGGCCCCAGCAGCCATGGTCCTTGCTCCAGAACCGGTCCCGGCAGCCATGGATTCGGCTTCAGAACCGGACCTTACAGCCAAGATTCTGGCTTCAATTCCGGCTCCAGAGCCGGCCCATTCAGCCATGTTTCCGGCTCCAGAACTGGACCTTACAGCCATATTTCCGGCTCCAGAAACGGACCTTACAGACATGTTTCCGGCTCCTGAACCGGACCTTACAGCCATGATTCTGGCTTCAGTACCGGCCCCAGTAGCCATGGTCCCGACTCCAGTTTCGGCTCCAGGACTGGCGTACCGGCCAACGCCAGCTCCCCGAGGCCTGTCGGCGTACCGGCCGACTCCAGCACCTCGTCTCCTGCTGGCTCCCCAGCCGACGCCAGCTCCCTGAGTCTTGTCGGCGTACCGGCCGACTCCAGCACCTCGTCTCCTGCTGGCTCTCCAGCCGACGCCAGCTCCCCGTGTCCTGTCGGCGTACCGACCGACACAAGTTCCTTCTCAAGACCCTTCTCAAGTCCCCTCTCAAGTCCCCTCTCGACTTCCCTCTCAAATTCCTTTTCAAGTCCCCTCTCAAGTCTCCTCTCCAGTTCCCTCTCGAGTTGCCTCTCGAGCTACCTCTCGAGTCACCTCTCAAGTCACCCTTCAAGTCTCCTCTCGAGTTCCCTCTCAGGTCCCCTCTCGATTCTCTTCTCAAGTTCCCTCTCAAGTCCCCTCTCTAGTCCCCTCTCAGGTCCCATCTCGAGTCTCTTCTCAAGTCCCCTCTCAGGTCCCATCTCGAGTTCCCTCTCGAGTTCCCTCTCAAGTCTCCTCTCGAGTTCCCTCTCAGGTCCCATCTCGAGTCTCTTCTCGAGTTCCCTCTCAAGTCATCTCTCGAGTCCCCTTTCGAGTCCCCTCTCAAGTCTCCTCTCGAGGTCCCTCTCAAGTCCTCGCTCGAGTCCCCGCTCGAGTTACCTCTCAAGTCACCTCTCGAGTCTCCTCTCGAGTTCCCTCTCGAGATTCCTCTCAAGTCACCTCTCCAGTCAACTCTCAAGTTTCCTCTCGAGTCCCATCTCAAGTCACCTCTCGAGTCACCTCTCGAGTTCCCTCTCGAGTCACCTCTCGAGTCCCCTCTCCAGTTTCTTCTGAAGTCCCCTCTCCAGTTCCCTCCCGAGTCCCCTCACCAGTTTCCTTCTCAAGTCCCCTCTCCAGTTTCCTCTCAAGTTCCTTCTCGAGTCACCTCTCAAGTCCCCTCTCGAGTCACCTCTCGAGTTCCATCTCTAGTCTCTTCTCGAGTCACCTCTCGAGTTCCATCTCTAGTCCCTCCTCTAGTCACTTCTCTAGTCCCCTCTCTGGTCCCTTCCCGAGTCCCATCTCTAGTCCCTACTCAAGTCCCTCCTCTAGTCAATTCTCTAGTCCCTCCTCTAGTCCCCTCTCGAGTTCCCTCTTCTAGTCCCTCCTTTAGTCCCTCCTCTAGTCCCTCTTCGAGTCCCCTCTCTAGTTCCCCTCTCGAGTTCCCTTCTCTAGTCCTTTCCCTAGTCCCTCCTCAGGTCACTTCTCTAGTCCCATCTCCAGTTCCCTCTCGAGTCCCCTCTCCAGTTCCCTCTCGAGTCTCCTCTCTAGTTCCCTCTCGAGTTCCCTCCTCTAGTCCCTCCTTTAGTCACCTCTCTAGTCCCTCCTCTAGTCCTCTCTCTAGTCTCTCTTCGAGTCCCCTCTCTAGTTCCCCTCGCGAGTTCCCTCTCGAGTTCCCTTCTCTAGTTCCTCCTGTAGTCCCTCCTCTAGTCTCTCCTCTAGTCCCCTCTCTAGTTCCCCTCTCGAGTCTCCTCTCGAGTCCCGTCTCAAGTCCCTACCCAATGACCTGGTCCGTTGGAGGTTCCGCTGGGGGTCCTGCCAACTCCATGTCCTGTCCCGTTGGAGGTCCCGTCGACTACTCCTCTGCCGGGGGTCCTACCAATCGTATGTCTGTCCCGTTGGAGGTCCCGCCGTCTACTCTCCTGCCGGGGGTCCTGCCATCTCCTTGTCCTGTCACGTTGGAGGTCCCGCCGACTACTCTCCTGCCGGGGGTCCTGCCAACCCTTTGTCCTGTCCCGTTGGAGGTCCCGCCGTCTACTCTCCTGCCGGGGGTCCTGCCAACCCATTGTCCTGTCCCGTTGGAGGGCCCGCCGTCTACTCTCCTGCCGGGGGTCCTGCCAACCCTTTGTCCTGTCTTGTTGGAAGTCCCGCCGTCTACTCTCCTGCCGGGGGTCCTGCCAACCCTTTGTCCTGTGGCGTTGGAGGCCCCGCCGACTACTCTCCTGCCGGGGGTCCTGCCAACCCTTTGTCCTGTCTCGTTGGAGGTCCCGCCGTCTACTCTCCTGCCGGGGGTCCTGCCAGCTCCTTGTCCTGTCTCGTTGGAGGTCCCACCGACTACTCTCCTGCCTGTGGTCCTGCCAACCCTTTGTCCGGTGCTGTTGGAGGTCCCGCCGACTACTCTCCTGCCGGGGGTCCTGCCAACCCTTTGTCCTGTCTCGTTGGAGGTCCCGCCGTCTACTCTCCTGCCGGGAGTCCTGCCAATCCTATGTCCTGTGCCGTTGGAGGCCCCGCCGACTGCTCTCCTGTCGGGGATCCTGCAAATCCCGTGTCATGGTCCTCTTCCGTGGGGGACCCTGCCGAGGCCTGTCCCACCAGCTCCGACACCGGGTCCTGCCCGGCCTCCGGCACTGTCCCGTCAGCGCCTTCCTGCCCGGCCTCCGGAGCTGTCTGGTCTTTGCCCTCGAGCCTGGCCCCCTGAGAGCCACGGTCTTCGCCCTCAAGCCCGGCCGCCTGAGAGCCGTGGTCTTCACCCTCGAGCCCGGCCCCCTGAGTGCCGCGGTCCTCGCCCTCGGGCCCGGTCCCCTGACTTTTCCTGCCGTTGCCTTCGCCCTCGGACCCGGCCCCCTGACTCTTCCTGCCGCTGCCTTTGCCCCTCCATGGTCCCCACCTTGGACTCTGTCTTGCCCCCGGGCCGTCCGCCCGAGTCCCCCTTTTTGGACTCTGCCTTGCCCCCGGGCCGTCCGCCCGAGACCCCTTCCTGGTCCTCTGCCGTGCCCCTGGGTGGTCAGTTCAGTCCCGTCCTCCTGACCCCCTCCACCCACCCTGGTGGCTTAGTGATGCGATGCGAGTGATTTTTGGTTATATCATCTTTATTTTGAGTTTATTATTAAAATCAACCTCTTACCAAGAACACCTGATTTCGTGTTGCTTCCCTTTTACCCTAAGCGAGCTGGGGACGTAACTTATTTGGGGGCTCGTCATTTCTAATCAGGTTGATAATTTGATAAATTCGAATCAGATGGTACATTTGTAAGCTTAGGTTAAATGGCGTTATTTGGCTGTGAGTCAGTTGAATTATGTCATTCGCTTGAAGGAATAGACAAGTGTTGAAAAGACCAGTTATTTCAGATCGCAGATCATTTTAGTCTCACGGTAAAGAAAAATGTGGTAAAGATGAGCTTAAGGCTCAGGTCATAGATCAGTTGGTGGAACAGGGTGTCCTTAAGTTGTCCGGCAAATCAAACTGGCTGTGTCTGACGGTACCATGGCCCATATAGAGTTCACACAGGAGCTTGACGGGGAATCCCTGGCTGCTGGCGCTTCGGGAGGGCAGGATGAGGAAGGTACACAGCGGGAGACGCCGGGTACACTTCCTCGATTCGATGCACTATCCACGGCAAGTGATGGCTCTCAAGATGTGGTGAGGATTAAAGTCTGCATAGCACGTCTTGAGATAGAGGCTAAGGAGCGGGCCGGGCAGGCACAGCTACAGTTTCAGCTGGAAATAAGGAAGCTGGAGCTGGATGCGCAATAACACGCACCAGCCCCACCCGCAGGTATGACACCCAGTTCCACTAACTTGAATTCTGTTGGCTTTGATATTAGCAGAAATATTTATTTGGTTCCGGTATTCCGTGAGACTGACAAACATATGTGGAGTTCGGCAGGGAAAAGGGAAGCATGTCCGATAAATGGGTCACAACATGTAAAGCGAATGATTTTACTTCTCTGCGAGAATTGCTTCTGTTAGAATTTAAGAAATGTTTGCCGGATCGTGTTGTGGTGTCGAGTGTTTTACTGTCGCGAACCTGGGCATGTCATCGCCAACTGTTTGTCGCTGAAACGCAAAGAGCAGCCGCAGTCAGGTACATTAAGAGTCCTTATGAGTCCTTATGAGTTTGTTAGTCCTTCAGAGTCCGTTAGTCCTTGAGAGGTCAAACATTTTCTTTAGGGGGAAATGTTTGATTTTTAGTTGGGGGGGGGTGTTACGACCCTGGTCGTTATGTGTATTGTGTGTAGAGATTTACTTCAAGTCTTTTAGGCCTTCAGAATTATTAGGTAGGTTTAGTAGTAGGCATGGTTAATAAAACTGTGAGGTTGTGTCTTAAGGGGGGGGTGTCACGGCTACTGCTGCTGTCTGCTCGTTAACCTGTCTGTGATTGTTTTCAGCTGTGTATGTTATATGTATATGAGATGTGCCGTTGCCTGGACGCCATTGGATGCCAGTTTCCTGTCCCTCCTCCGGTAGGCGTGACCGAAGATCTGGATTGGAGCAGGTCGGGCCGACCCACCAATCCCTGCCCACACCTTCCGGGGACTCTTACAAGAGTGTGTCCATCTCAGTTAGACAGGAGAGGTCTGAATCTGTGTCAGACGGCTCTCGGTGCTCTCCTTATGTTCTGTGTTGCTCTGCTACAGTGGTTAGTTGGGGTGTGTATTCTGTGATTTGTGACGGCGTCGAACTTGTGCGAGACGCCTCACTATTTTAGCCTTAAGTGCCCATAGTGTGCTATGACTGTGATAATCTGTGACCTTCGTTTTGTGTTATTTTTGAACAGATAGCTGGTTTTAAGAGCCTGTATTTTTGGTTATATCGTCTTTATTTTGAGTTTATTATTAAAATCAACCTCTTACCAAGAACACCTGGTTTCGTGTTGCTTCCCTTTTACCCTAAGCGAGCTGGGGACGTAACAGTATAGGCTCAAGTTTATAGATGGATTGTGCTTTGTGCCTGTGCATGGTGCTCTGAAGCTTATCATTATCAGACGTTCAGAAAAAAAACTTAAAACCACCAGCTGTCCAAGAAAGTATCCAGAGTGCATTGGGTCCTTACATAAAAGCGCATTGATTCCATCACTATTATAGTTCAATTCCTCTCACCGTGGCTTCCATTTTCGGTAAATAACAGTAATTTTTGATGGAGCAATTTTAACTTGCTCTGCACCATGAACATCAGTCATATTTTTATTCAAATCATTGATATGGCACTTAAACTATTTGATGTTGCTCAGTGTTCTTGGATGGGATCCAGGTAGAGTCTTCAGAAACTCCTCTGTGTAAATGCCAGTAGCCTATATAGAAAAAAGGGGGAAATGCAAGTTTGGAGTACAATAATGTTTTGAATCATACAAGAATTTAAATAAGTGTACGCTCAAAGCTTCACTATTTTATTGATATATATTGATATCGAAGTGACTGTTATTGATATTGATTGTTTTTTATCTTAATGTGTGCATATGTGTAAATGTTTCTGTTAATTGTGTATATAGGATATACGGGAGCGGGTGTGGATGAGGAGGCGGGCAGCAGAGTTCTGGATATGTTGGAGTTTATTGAGGAGGTTGGATGGTATGCCGTAGAGGATGTTGTTGCAGTAGTCGAGTCGTGATGTGATAAATGCATGAATCAGGGTTCCAGCAGCTGAGGAGGAGAGTGATGGGCGGAGACGGGCAATGTTTTTGAGGTGGAGAAAGGCAGTCCTGGTGATGTGATTTATGTGGTGATTGAATTTGAGCTGACTGTCGAAGGTGACTCCGAGGTTGCGGATGTGAACAAAACAGAGTTTTGCTGTCAAGGGTGAAGTTGAAATTCTGGATGGTTTTGGTGTGGGGTGGGGGGCCGAGGATGATGATGTCTGATTGGCACTGTTCAGTTGGAGATAGTTTGTTTGCATCCATGCTTTTATTTCTGAGAGACAGTTGGTGAGAGTGGAGTGTGTTGCGGGGGTGATGGTTTTTGTTGAGATACAAAGTTGGATGTCATCGGCGTAGCAGTGAAATTGAAGGTTGTGGAATGATTTTGCCATTGGGGAGCATGTAAAGGATGAAGAGGAGGTGGCCAAGCACCGAACCCTGGGGGACGCCTTGGGACAGAGGAGCAGTGGAGGAGGTGCAGTTGTTGATGTTGATAAACTGATGTCTGTCGGTGAGGTAGGATTTCAGCCAGGAGAGTGCGGTGTCGGTAATGTTGAGTGATGATTCCAGGCTGGACAGCAGGATGGTGTGGTTGATGGTGTTGATGGTGTTGAATGCTGCGGTGAGGTCGAGGAGGATGAGGATGTTCAGGTTGCCAGAATCAGAGGAGAGGAGGAGGTCGTTTGTGATTTTGAGAAGAGCTGTTTCGGTGCTGTGTTTTGATCAGAAACCGGATTGAAATTGCTCAAAGAGGTCAAAAGATGGCTCAAAGATAAGCTGCTATTCTATCTTTGTAAATGGAGTTTGACGTTTTGGACTGTTGGTCCGTTGTTGCAAAATATCAGTTGAAATGTGTACCACAACAAATATATTCTACATGCGGGATAACAAAATGTATAAACCAGCCGGACCATGTTAATTAGGTGCTCATTTTGACACTCACAGATACTGTAGGCCACAGATTGAGAAGTACTTTTATGTGAACACATTATAGGATTGTACAGCCATGTTGGCAGATCTTTGTGGCTACATACAGTCGGTCTGGTATGTGTCTTGAGCTAAATTCAGGTCGAAAATAAACTACTGGCTGATATCCACCATCATCTTCCATTTGTGTTCCGTATATAGAGGTTGTGGTTCTGGCTTTTTGAAAAGATGTTTGGGGATTTTTTCTATGCCTCTCAAACATTGTTGTTGCAGCCCAAGAGCTGATGCAAGTTCCATCCATCTTCTCCCGCTTATCCGTGGTCGGGTCGCGGGGGTAGCAGTTCCAGCAGAGAGCCCCAAACTTTCCTTTCCCTGGCCACATCAACCAGCTCTGACTGGGGGATCCCAAGGCGTTCCCAGGCCAGCGAAGAGATATAATCCCTCCACCTGGTCCTAGGTCTACCCCTTGGTCTCTTCCTAGCTGGACGTGCCTGGAACACCTCCCTAGGGAGGCGCCCAGGTGGCATCCTAACTAGGTGCCCGAACCACCTCAACTGGCTTCTTTCGACGCGAAGGAGGAGCGGTTCAACTCCGAGTCCCTCCCGGATGACCGAACTTCTCACCTTATCCCTAAGGGAGACAACAGCCACCCTGCGGAGAAAACCCATCTCGGCAGCTTGTATCCGCGATCTTGTTCTTTCGGTCATGAGCTGATGCAAGTTATTTATGGAAAACCATCATACTGGACAAATACAAATATTAAACAAACAATGGTGCTATATGTAACCAAAGTCAAGAGGATGTGGTGAAATCCAGTCCATAATTTCTGGGGAAAATAAAAAGAACAAAAATATCAGGCGAGAAGTCAGGATATAACCAAAGTCATTAAACGTTATCCTTTGGGATCCATCAAAGCGGTGGATTGACCAACAGATGGACCAACATTGCCATCTGTAGAGCAATGCCGTGTGTGTGTGTGTGTGTGTGTGTGTGTGTGTGTGTGTGTGTGTGTGTGTGTGTGTGTGTGTGTGTGTGTGTGTGTGTGTGTGTGTGTGTGTGTGTGTGTGTGTGTGTGTGTGTGTGTGTGTGTGTGTGTGTGTGTGTGTGTGTGTGTGTGTGTGTGTGTGTGTGTGTGTGTTGTGTGTGTGTGTGTGTGTGTGTGTGTGTGTGTGTGTGTGTGTGTGTGTGTGTGTGTGTGTGTGTGTGTGTGTTAGCATTACTATACTTGTGGGGACTTAAATATGTATACACAGTCACATGTGGGGACTCGCCTCCCTTATGGGGACAAAATGGAGGTCCCCTTGAGGGGAATCATTAATTTTAGGGTGGAGACTTGTTTAGGGTTAGGCATGTGTTGGTTAAGGTTAGGATAAGTCTCCAGGAAATGCATGTAAGTCAATGTAATGTCCCCTGAAGTGATGTATACATGGTGTGTGTGGGGGGTGGAGCATTGTACAATGAAGGCTTTGAGTTTTAGAGGCGCTGTGTGTATCATTTTTAAACATCACTATATCACTGTCAAAGTATAGTGCTATCTTGGAACATTTACTTTGAACAAATGGCACCACAGTGGATAAGATTAGTAGTCTCTGTCTTCCACTATATGGTGTTGTTAACTCTAGTGTTTCTACAAATTATCTCCCCAGCTACTATAAACTCAGTTTGAAGCTTTGATACGAAGGGATAAACTCAAACTCAATATTTCTCAATACTCTGCTATTCACTGCTATGCTTAATTTAACAGTCAGAAGAAATTAATGAGAATTATTAAAATATCAGTGGCACTGAAGAACCTTGGGAAGACAGAAACAAAAATCAATTTACTTAAAAGTGTCATTAAAGTAAATAACCAAGACAGATAATTTGAAGCAAGTCGTTTTATTTATTTAGTAAGGAACACTACCTATTTTAAGTTAGATTAAAATGGCACAAATATGAGACGGATTACAAATATTATGTAGGAAAGGTTTTAACATATTTAGGTTTCGTAATGACAAAATGTGATGTATTCTTACCTAACTGTAATGAAGAGAGACAGACACATCTCTTTTTATCCACAAAAGGCTTTGCTATCTTGGGACAACTGCATGCAAGTGTGTTTTGTGTAAGCTGTTCCCATGTTACAAAGAATTATTGTATTCAGAAGAGGCTGTTCATATTTCTACAAGGTAAAACTTGTTTACTCATGTAAGAAATTAAGTAAAAATAAAATCTGGTTATTTTTTCGTTAACATGTACACAAACTGACTTATTTTTGCAACCAAAAGAATTCCACCCAGCTGGATATCAAGGAGAATGGAAGTTTAAGGCACTTCTGCTTTGACTTCACTTTTCAGACCCAGGGTTACTGTTTGGTTTTGAGTAAAATGTCTTAAAGACACCTTATTATTGTTGGGGTTTTCCTTTTCCTGTAGTGTGCTATAAAAGTGTTTGTGCATGTAAAAGTTCTGCAAAGGCTAACATCTCAAAGTACACTCCAAAAGGGAGTTTCTCTCCCACACACTCACCCTCTGCCTGAAACGCCTCAATTGTAGATGACTAGGCTCTCATTTCAAACAGAGGGTAAAAAGAGGTACTGCAGCACAGGCAGTGAAAAAGAAAGCACTCTTTGAACATTAAAGCATGTAAACTGCCCACACACTGGCATAAGATAATACAACCCTAAAATGAGCATATGTCGTCTTTAACAAGTATTCCAGAAATGATCATGCAATTTTTCCCAAGGATACATTTTAATACATTACTGGATCTTTCAACTGTATTTGTCCAGCAAGTCGTAATTGTATTTGTCCAATTGTTTGATATGTCACCAAATAATTGCAAAAGCAGAACAGTTCCCATAAGCCTTAGCTGTAGTTTGTGTTAAGTGAAAAGTAAACATTACCTGATAAGCATCAGCATGTTTAGCAGTTAAGGAGCCCCTAGATAGCCGTAGGCTCAACGTCATGCACAGGCTAAACTATGGGAGATTTCTACCAACTGATTTCCATGTTGTAAGCCCTAAAACATGGACACAAGGCTTAAGTGAATACATTTTTTGACCTTAAATAAAACCTATTAATTCAGTTTTGTATAAGGAATCAAAAGTTTGAATTAAAATAATGTTTCACTGCACACAACATTCACAATGACCCAGCGGTTTTTTATTGCAATGAATAATGGCAATATCTAAATGATGATGAACTGTTCTGGTTGGTGGAGCCTTTGTGTGAACTACTGTTCCTTATTCATGCTCGATTAACCAATAAAATGATTTGCAGCAGTTTGCTTCTTGTGAACACCCTTGTGCACTCATTGTTTTTGAAGTTGTTTAGACAAACTGAAAATAATACTTTTCTACTGTGCCAGACATAAATAAAAGTGTGATTTTGACCTAAGCACTTTTTAAGGACAGCATGTGATACAATAGAGTCTTGCCACATGCAGTAAATCTCCTCTTTTTTCCATGTGGCCAATTCCACTTACATCATTGCTATTATTATACAGAAATAGCAAAAACACTAAATGATAAATGGCTTTGGATATTAGAGATGTCATACAGTCTAACTCTAACATTCCCATTAAAACATTTCATGTATGTAATTGTTTTATTTTTGATAAATGTTCGCATCTCCTACAAGTTGTGTTTTTTTAATACGAAACAGATAAAAGTTCAACTCGATCAAGGTTTTTGACAGATGGACAACAGTATCACAGACATTAATCCTCAGCAGAGATTAAGAGAAAGGCTTAAACTTAATGTGCAACCGCTGTTTTTCTTCTACTGGTTACTGACAGTGTTTTGCAGTACATCAAACCACACCACATGTCGATATGAAAAGGGGTAATTTAATTTCTGAATGCATGATAAAGCACTTGAGTTTACAGTTCTTTAGAGACCTGCACATTCCTCAGTAGAGCACCTTAGGGATGCTCTTCTGTTCTGGGATGTCTTCAAACTGTAAACAATGCCACATTGAGTCCAAATGAAATGTGGAAGAAGTGCAACTCTATAATAATGATGTCATGTTTGATCAGACGTTTCCCTTTAATGAGACATCTAAAATCCTAAAAGTAAAAACTGCGGTTATTAACTACTGTACTGTTAGAAATATATCACTCGTCACCGGCTTGATATTCAATATCAGGATACATGTATTTATTATCCTTGCAAGAATGGAAGTAGTCATCACACACAGGGCTGCATGGGACAAATAGTTCCCAGAACAGTGTCCTTGAAATGCTTATAGGCTGTTACAGTCACAAGATGAAGAATACCGGTTCAAAGCAGTATTCAATGTTTAGTTCAGATTTGCTAAGGCCTGTGTAAGCAATAAACATGACAGTCATATGAATCATCATGTTAATCGTTGTCACATAGCTATCATATGCCTAAAACAGTGTGTCCTGACGCTCTTCTAGGTAATCATACATCCTGTTACGTACACAGCTACGTAGGGCCTTTGTTATCATGTGCTACTCTGATATTAGAACATTCAGTATTTTCCCAACAACCACCATCAAGTTAATATAAAGCCTCTGAACTCCCACACAGGTGTTTTCAGTTATTGATGATAGTAGGCCTCTGCTCAAGTTCATAGTGGGGCAGAGCTATAATGGCTATAAAGGTAAAACATTTTCATCTAGCATTAAAGAATGATACATGTGTACATTTCCCATCCTAAAAGGTGCAACAAATCTGGACAAGTGGAGACTCAGGTAGGTGTAAAGGGCCTTGAAAGCTGCAAGAAGTGTTTTAGAGATTCCAAGTACCATGTGCTACATAAAGGTATTGTACATATTTTTAAACACGAGTGGTCACATAGGATGGTAAAGAGAAAAAAGGAAGATAATGACAGAAAATACTGATAATTTGGGTGCATGTGTTCCTGAGAGGAGAGATATTGTTGTCTGATACCTGCAGAAACGGCATATGAAAGCAAAATTAAACTTTCTCTAGATCTTATATATTTCGGAAATCATAAGAACTTTAACATTTCAGTCACTTACTTCTCATTGTTTTATGTGCTGAGAATGTGGAAAATAAATAATTGCCAGTTAAATCATAGTCCACAAATAAATTACAATTTTGGAAATAACAATATTTTGTGTGTGGGAACTATACGCTATAAAATGAACCCTTACAATCTCCATCACATCATTTTCATCACAACCACAATAAATATAGTTAATTAGAGTAATTTAAAATGTGTAGCTGCAGGCGACACTTTTGCCAGTCTCATTAAAATATGATTGCGTGCACATTTGTTGCCCTGGTTACCAGGTGTTTTGAATGGAGACACAGAGGGAGGACTGACAGGAACAGAATGCCCTCAGGAAGTAGCAGAGGTAAGTTATAATTGATCTACACTTTTTGTGAGACTGTGAATGTGTCCGTCTCCAAAACGCCTGTTGATTTGCAGTGAAAACAGTTGAATCATTTATCAAAAGGACAATTTCGATGTGCACCTAAGCAAAGAGGGTTTCTTGGAGCACTCTGGCTAGGGTTGCAGAAAATATAACCAGCACAAGCAAGAACCATACCATAGCAAGGTCCATACGACACTGTCTATTTTTAAAGGTGTAATGAAGGGGAAGAACATAGGGGAAGACAGCCTGTCCTCCTACAAAAAACGACCAAATAGGTCGATTGTTTAAGCAGCTTAGATTACGACCATACAGTCTATGATTATGACCCATAGCCACGTTTTAAAGTGTAGCACCTCTAGTGGTCGTGTAAGAAACAACATGCTCCCGTTTATTCGTTTATTCACAAATAACCCTCTCTGGAAAATCCTAAATTGTAGAATAGTTTGGCCATTCAAATGCTTTTTGATTAGATTTCTAGCGAGAAGTGTATATTGTACTTTTAGAATCCACCTCTAGTGGATGTGTAGGATCTATAGTTTGATAGATATTTACGAAGATGATCTGAGGTCTCGTGAGGATAATGTGTATGCAGCTTCCATGTAAAGTTAGCATGGGTGAAACCAGTTTTTCAGATCTCGAAGTTTTCATAATCAAACCGGATTTTGGCGCAGTGGTTAGAGCGTTGGTCATCAGATCAAGGGGCGTTGGTGAACCAGTTCGAATCCCGCCTCGGCCGCCACTGCGTCAGGCCGTTGTGTCCTTGGGCAAGACACTTTACACGCATTTGCTCCTGTGGGTATTGTCCGCAGTAATGACTCTTACATGTCTAATATGTGTAATGTGTACTTGTAAAGCGCTTTGAGCACCTGTAAAAGCGCTCTAATAAAAAATGTAATGCATTATTATTATTATTATTATATATTCCCCTCACTGTCAAATGATTACACAGTGATATCTACATTACTCATCCACTAAAAAACATCAGTTTATCCTTGTTAATTACACAATATTGATTGGTTTAAATTGTGTACAATGCTTTTGTGTTTTTAACCTTTGATTCAGAGAAACAAATAGTTTTTTAGGAGTTTAGACACTACAGTTTCCGAAGACACTACACTACCCAGAATCCCCAGCTATCGTTTCGGACTACAACACCCGCCTTGCTTTACAAACCCTGTGATTAGTCATCAAGCCCTGTGATTGGATGTTGGAGTGGCAGTGCGACAAGGCTACGCTGAGCGTCAAACAGCTCTATGAAATGGAATGGAACCACGGCATACTTTCCAAAACTAGAATTGGACGGGTCCAGCCCCCGGGTCCAGCCCATACATCCATTGCCCCACCCCCCCCAGAACTACACATGCTGGCTATTATGTGTTTCGCAACATTATATGGCACGTCTCTTTATAAGACGTTTTCGTATTTCCCACAATTAGAAGTTGCCAGTATTAAACTGTGTACACCCTGGAGGTTTAGGGGATACGAAACACAGTGGTGTTATCTAATTTAAAACATATAATTAATAAATGGGTGAATTAATATACCCACATGACACCTAAGGTCAGAAGAGCTTTATTTAACAGCTGGTCTTATGTCTGTGACCCCTCCTGTTGTTCATTGATAAGCCTGAAACATGCACTTGTCAAGGTTCAGAGGCAAATTTAGCAAATATGGCAGTAGCCATCGATCATCTTAAGATAAGATAAGATATACTTTATGTATCCCAAGTTGGGAAATGTTTTTGTTACAGCAGCATACTACTTTGTTCTACTCCACTACAATTCAGAGGTTAACCTGGTATTTTTACTCCACTACATGTATTTTAGTTACTTTGCAGATTCTGATTAATGAGGTGAAATATAAGCAACCCTTAAATCAGACTTTAGTTACACCTGAGTCAAATTCAAGGAAAGTGATTGTCAAGTGCTAAAATAAACTATGCAATATATTGGCCGTTAAGTACTTTGTCAGACTTCATATTTATCTGTGGATAACCCCAATGTTTTTTTCTTATTCAAAAGAAGACCTTAACTTAAAGTAATCATTAATGTTTGAATAAAGCCTTATTAGTTTGTCTGTTTTGCACATCCTCCTGTTAATATCTTTGGACGTCCTGCACTAAACTGTTTTATTGTAGAGATCACTAGTATCTTCTTGATCTTTTCTATTTTCTATTTCTACTATCATGCCTTCTACTTTCCCCCAATTGTGTATGTAGGCTACTCTTAATATTTAAATGTTTTCATCAAATAAAACTTATTCAACAACAACATTCAATAACATGCTTTAACCACTAGGCGGTGCGGGTTAAAAAAAAACAGTGGTGTAGTTAATAAAACATAGTAATATCAAACATAAGACTATTAACTTTATTGTGAAATTAAAACAGAACGGTAAAGGAAAATACAGTTTCAGTCTCTCGATTTGAAGCTTATGCATTGCACCATGAACCTATATAGACCTGTAACAGTCAACAGCATGAGGAGTTGGAAAGGTAGTTAATAATATCTTTAAAAACTACAAAAAAATCCCTTTCTATCAGCTGTGCACCATTATGGTGTAAATATAACCTATCTACCAATTGGATCAAATATAAAAGTCAGCCGAATTAGTGTTGATACTGCAAGGAGACGTATTGTGTGAAAATAAATGGAAGATGTTGTTTAATTGCTAATATATTTATGATCCACGTCACGTATTCAGTTTTGGCGGCATTTCTTACAGTTTGTCAAAAGGTCTTCTGATCAGGGCTCTATAAATAAATATCTACGGCAGATATGTAATATTTAATGCAGCCGAAGCGTGTATTACAATGCCGTTATGTGATGACTTCCAAAGAGAAGAGCAAGAACACTCGGAATAAAGTATTATTTTATTAAAAAAAAATGTTTTTCCGATTTCATATCGGATAAACACCATATCCCGACATGCATTGCGGCGATGTTTTAGCCTATCAAAACCTCTGAAAAAAGAAAGGTGTCTCTCAGAATCGAAAGAGAAAAACCTATGGGAAAAACACAAAAGCATTGTACACAATTTAAACCAACAAATGTCGTATAATTAACAAGGATAAACTGATGTTTTTTAGTTGATGAGTAGGCTACTGCAGATATCACTGTTAAATCATTTGATCATTGGTTTTATTATGAAAACGTCGAGACCGGAAATACTGTTTTCAACCCGTAACTTTACATTGAGGCTGCCGCATACCTCAAATCATCTTCGTAATATCTATCAAACTATATATCCTACATATCGACTGGACGTGGATTCTAAAAGTACAATATACACTTCTCGCTAGAAATCTAATCAAAAAGCGTTTTAATGGCCAAACTATCCTACAATTTAGGATTTTACAGAGAGGGTTATTTGTGAATAAACGACCATCTGTAACGTTTGTATTCAACGGGAGCACTAGAGGGCGAAAACTTTAAAACGAAATTATAGGACGTATTAAGCGCTTGAACAAACGACATATTTGGTCGTAATAATTGGGCCTGAACAATCAGCCTATTTGGTCGTATGAGTTGGAGGACTTGTTGGGGAAGAAGGTGTCTGTAGGCTGGATGGATGAAGGCTGGGGAGGAGGAGACCCAGTAGGAGATCAATCTCTGGATTACAGTCCCCCAGACAGTTACTAGCCCCATACACCACCTGGAGAAGGAGAGATGCAGGAGACAGGCACTAGATTTAATAAGAGGGGATGAAAGAAGAGTTGATGGATACAAATAGGTGGGAGGGAGTGGGAAGGGGGAAAGTTGATGGGTGGACGAGAGGGAGGGCAACGCAGGTGGGTCCTACAAGTAGGCTTGACTGATGATTAAAGATGGGGATGAAGTATGAAAGTCATTCATGTAGTGTTTAAGAGTTCCTTGACACTGGCCATCACCACACCATTGAACAGATTCCTGCTGCCTTACAATGGCTGAAAAGAGGTACAAAAAAAAAAGGTCCTCAGTACAGATTAACTGTAAAGAATTACAGAGCTGGAATTAATAATGAATAATTAGATAAAAGGAATTGAAAGATGGGAAAACAACTTTTTTTTATGAGTGCAATGTTTAACAATGCCACCAATGGGTTCAAGATGTTCATCTATTTTCTAATTAAGTTTGTATTTAATAATACTAATAATAATAATGCATTTTATTTATGGGCACCTTTCAAAGCTCTCAAGGACACCTTACAGAGCATAATTAAAAACAAGCAACAAAGAAGATCAAACAGTAATTCAAGACTTAAAAAACAAAGACTTAAAAACAACAATCAGTTAAGAAGAATTAAGATGGTGGGTTTTCAGGCAGGATTTGAAGGTTGAGAGTGAGTCCATATTGCTGATGTCTTGTGGGAGAGAGTTCCAGAGACGGGGGGCAGAGTGACCCAATGGTGGTCAGGCGGGCAGAAGGTACAGTGAGTTGGAAGGCAGAGGAGGATCGGAGAGCACGAGAGGGGGTGTATGTGAAGGAGTTCAGAGAGATATGGAGGTGCAAGAGTGTGAAGGGCCTTGAAGGTGAGGAGCAACATTTTAAAGTCGATGCGGTATTTAACGGGGAGCCAATGGAGTTGTTGAAGAACCGGAGTGATATGATCAATGGAAGGAGTTCTGGTAATGATACGAGCGGCTGAGTTTTGGACCAGTTGGAGCTTACGCAGGGATTTGTGAGGAAGACCAGAGAGGATGGAGTTGCAATAATCAATACGGGATGTAACGAGGACGTGGATGAGAATTGCGGTGCTGTTGGGTGTGAGTGACGGGCGGAGACGGTTAATATTGCGGAGGTGGAAGTAGGCAGATCGAGTAATGTTGTTGATGTGAGCTTCAAAAGATAGGGTGCTGTCGAGGATGACACCCAGACACTTAACTTGGGGGGAGGGGGGGGACTGTGGAATTGTCAATAGTAAGGAAGAATTTGTCAGTTTTGGCCAGAGTGGACTTGGAGCCAACTAAAAGAAACTTGGTTTTATCACTGTTTAGTTTTAGAAAGTTGGATGAGAACCAGGATTTGATTTCCAGTAAGCAGTCGGAAAGGGCAGTGGAGAGGAGAGTGGAAGTGGGTTTGGTGGAGAAATAGAGCTGGGTGTGATCCGCGTAACAGTGACATTTGATTGCGTATTTTCTGAAGATATGGCCGAGAGGTAGGAGGTAGATGATAAATAGGAGGAGGCCCAAGACAGAACCCTGAAGAACACCAGTGAAGACTGGATGGGACTGCCAATATATTTTGCCAATATATTTTCTTATGGGAAATTAATACAGTTGATTGTCTCGCCTTGCTTCATCTACATGATAACATTCATTTGACTTTACTAATTTTTATTTTTACAACAGGGTTAGTTATCATGCAAAATGTACTTTTTTATGTATTTTATACATAAATATGTGTTCCCGGTGTGTAAGAAGACTCACAAAGTGTCGGAAAATACCACCCTCTCTCTTTTCCTCCTTAGCCACATCTCTAAAAACGGGGGTACAACGGAGGTGATATCTACGAGAGGGACTTAGAGTTAAGTTGTTATATATATAATACATATAATTGCACTGTTCTAGCGGTAAACACTGAATAAAGAACATGTCAAGCTATGTGCTGTATCACATCACAACAATGTGCAACGTGTTTTGGAAGTATTATGGTCTGTGTTTACATTAGCAAGCATCGCAAACGCTCAGAGCTAACGCTGTGCTGGACACTGAACAAAAATATAAATGCAACACTTTTGTTTTTGCTCCCATTTTTCATGAGATGAACTCAAAGATCTAAAACATTTTTTATATACACAAAATAACCATTTCTCTCAAATATTGTTCACAAATCTGAAAAAATCTGTGATAGTGAGCACTTCTCCTTTGCCGAGATAATCCATCCCACCTCACAGGTGTGGCATATCAAGATGCTGATTAGACAGCATAATTATTGCACAGGTGTGCCTTAGGCTGGCCACAATTTGGGTCCTGGTGGTTTTAATTATGCAGTAAAGTGTAGAATGTTTTTTACTAAGAATCACATTTATGATTAACATCATCATGAGATACTTACAGAGAAATGAAAACCGAATGACTAATAGCTTCTGAAGGGAACAACATGAAGAAATGTCTATGTCCCTTTAATAGCATGAATTGCATAAGCAATGGGAGGAAAAAGTTAATTATCTGGAGGTTTTCGAGGCCGCTAAAGTTTTGCATAGAAACTAGAACAATAATGTGAAGGTAAAACACCACACACTTGTTCTTTATGATGTTAATGAATATGACTAAATGCATCAGCCTGTATGACTCATACTTTTGTGATCAGATTGACATTTGTTTAGAGTTGCACAATAACTTGACGGTTATTATAGCTGTAGACTGATTGCTTTCGTGGAAAAATAAACGATTGTTTTTATGCTTCAACTTTTCAGAGGAGAAAGTCTCATTGTGGTTTGCGGTGTCTCTTTATGATCACCTGCACTGATTGATAACGATTGTTTTATTCTGTTTTCATACAATTTTGCGTCAAGTCTCGCATCTCTGATTCGATAACTTTTTTGATGTGCAATAAAGTTTAGAAATGTGAAGAGTTTTGGGCGATTAGACCCTTTCGCAATGTCATCCATCTATCATTTAGGGGGTAGAGATGTCATGAGTATTTCAGAATTATCGATGGAGTCCAGACACTGTTGGCTGTAAAGAGATAAAGGAAAAAACCGAAGATCTGTATGGATGTGATGTGGAGCGAGGCTTCTGATGATGGAAGGAACCCTGGGAGCTGAATGTGATGAGAACTGGAGGTGTGAAGGAGGGTCACATTGATTTCGCACTGAAATGACAACTGATGGCAGCAGAGAGGAGAACCGTTTATATGATCCTTTCACGGAGAGTGTGTCAAAATCTACTAACTGAAAGAGTGGCAGGCGGAGTCCGCTCATTCAGTTGTAAAATACTGAGAGAGATTATAAATGAGGAGATGAGAAAGCTTCCCAAATATGTTTCAGCTAAGTTAATGTAAAAGACAGCACTGGTAGAAGTTGAAAGATCCTTGAAAAGTAAAAGTGAAAAAACACTCCATCACATTACAAGTAAAAGTCCTGCATTTGTCAAAAACACTTCCAGAATGTTAAGTACTCTTTCATGTTGCATTACCTTACAGTATGTTTATTTCACATATATATATAGGTGGAAATAATGTGAGCTAGTTTACTTACTTTGGGTATTTGAATATGTAAAGATGCACTTTGTAGACCAATCCTGTTTTATTATGTTATCATGCAAAGTAACATCTTATCATAAGATAATTATAAAAAGGTAAAGTCACCATGTGTTTTCATTGAACTTTAATGGAGTAGAAATAGGTTAACAATAAGAACATAATTAATATTGTTGTAGTTCATCTGGACATGTGAAAACCTGTCACTGTCACTAACACAGAGTGTAACCTACAAATCATGGTGTAAATCAGGATGAGTTTTATTTGTTTTTGTCAGCATAAATCTATTGCAAATATGTCATCGAGTGTGGTGTAATGACATTCCAGTGTGATTTACAAATATATGTCCTACTGTACATTTTATTTTGTGAATATTTGTCCGTATGTCTCGTTATCATTATATTAAAAAATAATGATTCTCTTGTTCCTCGGTATGGAATTTAAATACAATCATTCACTTGATTATAAAGAGGCTCTACACATTTTTACACCGAGAAACCAAGCATCCGAACAGCAAAAATATCATGTACTCAAAACTATATGAATTATTTTTAGGATCCAAGGTAGGAGTTCCATTTTGAAGGCAGCATGAGTTAAAGTTAAAGGAATGAAGCTTCCGCTGTAACCTTTAAGCTGTGATTCTGGAGAAGTGACATTTACAGTACATCCCTCATTGTCTCATATATTGTAAATCACACTGACTGCACTTAGTGTGTGTGTGTGTGTGTGTGTGTGTGTGTGTGTGTGTGTGTGTGTGTGTGTGTGTGTGTGTGTGTGTGTGTGTGTGTGTGTGTGTGTGTGTGTGTGTGTGTGTGCATGCGTGCGTGTGTGCGTGTGTGTGAGTGTGGTGCTCTGTGACTATGGTTTTCAATTGGGTCCACATGAGGAAATGGACTCTCTAGTCTGGCCATCGCACAAATGGAATACAATCACACACACTCACGCATTTACACCCTCTCTTGCTCACTGCTGCGCAGGTTCCTCATAGAAAAGTCAAGATCGTGCTTCATCATCTCAATTTCCCCTGGCTGACTCTGCTCTCCAAGTCCCTACGTTGTGGGAAAATAACACAGATTTATGGGTGGGGCGCTAACAATATCCTCAGTTATTGCTCGAAGCAAATGAATAAATCACCATGCCAAGATGCTTCGGCTCCGCTGCCTGGACTCATAAGACGTGAGAGTGTGTATGTGCGCATTTCTGCATAGCATTGTGTGTGCAAACTAATTTGTTCCTCCACACATTCATGCATCTTTGTGTTGGTGCATTTCATTTTAAATGCGTTATGAACCAACAGCAGCCTCCTTAAACCTATCCTGGTGTGATTTATTCAGTTGATTGCTGTTGGTTTTCAGTGGCCTGATCAGGCCGGTGAAATGCAGTCAGTTGTAAAACTCGATTGCCATAAACGTAATTCAGTTGAGAAAAATATCCTTTCCTTCTTCATGTTCTTATTTATTAAGATATGCATTAGATTTTGCTGAGCTGCTTGGAGAAACATGTGTTTTGGATGTTCATTCGATTGGAGTCATCTATAAATTTGTCACACAAATGAGAAATAATGCATTATTCAGTTTGGAAGCCACCCTGGTTTGTATCATAAGTGTAAATTCATTTATAGCCCCTAAGAAAGGATTAGAAGTTACTTGATTGTCGTGAACATTCAGTTGTAAAGCCCCAGTGACATATTTGCCCTGTGAATAAAAAGGAATTATGAGATTGGCAACAGGTAGTGTTTCCTTGTCTCACCTCTGGCAGTCTAAAGACTAAAACTGGCTGCAGGCCAGCATGGTAACCTGAAGCCAAAATCAGATTCAAACTCCAGGAATTAGACACAAACATTGTTCCCTTATACAGAAATACAAACGTGAAAACCAATCAATAGATTTTAATGTAATCACAAAATGTGAGGACTAATTTCTGTGCACTCATGCTCTGAAAGTCAATCAAAGACTGTGTGGCTATTTTACAACTGCTCCTCGTTATCCTACAATACCAATGACTGGTTAGCTATCGTTCAGGCTTTTTCCATACTATTTAATCTTAGACTTTGCTCCTAAACTTTCAATTCAGTTATGACAAAAATAAAGCACTTTTTGAACAATAAAGCATGTAAACATTTCAAAGTAGAGGATCAAAATACAAATATGAACCTCAAAGTTGGCATAATATGTCCTCTTCAGGGTTTTTTTGTTGTTTTTTAGATGCAACCATAAGCTCATCTTCTTTAATTTTCCAAACAGAATCTCAATTTATATATTATGTTTTTGAGTTACTTAAAATCTGCCTGTTTTGGACTGACCCAAACGGTAATTCTGCCATTGACTTATATTACGTATAACATAATATGCCCTCTTCATTCTCTCAAAGAGCTGACACCAGTTCCGCTTTCTGTCCACCCAACGGACTGGTCAGCTCTAACCAAAAAATAACACAGTTATCATTGCTGTCAGTAGTGAGGTTGTGCATGGATGAGTGAGATGAGTGGTGTTAAGTGATGATGTTTAATAGCAATCATCGAACCAAGGAGTGGAGTATGAAAGTGCTGCACTCAGACTAAATGTATTTTTTGGTTTGGACAAGTTTGAAAAGGTCAAGGGATTGTACATCATTGGTGTAGATGACCACGTGAGTGATACTTCAACTAACGTGTCAACAGTTCTTGAAGCCTGTATTAAATAGGGGACATCCAAAATGGAAACTTTGCTTTTAATCAGGGTTGGACTGGGTCCACAAAACTTTACAAAATGAACAAGATTTAGAATTATCGAATAAGGTGTTTTTTATAAGAAAATATTGTATCGGCCTTCCTTATCGGACGAGAGCAACATATACAGCAATCCTGGCTATGAGAAGCTTTTCCTGAAGGAGTATTGATAACTATTTTCCGCAAATAGATGGGAGAAAACATTTGCAACAGTATGATAGTAAATAATCATGTTTTTAGCACTCAATTAATTTTCGTGGAAGACAAAATATATTGACTTGTATCAATTATATTGACTTGTATCGATTTGTTTGCACTCAATCGACTATTGACTTGTATCCTAACCTAACCCAACCCTCCTGAGGCCTGTACTACGAAGCCGGATTTTCGCTTAGCGAGGTAACTTCAGGGAAAACTCGTCAGATCCACTCGTGTCTTAGACGAGGCAGTAATATCATAAACCTGTTAATATACGCATTCAAACACTTTCTTTTACCAGCTGTATTCACCTTGCAGGTAAAACTATGTGGCTTTTATCCTGGATAAAGTGTTTAAGTCATGGATGTTTAAAGTGTAACGTCTTCATATTTGTCTAATATTATAGTTTATTTTTCATTCAGGAAGTATGACGCTGCGCTGTCAGTACACTTGTCCATGTTTATGATTGGTCAAATGTTGCTTGCCCCGCCCCTTTCAGCCGGACAGAGAAACCTTGGCTTGAGTTACCGAGTTGATAACCAGCGTCGGAGGACCGCTTAGCGAGATCGCGTTTGTTTTGGGTTAGTTAAGCCAGATAACTCAAACATATCCAGGGTATGTTGAACTGGATTCGTAGTACAGAGGCCTGTACTACGAAGCTGGTTCAACCTAACCTGGATATGTTTGAGTTAGCCGGTTGGCCTAATCCAAAACATACGCGCTCTCGCTAAACTGTACTACGACGCGGGTTATCAAGTGGATCGCTCAAGCCAGCCGTGTCCTATCAAGTTAGGTGCGCGTTCACATGAAACATCCATGACTTAAACACTTTATACAGGATCAAAGCCACATAGTTGCACCTGCAAGGTGAATACAGCTGGCAAAAGAACAAGTGTTTGAATGCGTACATTAACAGGTTTATGATATCACTGCCCCGTCTAAAACACGAGTGGATCTGACTTTAATTAGCCTACATTTGTCTCGAGTGTTTCGTCAACTTAATGTGTTGCTTCAAATAATACTTCTGCATACAGTAGGCTATGTGACACTGTGAGTGTTGCACGGCCAGATACGGCTCAGCTGACTCAGATAAGAAAATATATGATACATTATGATGTGATATGCCGCGGACTGTACTTAATGTTACTTTGATCCGGTTACTTATGTTGTGGCAGATATTTAAGTAAGCTTTCTTAACGCTAATGTTATAATAGTCAGATTGCTCTGAAGATGGGAGGTGATATTCTATTAATGTTCACGTTCACACAGTCGGTGATTTTTGACGGCCGTCTTTCCTGCAACGGCAGTTTTTCTGTATTTCCTTTCTCCTGTGATATGACTTGATCGCTTTAAACTCCGCACACTGAGCTCTGATTGGTCAGCAGGCGGTGCTTTCACTGAGTTGAGCTCTTAGCCTGCAACCTAACCTGGTCCCGACCAGGTTAGCCGCACAGCATAAGTTACCATGGAGATCTAGCCTGCTAAAAAGAGAACCAGCTTCGTAGGACCGGAAAGCCCGAGTTTTCCCTGAAGTTAGCCCGCTAAGCGAAAATCCTGCTTCGTAGTATACCCCCCAGGCCTCAGGTCTGTACCAGCCAACAACAAACTTTCCAGCCAAAAAATACCCCAAATCATTTAAATCCCTGTGCCCCTGGTACACCAGCAACAGATAAAAGAAGCCAGAGGAGGATACCCCAGTCGCAGCTTAAGCCCAGCAACACATCTGGTAAATGGACCCTAGAAGCCAATCCTCAAGTTACATTTAGTTTTTATTTGGAACACTTGTATGTGAAGAAAAAAACCCACATGTTCTCTTTTACCTTCAAGGGATTGTTGATGACATATTGATTCAGCACAGTGGAAAAAAATACAATCCGTTTGTCATGCTGTATTTTCCTATTGTTCACCATTTGTCTTAGTATGTGTATTGTGTGTCTAGCACATTTCTTAATCAAATTTGATATTTCAACAATAGACAGACAGTTTGGCCTTGGGTTTATTTGTGTATACAGTATGTGTTGGTGGGTGTGTGGTTGGGTGTTTTTTTGTGATTTAACCTGCGATGTTGGACCAGCAATCGTGTCCACAGAACACTAATGGTATAGTTTACCTCCTTCTTGAAGTTTTCATAGTGATCTGTTTTCTAAAGTGGATCTAATTAGTTTAACATTAACATCATTCATTTTGACACACTTTTTACCTCAGTGAGCCCTACTTAAAACTCTCAGCCATCTTTCTCTTGAATGAGTAAACACAGGGTGTTTCTCAATGTCGAATAAAGCTGCTCCAGAGCCACTATTTCAAGCATACTACGTCATCGAGTCCCGCCGAAGTACTGTTCCAATGTCCAGCATACTTGGAATTCTACCGAGCCCGACGTACTTCGTAGCGAGAAATTTCGAGGCTGCACATGTGTAGACTCCGCGGTCTTAAAATCCCCACAATGGTTTGCGCACGGACCAATTTCCCCAAATCTGTGGCGGAAAATGTAAGGCGGGGCCTCACATATGACGCACACCTGCACACTTGCTCGCCTGTTCCACTCTTCGTTTTCCGAATGCCAGGAAGTATTCTTGCCTCGCTTCTGAAGCAAGTGACTCGGAAGACATGTGCTACCAAGCAAGCGTACTCGACATTGAGAAACACTCACAGTCTGTCAGGGTTTGGCAGGAAGTGGGACCCAAGTGCCGTAAAAAAAATGCAATGGCAGTAGTTTTTACATAAAGCGAGCATTTTAATTACAAAAAAAGTTGATCAACAAAGAAAAACTAAACTTGTAACACGAGGAACAAAATCGGGAACACAAGGTACAGGAACACAGGAAAACCGGCAGGACCATTGAAGGGGACGAAGACGAACCAACAAGGAGCACAAGGGAAGACAAGACTAAATAGGTTATTATAAGGGTAATCACAAGACAAGACACAGCTAGGGAGGGGGGGTGAAACACAGGGGCAGCAGGTGAACACAATGAGACACTAAAGACAGGAAGTAAAACTAGACAAGACACAAAGAGGTAATACATTTAAAAAATAAAACTGAAAAATAAATAGACCTTGTGTGTGCAAATCAGTGTTACAATTTAAAAGGCAATCAAAAATACAAATTATTGAAGTGGGTTACCATTAAATACTTTTGTTAACCTTGACATCAAAAAATTGGCTTAAAATAAAATGAGAAGTCCATCTACACACCATTTAATTCCCGAAGGCACAGAAGGATGAAAGAAAAGCTACGAAAGTGAAAACCTGGCAAACTCACAATATGTGAATATTATTTTTACATTACATGGCATATGAACAGTTTAGTAAGGTAAACCACTGTTTTCCTGACACATCCAGAAACTGATGTTTTTGACCTGGAGGTGCAGAACATTTATATCCCAGAATGAGTATTCCCAATCTCACAGACCTTCCAAGGACAAAGTAATCACTCGCAAAGTGTTCTGCTTCTGTTTGGAACTGGTCCAAATCCAACATAGCTGCCTGCAGCAGAACTCTTGCCATATATGCAGGACAACACATGAGGGAACGGCAATCCTCACTCTCCTGCCCAGGTTGTCTCACTTACTGCTGAGATATATTTGCGTATTATACATTTTGGCCACCCCAGTAAAGGTGTGTGTATTTTTTAAAGAATACAGATCCAAGCATTCAGGTTCAAGGCTAGGATGGTGACAGTAATCCAGAGATGGCAAAAGTACACACATCCTTTACTCAAGTAGAAGTACAGATACTCGTGTTTAAAAATACTCTGGTAAAAGTCAAAGTACTGACTAAAAGTATGGGCTTCGAAATGTACTTAAGCTACCCATAACTATCATCTGCTTTATAGAATAACCGACCTCAATTTATATTAATAGAACAATAATGTAATTGTTAGCTAGTTAATGTTTAGAAGCTGAACAACGGGAAAATTACAAAGTTCTCATTGGTCCCTCTTCGAGAAGACCAGGAAATTATGGATACACGGATCGTGTTAAAATCAACAGGCACGCAATGACTCTAAATAATAATGATCACGCCACCAAATGCAGATTAAAACTAAAGTAATGAATCTGTTTTGAAAATGTAAGAAGTAGAAAGTAAAGGTATTTGTGTTCAAAATGTAAGAAGTAAAAGTAAAAAGTCGTCAGAAAAATAAGTAGTGGAGTAAAGTACTGATACCAGAAAAATGTACTTAAAGGTGGGGTAGGTAAGTTTGAGAAACCGGCTCGAGATACACTTTTTGTTATATTCCATGGAATGCTCTTAACATCCCGATAGCAATGAATATCTTAAGTGCTTGTCATCTGTGGAAGCCGTAGTACTGTAAAAAGCACGACCAATCATTTTAGCCTATGTTGCAAATGTATTATCTTTTCAATTTACACACGGCATCACGGCACATTGCACATCTGTCCGTCCTGGGAGAGGGATCCCTCCTCTGTTGCTCTCCCTGAGGTTTCTCCCATTTTCCCCTTTAAACTGTGGGTTTTCTCCAGAAGTTTTTCCTTGTACGATGTGAGGGTCTAAGGACAGAGGGTGTCGTATTGTCATACTGATATTCTGTACAAACTGTGAAGACCACTGAGACAAATGTAACATTTATGATATATAAATAAACATTGATTGATTGATTGATTGAATCATTTTAGCCGGCCCGGCTAAAATAACTGGATGGCCTACCTGCCTGTCAGCCTTCCATCTCGTGCACAAACTTATCTCGTGCCCTCATTGGTCATGTGCGCGTTTGTGTGTGTTGGAGGAGGGGCTCTGAAGGGAAGTGGCAGATTTCAAAAAGATTGTAGGACTAAAACCTGAAAAAGAAGAACATTAGTAACTTTGAAAAAAAGCTAAGCAGGAAAGCAATAGTTACATGGCTACAAGGTTGTAGACTTACAGAGCGTCCACACTACAGCTTCAAAAAAAGCTTGGAGCTGGGCGTGTCTGAAGCTTGGGGATTTTATTCGAGCAACGCGACCAACAACCAATCACATGAATCTCCCGCCCCCGACATACAAAGTAAAAAACCCCGGGGATTTTATGCGAGCAATATATATATATATATAAACTCCCCAAACAGGCGAAAACCTACCAGTTTCACCCACTGTCTCTGCCACCTCCCTCCATGACTGGTTCTTCCGGTTTGTATCCCGGTAGGTGAAGAGGGTCTGGTCATACAAAACCAGGTGATTTGCTACGGCGATAATTAGTTTCTCCTCCATCTTTTTTTGAAATATAGAAATGAACGGCGGGATATCTCTCCCAGCTTAGACGCGGTTTGATTAGCTAGGGCTTGAGCTGTCAGATTTTCAGAAACGGGATTTGATTGGCTGGCGCTGGCTACTCCGGCGTCTCCGGCGTCAGAAGTTGAACATTGTTCAACTTCTGACGCCGGAGACGGACCGCTATGCTACCCACAATTCAGTTCGGCGAAAAGCGAGGCAACGTGACGTCACCCCATTCAAAGTGATTGGGCAGACGCGTTGGAAACCATTTTTGAAGCTGTCGAAGCTGTAGTGTGGACGGCCCGTTACTGTTACTCTTTGCTATGCTAAAGAAATAACATTGAACTAAATTACTATTGTGGAACAACCTGTGTTTGAGGAGTTGGTTGGTTTTGTCTGTCATGTTTACTACCACTGTTGATATGCAGAATACATAACAATGTGTGGTATTTCAAATGTAGTTCAAAGTAAACAATTATAAAATTGTAATTGGTAAAGTAAATGGTTTTAAATAGTAGAGCATAATTGCAAATGTATCTGGACTTCCATCTACTGTATGTCTCTATCTGATGGGCAAACCAAGTAGGAGTATAACATATTTTTCTCCCCAATTTACTTTATTAATACAGTTTGCTGGGTTTGTTCCCTGGTAAAATAATTGTTGCTTTAAATAAAGAAGAACATCAAAGGGCATATGAGCTGAATCAACTTGGATGTGGGTTTGTTTAAAGATAAGTTAATCTACTGATCAGAGAATATTTTCTTTGATGAGAATTCTTGTCATTTTTCTTCACCGATAACATTTCTTGTAGACTTATGACTTATGAGATTGATCTAAGAACCTTAAAGAGATCAAAATATTCTCATTAATTCTGACTTTTATTGTAATACTGTATATTTCGTAGATATGTGGATCATCAAAAAGGGAAGGAGAATCACAATTTAAAATATATTATAAGTTCCTACTATTTTCAGCCTACATATGGGTGGCACATGAAAGAACATATAAAGTGTCATAACTTACCTGTTCACAACACTATCATACTCTTTACAATTATGCTTTTATATCTCTCAGTTATATATTAAAATTGTGATTTTATTAGACAATGATGAGTAAGTTCATGATGGGTATGCAAGGAGTTGTGTAAATCTTGGTTACATTCACATAAACCGTTCTGATGGCACCTGCTTTGTCTCCCTTTCTCACACGTTCTACATCTCTTTTTGCTGTCTATGTCTTGTGTTTTTTAATTGGTCGCCTCTGTCAAATTCTACATCTTGTGTCTGCCTGATTCTGCATGATCATAAATGTGGGGCTGTTGTAAATGTGGGTCAGTTGTCTGCAGTTTGACAGTCCAATTTCCAACATAACAGACCATCAAGCTGCTGCTGAATTTCTCACTTTTCTTATTACTTCCTTTTGAGAAGACTGTTCCTAGTTTCAGGTTGCTGCTGTGAAACCAATTATGACAGCTTAATCTACAGTAGTTTTAACACCAGTTACTCAGACTGAAGGTTATTAATACTACATATGCAATGACATGATCTATTTTCAATTTCAAGTTTAGTCTTCACCCAGCTATAGATGTTTTAGCCCTATTATGCTTTTAGAGATTATCCTTTTGTGTGGTGTTATACAGGTCCATGTAAATGGTCTGCAGAGGCTAAACTCCCAAAGTTCACATGGGACATTTCCGACATATATCCGAGCAGTTGACCAATCGCAACAGAGCCGGTCAGCTAACCAATCAGAGCAGACTGGGCTCTGGTTTCAGACAGAGGGTGAAAAGAGGTGCTGCAGCACAGGCAGTATGAGAAAAATAAATACCTTTTTGAACATTAAAGCATGTAAACATGTCACAGTTGAGGCACAAGTTACAAATATGAACCTGAAAATGAACATAATATGTGCTGACTGTCCTGATAATGATAGCTTTCCTGTGGCAAAAAGTCTGCCAAATTAAACATATAAAAATCACATTTGAATGATTCTTTCCTAACTGCCAAATATGCGATTACGGTTTTGTTACCTCATGTTCCGTTATCTGCTTGATTGAGTTTAAGAAGATAGCTACTCTCAACCTCAAAGACACCTTCAAACGTTTACTAGCAAAACGATTCAAATGCCGTAAGCATCCCCAGTCTACTGCATTAACATTTTCATTATTTCACTTCACAATGTAGATGAAATGGTTGGAAAAGGGCAGTCTAATTTTAATAGACTAGAATAATGCTTGCATAAATGGAAGGCCCGGTAAAATTGTGTTTATCTATATTTATCTCAATTCTTTACTTGGATTAACATTTGAGGATTGTCCACTGTACGTTGCTGGGAAATGGAATATATTCATCAATGACTATTTTTGTGTGCACTGAAAATTAATGTTGTTAGAAGGTCATATACTTAGTGAATATATAAATATATAAATCCTGAAATGCATATGGGAATCTTTATTTGTGCATGCATTCTATATGATGATGGTCTGACCGCATAACAGCAAGATTCAATTTTGAAAAGTAAATGTCACACAGCTTTTCCATTTTCATTTTAATGTTGTCATAAGACATTCATAAGAACATGTGAAAAATGCAAATACAAATTGGATAAGTGCAATTTCCATTCTACTCAAATAATACAAATGTGGGCGATGATTATGCTATGTGGATTTCTAGAGTTTTGAAGTCTACATTTATCATTTTAGTAAATCCCCAACGGCTCCTTTAATTTATCACAAATGATTACATCAATATTTTACTCTTGATTTGAACCACGTTTCCTTCATTTTGGGGCTGTATTATACCTAAATGCAATATCAATATGTCTTCTGTTACATTATAATGTTAAATGAACTGGCACAGCGAATTATAGCACATTTAAATACACTCAAACTCCAACTCACCAAATTGAGTCTCACATCCCAGCAAGTGGCTGCAAAAAGAGCTCATCTAATAGCAAGTTAGAAAGAAAACACTCATCAGTGCAACAGGGTATTGACAATGAAACAAGGTGTTCTGCATATAAAAAGTTTGCATAATCAAATTCAAAGTATGCAGTGCACTCCAGTCCCCTTTTCCTTTGGAATGGAATTGAGTTTGAATCTGATGATTGAACTTGAAAATCTGAGTCATGACATTTTCCATGACAAAACTGACTCAACATATATTTTAGTGGGTTTAACCAATTAACATATCAACTTCAAATCCCATTATCTAATAATATAGCAACAAACCCCTAGATTCCACCGGGTCCGTCTGCGTCGTGTTACGGCCGTGTTATGGCCGCGTTACGGCCGTGTTACGGCTGCGCCGCAGCGTTCGCCGGAATCGCGACCACTCTAGTCAATGGGTGCTATTCCACCAGACGCGCCGCGTTACAGCTCAGAAGCGTCTCGGCGCTGGGCTCCGCTCAAAATAGGATTCAAGTCTATTTTTCGACGCGACACGAGGCGCTGCAGAGGCGCCGGGCAGGAAGTGGACTGGTCAGAGGATCCGGCCCATCCCCAAAATAAACTAATTTTGCAGACCCTATCCCTCCATAGTCTTTCAAGTAGGAGGAGAAATGCCAGCGTTCTCCTCCGGTTTACAGGCACTGTGTAAATTATATATATAGAATAATTATGATGATGAATGCATTTTTTTACCACTAAAATACAGCAACACATCTTTGATTCATGTCGTTTATAACTGGGATATTACCATTATTATTAATTTTGTCTGTACAAAGGCCGAACCAAAACCGCGGCGCAGCCGTGACGCGACGCAGACGGACCCGGTGGAATCTAGGAAGACTGACCCCTAGTTTCCACCGGGTCCGTCTGCGGCGTGTTACGGGCGCGTTGCGGTTTTGTTCCGGCCTCCTCCGGTGTTATACCCTACCGGGCGCGTTTCACGAGCGTTTCAGAAGCATTACGGAAGTGGAGCGTCGTGCATGCCGGCTCGCAGTTCTTGTTGATTTGGGCATAGTTAAATGGTTTATTTTTGTGTCTGTTTAAATTGTGTTTATTGTTGTTATTTCCTATTTTGTTGTGTTGTAGACTACAGACATAATTAATAATAATTGTAATAGTCCAGTTAAAAATGACATTAATCAAAGATGGGTTGCTGTATTTTAGTGGTAAAAAAAATGCATTCATCATCATAATTATTCTATATAATTTACACACAGTGCCTGTAAACCGAAGGAGAACGCTGGCCTTTATTCTCCTACTGGAAAGACTGAGGAGAGGAGGGATGGGGGGAGGAGAAGGAACCGGTTTTGGGGGATGGGCCGGATGCTGTCACCGTTCCACTTCCTGCCCGACATTACCTTACGGCTGCGTCGCGTCGAAAAATAGACTTCAATCCTATTTCGAGCGGAGCCCAGCAGCGAGGCGCTTCTGGGATGCTTCTGAGCCGTAACGCAGCGCGTCTGGTGGAATAGCACCCATTGACTAGAGTGGCCGCGATCCTTGCAGACCCGGTGGAAACTAGGGGTGAGAAATACTGAATTAATATCTCAAATGATAAGCAGTATGAACACCTGATTTTGTAAAAACACAACATGAATAAACACAATTATCTTACTAATTCATTTGACAACACAATAGTAAATGAAACATTCCAAGCAGTAATTATTTAATTTAAAATAAAAACAATAAAATTGCAGAAACCAAACAGAATGTCAATTACATTCAAGACAAAAATGTTAACAAGCAGAAGCAAAGAAGATCCACATAGCCCTTTTATCGAGTAAGTCATTGAATTAATGAATTAGTGACCTGTTTTGCTCGGAATGCAGCAATGGTCGGTTCTTTTTTATTAAAAACAAGAATTTCTGCTCTTTTCATCCACAATGTTAGAGACTGTGCTGACAAGTCTTAGCTTTTTTTACAGTATTACTGCAGGGGGCCCAAAGGATTTATTGGCATCGTGGGGAAACTGAGGTCTGTTGACTCCCCCAGTACTGGCATGGGTTGTCTTGTCTGATTGTTTGTTTTTCAAATATGCCTGCACTTGGAGTGCAAACTGCCGGCCACACCAGGAGCCTCACACCCCTTCAACATTTTCTTCAAATGCTTTCATAAGATGCTGTGTTGTGCTTCCACATGAGGGCTTTTGTTCTGATTGCACAGATGCTCCAGCTGTAGTCCTCCTCAATTATTCTTGGGTCATTACTTTTGCATGCTTGACAGCGTCCATTCTTGTATCTGATATAAAAAATCAAAAGTTCAACTAAAGGCTGAGCAGAAAAAGAAAAAAAAATAAGTAACATATTTAACCAGATGGTTGCAGATGTATCCTTATTGAATATCAAAACTTAGTAGTGGAACAATAAGAAGGGTGGATCCTTAATTAGTGGCAACTTTCACTCAACATTCCATCAATTCTAATTGTCAATTTATTTGGTCCCAAGACTTCAATGTTTAATGTCAGGTTGTTGAATTCTTGTTTTTCAGCAATAGTATGTATATTATCAGTGAAATCAATTATGTGAATGAATGACTGAAGAGTAGTGTTTTCTGAAGATGAACTAAGCAAAACAAACGGGACATTTCTATGTATTTGATATACACATTTTTGCATTTAACTGTATTTAGAGTTTTCTTCCTTGAAGTAATACAACCTGTTTTTAAAGCAACAAAGTAGCCTCTGGTATAAGTGCAAAGTTATAATGAGTTTTGTCAGGAAAATTTGACCCTAAATGAAAAACCTACATATTAACTGCACCTGCACACAAATACAAACTGTTATGTGATTATTTGAAGCCCTCTCTTTGGTGCAAACCTATTTAAACTTGCAGCTAACTTTGAGTTTGACATGTTCTGAATGCCTCTGTCCTTCTTTCCAGCACCTCAGGTAATTTTGAAAATATGTGTTCAGAGCAGCTAGCAGCTGTTGAGACTCCTTGAAGAAATGTTTCAAATTTTTTTTTTTTTTTATTCCCCTCAGGCCGACAGTCAGCAGCGCATTCAACAATAAAAGAGCCAAATAATTACGGTGCCTGAGGAGGTGATGTTTATGCCGCCCCCAATGGTGCTCCACCATTCTGACTGCCTACAGCCCTGTGGTACAGTACAGGGCACAGATAGAAAGAGAACGTTAGTGATCAAAGTACTTTCTAAAACAAGAAAATGGAGGTTAGATGACATGTGAGAAGGGAAGCTATTGGTACCTGTTTATGTGGATAATTATGTAAATGATGCTGTATGATGTCCTTTTGTTGTTCTATTTATGTTGTTATGTTTCATGTGGAACTACTTGAGCAGGTCTCCCTTGAAAAAGAGATCAATGATCTCAATGGGATTCATCTGTATAAATAAAGGTTTGAAATTAAATGAAATGTGAGAAGGGAAGGAGGCAGCACAATTCTAGTGTTTAGACTCATCTGTCAGCAAGAACTGCTTTAAGTTTGAAAATAGTCATTCTGTGGTACCTATATTAGTCCTGCATGGGTGGTGAAATTATTCCTTTGGGTGTGGACTTGATGTAAAGAATGGTACTATAATGGCTGCCATCAATTTCCCTTGCGATTACTTGTAGAAAAACACTAAACAAAACTAAAGTGAAAAACATTAAAGGGGAGCTCCAATTTTAAACATAAAAGTTTATTTACAGGCGTTGGGGAATAATGCTGCATATATGCACAAGTGTTTCTAGGACAGCTGTTTGTGCAGTCAGATTAAAGGGATGTCACTCGAGTTAGCATCAGCTGTAAATGGCACTAGTGCATTTTGGGCTTTCTTTTAAACCAACCAATGGGCACAAAGATGGGCGCAAATATATTTAATCCTAACAATGTGACAATGACCACTGCGTCAGTCTAAAACTACAATGACTGTTTTGCTTGGCGTCGGTTTAAATAAAGGGCCATAGGATTTAAACTAAGAACAATGTAAAAATGTGAAGTAGGAAAGAAGTGAGCCTAGCCAAGAAGCTAAATAGCTACTACTGTACGTTCAAAAGACATCAGTTTCCCCCTTCCAACAGTTTATATTTGATTGCATTTGGATTTTTGACAAGGAAGAAGGATGTGGAAATAAGAACGACAATACTTCTGGCTCTACTTAATCGATTTTAGCCTTACTAACTGTCAATTATTAGTCAACAAGGTTATACACTTGCAATGCTAACTATGTGGGGTAAGAGGGAGCTAAAGTACATCAAATGGAGTAGAGGGGTTTTTGGGTCTTGTTCCCTGGACAAAAATCTGAAACATAAGCTAGATGTTCCTTAAAATAATATTTAAAAAATTGTTAGTGCACCAATTAAATTGAATAAAGATAAATGAGAAGAACGCTGATAGCAACATGTAATAGTGGTGGGCGGGGCTTAAAAAAGGGTCAATTGAGCACACTGAGAAAGTGAGCTGGGCTTTTTAACCTGGCACTACAATAATCCCTAATATAAATATATAAGATTGTTTTGCCGACATTTTGAATAATGACTACTTTTCATTTGTACTGTGGACTCTGATTAAGTTGATATATCAGGTGGTCGGTATACATGGGATTGAAATGGACAGCAACCTTTGCTTCAGTAACTGTGAGCCAGTTTTTATTAATACACATTTATGTTGCAGCCTTCATGAAGGAAAAGTAACATGGTTGGATATCAAAGCTTACACTTTGTAAAGAGGTGATTACATATATTGAAATGTTAAACCAAAAGTGACACCTCAGGAACACAGCACTGGATCATGGGTGGATAATATTTGAAGAGCTTAGTCTCCTCAAACTCTAATCCCCCCCTCTCAGGGATAAAAACGTCTGCTAGAGAAAATGACACACAAAAAAGGTTTTAGTACATGGAAATTACTAAATTGCATGTTGATGCATGTTGCATCTATATATGCACGCTCTGCTAACTTCATGTTTTACATATGTAAGATTCTCCTATATTCCGCATACGTTGATGAACAAGCTAGTGGAACATGTTCCAATTGAATAGAAAAGGGAATTTTTTTCCACATGATATATGGCTTCAGACATTCTGTCATAACATTAGTACATTACTTGGTCTATTACCTTGATCTAGACTGAAATAGCTGTACCACTGATGTGCGTGCATCTGCTGTGACATTCAGTTAAGTGTCAAAGTGAGACATAGGTACATTTTCTGTAACTCATAAAGCTGAAATGTCAAACTTTTATCATTTTGGGCATCAACATTTGTCTCAAAATACAGTTGTCTGAAAAAGGATCCAGCTGTCTCAAAGCCATATGCAGCTATATTTGTCTTTCTTAATTTGTCTTCTAAGTGCTCCTGTGTCTGTCAGAGTTCTTGCCAAAGGGCGGCAGAACTTCTGTCCGTGCTCAGCATGTTTAATATCCCCATTGTCCTGGATGTGCTGCACCCACCTGACTGCATGACAGCTGGAGGCTTTGCAAGGTTCTCAACAGGCTCAGAGACTGACTCAATTAACATTAAACCCAAAAGAAACCTAAAGCCTGAGAAGACTTCATAGAGTCAATCTGTCTCCCTTCCAGCATCAGAGTGAGATGCCCTGTAGTGTTGCTGTTCAACAATGACAGATTTCACACATTTTGCACACTAAACTGTTTTCTAGTCTTGGTGGGGGAAGCCTCTTTAACCCCTGCCATGAGGTCTGCTGAGCGTGAGTGAATGGATCCCCTTCTTACACTGTTCCTGTCAAAAACGCACCTACTTCCATTGTGTGATCAACAGGGATAGATACACTGAAGAGAATATTTAATGTACAGAATATTCCATACTGGCTAAAACACAATGAAAGAATATTTAGTAGTTATTTAAACCATTTGGATACATCTGTTAAAAGAGCTCACATTTTCTGCTTTATGACCACAAGCTGAAATGTGTTTCAATTTCAATATTGAATCCACTTAAGGAGGGGCCATAAGCAGAGGTTTATAAATATAGAAGTCCAAAAACTGGGTTTCTAGTGGGGTTGAAGGCATGTTGGAGCAATGGTTAATGGCTTTGGCGGCTTGGATTCAGCTGGTGAAAATCCAAGCATTGGGAGTCACAGCTGGCTAGGGAAACACTGGGTCCAACCTGTATAACCCGGAAACAGAAAGTTTCTCCTTTTCTTCTCCCGGCATAACCGCAGTCAAAACTTACGAGGGTGAGAGAAATGTTCTCATTTTCTAAAAAAGCAACAGATTGCAGAAAGTATAAGAGCTGTAATCAAACTTTCAACCGAAAAGACAATGTCTTTGAGGTTAAAGGAACCAGAAGTGGTAAAATGAAAGCTTTTGCGCAAGTTCAATAAGGAAGACCTAACACGAGTCACTTACACGTCACTCTATGGCTCCCTTCCCCCCTCATTAAATACGAGGGTGTCACCCCTCAGCAGCCAATCGCTGCACATGCTAAATTCCTTAAATGCCTGCTCTTCCTCCCTGTCAGTTGTTCTTGCAGATGATCACACGCATTGGTAGTTGCAATACAATACTCCTTCTCGTGAGAAAAACCGTAAGAAACAACTAGCTCAAGATGTCCAACTCGGACAATTCGGAACACGAACCTTCTCTGGAAGTTTCCGATCCCGGTTCGGATCCCCACAGCGGCTTATCAACAGAGGCAGACTTCCTCATCGCCCGGCTCCTGCAGTAGGGCTTTCCCACAGCCCCAGGCCTCACTCTCTCTCAGCTGCGAGAGCTCTCGGACCAGGTCTCCAGCGTAGCTCCCCAGTCCGGGGCAGCAGCTCCAGTCAGCTCCCCAGAGAGCAGGGCGAGGACGAGGCCGCAGCCGCGGAGGTAAAAAAAAAAAGGGCAGGAAGTCGAGCCCTCCAGGATCCCGTCCCCCTCCAAAAATCCACCCCTTCTCAGGCTCGCCAGGCAGGGAGTGTCACACCCCTTATGGGGAGTAGCGCAGCCGGCTCCCTGCAATCCCTGGCTAGCTCCATGATAGCTATCGATGCTCGCCTCCAGGCTCTGGAAGACTCCGCCACAGGAGCTTCAACTTCCGTTGCACTCAGGTACTAGTTTTAACGAAAATGTTTGCACTCACCCTTACACAGGGTTGGGTTGTAACGGAATACATGTAACGGTGTTACGTAATCAGAAGGAAAAAAAAATCAGTATATTCAGCTGGTGTTACATTTGAAAAACGAGTAATCTGAGTGCAGTTACTTTCGTAAACCTGAATGAATACTTATTGGAATTATTGGTGTAAAGTTTCCTCACAATATGTAATATTCATTACCGGCAGAACCGTGTGCCCAGCGCTGCAGCGTATCTGTGAGCGAGAGATGCAGCGTGTCCGTGAGGCCCCGCCCCGCACGCAGATGAGAGAGAGAGTTCTCTTTCAAAACATATTGGAAGGTAGAAACGGAGATGTTTAGATAAAACGTGGAAGATAACGTTTATGTAGCATTTATTTATTGTCAAAATGATGACATTTATAACGGGATCAAATATAACTGAATGGCCTGCTGCTGCCGAATGCATGGGGCAAGTAACTGGGAAAAGTTTTAAAAGTTATTACATCGTTTCAGATAATAAATAATAATGATAATGCATTCTATTTAGGGGCGTCTTTCAAAGCACCCAAGGACACCTTACAATACATAAACTATTCCAAGGAAAGGTTTTAAGACAGTACAAAGATTGCAGTCTGGGTGAGTTTTTCTTTTTATGTGCGGTGCAGATGAGAGAGCTGTCCAGAATGACACTAAAATGTTGTGTTTGTGCTCTTCATAAGCCATTAAAACAGTGAAATACGTGTCTCCCGTTCACCAAAACATACCCTTCTGTTATGGAAAAGAAAGTATTCTAAAGAGAAAGAAGAAAGAAAAGATAAAAAGAAGAGGAAAGAAGAAAAAGAAAAGATAAAAAGAAGAAAAAGATAAAAAGAAGAGGAAAGAGAAGAAAGGAAGTATTCTAAAAGTAATCTGCCACCGGTACCGGCGGGATTGTGGTTAGTTTCTGATGCGTAGAAGAAAAATCTGGCCCACCCTATATTTTTACAGGCCCACCCTAAAGTACATTTCTGCCTACGCTACTGGTCTGCACAGCAGCAACAACCAATCACATGAATCTCTTGCCCCCGACACACAAAGCAATAGCAATGTTAAAACGAAGTAAACTGAAAAAATTAAAAAATCCCCAACAGGCGAAAACCTACCAATTTCACCCACTGTCACCCACCTCCCTCCATACCTCGCTCCTCTGGTTTGTATCCCGGTAGATGAACAGAGACTGATCATACAGCACCGGGTGATTCACTACCGCTATAATGAATTTTCCCTCACATTTTTGGAATATGAGGAATTACCTGCGTAGTCTCTCCCAGCATACACGTGGTCTGATTGGCTAGCGCTTGTACTGGCAGATTTGCATAAACGGGATTTAATTGGCTTCTGCCGAGGTGCCAAAAGTTGAACATTGCTCAACTTTTTGAAGCGAGCAACGCCAGCAAACGCTCCACGTCGCTTCCCAAAATACAGTTCTGCTAAAAGTGACGTCACCCCATTCAAAGTGAATGGGCAGAAGCGTTGGAAGCTGTAACGCACGCCACCGTGTGGACGGGCCGTCACAGTGGCTCTGCGCCAGAAACATCAAAAAATAAATAAATAACTAAAAACATTCTGGAATATCACCCCTCCACTCCCATTAACATCCCTCAGCTAGCAGCTGCGCTATCTACTCACCCAGATTCCGTGTTTGTTGACTATCTCCTGTCAGGGCTCTCCCAAGGCTTCAGGGTAGGGGTCCTCCCATCTCCCACAGTGACTTTCGTAGCAAGAAACTTACAGTCAGCCGCTAAAGAACCCAACATAGTTTCCCAGCTCATCGACAAAGAACTTCTCAAAGGATATATAATCGATCCTTTTAGCTCCTCCCCCTTGTCAGTGTTCCGTTCAAATCCCATCGGAATAGCCACACGTAAATAAAAGGCTGATTTTCGATCTGTCCGCTCCCTGCTCCGGCCCATTCTGCAGCGTCAATAGCATCATCCCTCCAGATCAGTTCTCCCTTCACCATGCCTCAGTGGATAATGCAATAAAGATGATCAAGTTCACATGGCACGGAGCTCGGCTCTCCAAAGCGGACATTACCTTACGCCTGACCTTCGGGTGCAGAAGCAGCCCCCGCATCTTCAATTCCTTCTCGGAAGCGCTCTATTGGATCCTGCTGAACATCGTCAGAATCCCCTCCGTCCTCCACCTACCGGATGACTTCCTCCCCATAGACCCGCCACAGGACAGCTCAGGGATCTCACTGGCCAAGCTTAAACACTGCTTCAGGAGTGAGGTGTCCCTCTCTCCAAAGAGAAAACGTTAGGTCCCGACACACGCTTAGAGGTCTTAGGCATCATCCTCGACTCCATAGACATGAAGGCGTCTCTCCCCTCCGACAAATTGCAGCGCATCCGGGACATCACCAAGTCATACTGCGAGCAACAAGTTATCACAAAACAACAGTTGCTCTCCCTTCTCGGACACCTCAACTTCGCCATGCACGTCATCCCCCAGGGGCGCTCGTTCATCTCCCGCCTCCTGGACGCAGCATCAGCGGTCGACAACCTCCATGACTGCGTTTTCTTAGACGAAGGCTGCCGCTCAGACCTACGGTTCTGGTCCCTCCTGCTCGCCCACTGGAACGGAGTTACTTTCTTTTACGATGGCCTCGTGCGTTCCTCTGACTCAATGAGGTTCTTCACGGATGCCGCCCATCCATGGGTTTTGGGGGTTTCTTCCAGGGAGAGTGGTTCGCAGGGTCATGGCCCCGTCAATTTCTACCTCAAGCAAGTTCTCATTACATCCGGCCTATCACCCATATCATACCCGGGGCATTCCTTCAGGATAGGTGCAGCCACCTCTGCTGCTAATCAAGGTCTCTCTACCTCATCCCTACAACAACTAGGACGGTGGTCCTCCTCCGCCTTCACAACCTTCATTCGTCCGGACATCAGCGCCGTACTGGCTTCCCAAAGATCTCTCAGACCCTTACTATGGTATCTATGCATATAACTGGTGGTGGTTCATAACACGTATACATGTCTCATCATGGTATCGGATTTCAAACTGCATTCCTGTCCTAGTCCGTGGGCCCCCGCCCACAGGGAACAATGTCTCGTCTCACGCTGCACCTACCTGTAACGGGCTTCATCTCCTGCACGCAGGTATCCAAATCCCAGGCCCTTGCTAAAATGTGTCAGTGTAAAATGTATATCCTGCGAAGTCCGGGCCACCGTACACTTCGGTGTCGTGGCTTCGGGCCACCGTACACTTCGGTGTCGTGGATTCAGGCCACCGTACACTTCGGTGTCGTGGCTTCGGGCCACCGTACACTTCGGTGTCGTGGACATTGGGCCACCGTACACTTCGGTGTCAGTTACAAAACAAAGGAAATAAAGAAAGAGGAAAAGAGTAAAGAAGGAAAATAAAAATATATATCCTGCAAAGTCAGGCGTGGACTCGGGCCACCGTACACTTCGGTGTCGTGGCTTCGGGCCACCGTACACTTCGGTGTCAGTTACAAAACAAAGAAAGAGTAAAGAAGAAAAAGAAAAAAATATATATATATCCTGCGAAGTCAGGCGTGGCTGAGGGCCACCGTACCCTTCGGTGTCAGTTACAAAACAAAGGAAATAAAGAAAGAGGAAAAGAGTAAAGAAGGAAAATAAAAATATATATCCTGCAAAGTCAGGCGTGGACTCGGGCCACCGTACACTTCGGTGTCGTGGCTTCGGGCCACCGTACACTTCGGTGTCAGTTACAAAACAAAGAAAGAGTAAAGAAGAAAAAGAAAAAAAAATATATATATCCTGCGAAGTCAGGCGTGGCTGAGGGCCACCGTACCCTTCGGTGTCAGTTACAAAACAAAGGAAATAAAGAAAGAGGAAAAGAGTAAAGAAGGAAAAGAAAAATATATATCCTGCGAAGTCAGGCGTGGCTTCGGGCCACCGTACACTTCGGTGTCAGTTACAAAATAAAGAAAGAGGAAAAGAGTAAAGAAGGAAAATAAAAAGATATATCCTGCGAAGTCAGGCGTGGACTCGGGCCACCGTACACTTCGGTGTCGTGGCTTCGGGCCACCGTACACTTCGGTGTCAGTTACAGAATAAAGAAAGAGAAAAAGAAAAAAATATATATATCCTGCGAAGTCAGGCGTGGCTGAGGGCCACCGTACACTTCGGTGTCGTAGCTTCGGGCTACCGTACACTTCGGTGTCGTGGACGTTGGGCCACCGTACACTTCGGTGTCAGTTACAAAACAAAACCGTTCGACCTTCGGGCGGCGTAGTCAAGGGAGATGACCCGCAGGTCGTTTTCAGATAAGACCGGCACTGATTTCGGCAGTCAGAGTCTCAGCATGACCCGTAAGCTCCGGCAGTGATTCCGGCCCAATGCCGCTTACATATGTTAATCTATTATCTTTCGTTCCCAGATCACCACAGTCACCCCACAAGGTAAGCAACTCAGTTCATCTCAGTATTTCATACTTCACTGGTTTTGGGGATTTCATCGGAGCGGTTCTTTCCCTCCTGAATGATTATCCTGCAAACCGGGGCCTAATCGCCAAACACCATTACATTCTCCTGTTGTATTATCGTGGCAATCATTTCATTCATATGACGTGTAAACAATAAATATGTAATTCTTACATCACGTCTCTCCGGTTTGAACTAATGTCATGGTTTTTAGGACTCATTACTGCACCACTCTACTGTGTGTGTGTGTGTCACTTCTGTTGTTCACTGGGTCACTGGTTAAAACACTCCTATAGTTAATTTCACTTGATTTCTTTCAATCTTATTTGTACTACCTCTCCTCTACCTGCTACACTACACTGCTCAAGATCCATATTGTACATTTTGACTGGGTTTTATTGTAACTGTCCTTTTGTACACAACCCCTCTATCTTTGTATAAACAGCTTTCAATTGCATTGCCATATATGTGATGTTAAATAACCATGATGGAAAGAAATTCTAGTCGTACTTCTGAATGTTTATTATATTGTTGCTAATAAATGAATGGATAGCACTGCTTTGACCAAAGTGTTACTATGGAAACTGCAGCTCTTCTGGAAGGTGTTTTCAAGAAGAAGAAGAAGGACCTTTATTAATCCCCGAGGGGGAAATTCAGTTTCCACTCTGTCGTACACACACATGCGTTTTTTTATACAGGTACATACAGTACACACTTTTTACATCATGCACACACATATACAAATACACACAGTTATATGCGCACATGCAGTTGAGAGGTCAGAGCAGAGGCAGCCAGTCTAGCCGGCGCCAGTGAGCAGTTGGGGGTTAGGTGCCTTGCTCAAGGGCACTTCGGCAGTGGCCCAGGAGGTGAACTGGCTCCTCTCCAGTACCAGTCCACACTCTGTATTTTTTGGTCTGATCTGGACGTGAACCGTCGACCCTTCGGTCCAAAGTCCAATCCCCTACAGACTGAACCACTGCCGCCCCGATATTAGTATATAATATATTGATATGTCTCCATGCTATATATTTCATATAAAAAAAATAAAACAACAATGACAAAAAAGGGTGAATACCACAAAGAGGACAGTTAGCCTAGCTGTCTTTTTGGGGAGTTATGCCATGGATTATTTATTGGTAAAAAATGTGCTTTTGTCAGTTATCAGTTGTTTTGATATGCTGTGTGCTAGTTTCGTCATAAAGGATTATTAATTGGAATAAAAACAATACAAATATTCATATGAAAAAAGTAATTAATAGGGCTTGACAATGGAGTGGCAATAAGGGGGAGTGGGGTAAGATGAGTCACTTTGTACTTATGTTGTTCTCTTGGCAAGGAAAAATCTGATAGAAGTCAAATGATAACAACAACCTTTTCGTTGAGATGTCAATCAAACTGATAATAATGCATCTATCACAAAGGGCAATGAAAATATGACTTCTCAAAAAATGTGATTTCTAGTGACTTGACTAATCTAAGGGGTAAGTTGTTCTGAGTCAAAGGGTAAATTGAGCCACCTGGAGGTAAATTGACCAATTGACTTTATCAAGTTGAATCCGGAGTTGTTTGGTTGTTTCCGTCGGCTAATACAAAGGCTAGTTCAAAGCATTTCTTTGGTGTAAGGCCATGGAACTGGTCAGCCAGTTTTTTTATATCATTGCAAGTTCCTTCTGTCTCCTGGGTGGATACCTTTGCCTCGGCTGTTCCACTGTACCCTACTGTTTTCACTTCCTTTTCCTCCTTCCTTGTTATGTATCTACACAGGGTTGACCTTTCCATATTTCTGTCTTTTGCCACGGCTCTGACCAATTTTCCACCATTGCCATCAGTGGCTTCTCGCTTGTACTTTCTTGGCATGATAGCTTTTCTACAATGTTTAAAACATAAAACATTTATTCTACAGAGACTTAACTTAACTTCAGTGCCTCATGCGGGGTTAAATGATATAACTGGCTCAATTTACCTGACAGCATGTGGCTCACTTTGCCCCACAGCCACTTTTTGGAAAAAATAAAACTTCTAGCTATGTCATTAATGCTAATCTTTAGCTATATTGCCCCTTTCACACCAACGCGGTTCCCATTCTAGCTCCGTGCTAGAGGTTTTTATTTTCAGGAAAAACCGGTGTTTTTCAGGCTCTAGCTCCGAACCGCGTTGGTGTGAAATATGAGTCTATGAGTCACATGTTTTGACACCTTGCTAGAAAACAAACATGTATGATACTTATTTTCGGAGCTGGATACATTTGCTTTGACATGATAATAATTATACCTGACATGTTGAAAATGTACTTTGACAAGCAAAACGTGGTTTATTGTGAAAAATACATATTTTTCACTTTACAGTGTGCTTCTCTCCATCACAGCCAAATAAAATAGGTGCTTCCTGAATTAAGGGTCACATGAGAACATATGTGCACAGTTGCCTAGATAAAGGGGGCGGGTCAACTTACCCACTGACTCATCTTACCCCACTCTTCCCTACAATTATGTAAGGGCATTAGAATGGCATCATTCTGCTCCCAGTACTAGGATGGGTTAAATGCAGAGAACAAATGTCAATGTGTGTGCTGTGTGCTCTGTATGTGTGACCATTAAAGAGGGTTTTATCCCTCCGATTATATCTTCTATCTATCAGTAATTGATAAATGTTGTGCTGGTGTAGTTTTGTCACATGGCCTTATGTTTCATTCAGGTGTCACAAAGACCCAAAACAAAGTGTAAAAATGAAAAAGGCTAACAAGACAAGCAGGTGTATTCAGCTGATGGATGGGTTTTGAGTGTACCAGTACAAATCATGACAATAATATCCAGCATCGCTAATTTGCCAAATTAATTATGGTATTTAGAGTGAATGTACATTTGAGGATCCATGTCTAAAGACTGCAAACTGTATTTGAGAAGATAATTAACATTTGAATGACAGGTTTTTTCACGGTAAGAAATGCAAACATTGAAGATGTATCGGTCCAAATTATCGTAATCCCTTTAAGACCTCTACTTAACTTTGTTTTACTATGTTGTGCTATACTGTGATTAAACAGCCAGGCTATTTTCATTTGTTATTTAGTAAATAATTACTCTGCAAGAATCTAAGACAATCCAGTCATCTGGTACACCTGTATAATAACATCTACTATTTAATAATTTCTAAAAAGCCACTAAACGAATTGGACACTGCATTCACTATATAAATGCATAAGACACAGTTCAATATGTGCATTTAAATGAGGTGTAAACCCAGCTTTTTCTTTGACCTCATGACAGAGCAATTATGTTGTTGGGGTATATTTGACTTAAAGTTCAATACAAAAAGCATCACGAAATATTCAGAATACAGGTGATACACCTCAAGAAATCCTTTAGCTTTACAGATTCCAGAGAGATTTTAATTTTCTAAACATGATGAAACATTTTATTTATTTATTTTTGTAGAACAAAACATAAAATCAATTGTGTTAATCATTTAGAAGTTATATCATTTAGAAATATTGCTTACTAAGGTCTTAGTGGCTACTCAATTCTGATTGGCTGTAAGGTGTTATCGTTTTAAATGAATGTGTTGAATGATATTATAACCCTTTATCTACAAAAATAACCATAGAAACAGTGACAAAGCCCTTGTTTGCAATGTATTGCAACACATTAATAAGCCAACATTCAATTACAACAACAAATGACCGATGTAGCTGACTTCAACTCATATTTTAACCTATTTGAAGAATATGACAATTTGATAGAAGTGTCCATTCCATAGGAGCCTTATGCAATGGTAACATTTGACCAGGTATTAGTCAAACCCTTACGTTTTATCATGAAAGAATGTTATGGATGGGTAAAAACATTAGACTCTGAATGCAAAATATAATATATATAATGTATTGGTCCTGATTTCACCATTGTAGTGACTGGCAAGAATAGACTCATCACAACACTGGAAAGCTTCGACACACATGTTCAAATGTTTTGTTCCTAGTGAACTAGTTTCTCTGGAACAAACAGCAGCTGAGGGATAAACAGAAGGAATTTATTTGGTCTCTTGTTTTTTATAGTGCTATATAAAGACAAATGTTTTACAGTTATGCTCAAGTTCCAGTCAAGTGTTTAACATGTACCCTTCCATATTATATGAAATCAATCACTAGAAAGGAGAGGATTTCAAGGTAACTTACATAAAATAGGGAAGTGAGGAAATGGGACTATTTACTTCACCGAGTAAACAGAGGAACTAGCAAGGCCTGAAATACATTCAGAATGAACATTCAGTTCTTTCAATTCCATTTTCACGGAACACAAACGACAGAAGGCCTGCAGTTGATTCATCGAGAGTAATAGAGAAGTGGAGGAGTAAGTCAACAGAAACGTATTTCAAAAGAACATATTTTTTCTGCAATGGTGATACACAAAGTAAAAGGCATGCAAACACAGACGGACACATTCAACTGTTGTCGTTTAACAACCGGCTCTGGACAAAGGGGGACAGGGTCATTATTTTCAGACTCTATGAATCATAGAACTACTTTTCATTGATCTTCAGTAGTGATTACTGAGGCTTTCAAAGTGCCTCCCCAAGCGAGATCCAAACCGTTTTAGCCATCAAAAAGATGACATAGCCTGGGTTAAAGAGAAATGAAGAGATTTATAAAAAAAGATGCTCTTCTTTCCCAGGCATAAACTAATAAATTACTTTTGTATACCTTTGTATTATGCTTTTCGTGTGGTCCAAAGTTATATTAAACAGCAATGTTAGTTTCAAATGATAAAAGGGTGATCCCAAATGCCTCCATGAATTTCAAAAAACTAAGCAAGTAAACTAGTGGGAGGTATGAAAACACCTTTTCCTACTTTTTGTCTGAGGGGAGGCCCATCGTCTCGGACAATAGCCATTAAGATGAAAAGTCTAAGAGACCACAATCTAACCTTTATACATCTCTTTATAACATGGCTACAAGGGCATCTAATGCTTTATAAACTGGCATTGAAGACCTCATCATTGCAAATGTAGTGTGATTAAGAAATAAATCTTGACAATAGAATCCATTGTTGTGTTTTTCTAAAGGGAACATTTACATATTCAACTTCTCTCTTCCACTTATCATAGCTGTAGATATCAGAAAGACAGAATAATGTGTTCTACCAAACAGGATATCCATACTTTCAGTTTATAGATATGCAAAGGCTTCAAAGCGACACTGAAAATGACACAGATAGTTTGAAGGGGTTTGAGGAAGTAATAAAAACTGAAGTAAGAGATCAAAATAATAATCTATTATAAGTCACAGTCCGATGCCTTTTATGCTCAAGTTGATATTTTTGGACATATAACAAAATTAATAATAATAAAATCTACTGTGTGGGCTTATAACACGTAGGCTGTATATTTTTTCAAAAGCAATGAAAGGAAAGAGGGAGAAAAGAAAAACATTTTGTCTTCTAAAGATAAAATAAAAAAGTTTGTTGAGTGTTTCCATCATTCACTCAGATTCAGATTCGACAAACGTAATGTTTTTATTGTTGTGGATACACATGAAAGACCATAAAGCCTATTTTGGTACTTTAATTCATAGTTTCTCTAAAGCATTACAAATCTATTGTCAGGAGGCTGGGGGGGGGGGAGCAAATGCAGGTTACAGTCTTGACAGGTTGAACAGGGCCATCAAATAGAGAGAGAAAACCTTTTATGCTCAAATACAAACACAGGCCATTTATCCAATCCAATCCAATCCACTTTATTTATATAGCACAGTTTAAAAACAGAGGGTTTGCCAAAGTGCTTCACAATGAACATAACATTATAATAAAATAGAATATTACACGAATAGATAAAAGGCACACATAAGAATAAATACAAGGCACATAAAGGCTATGGACAGACAATAAAAGCATACAAATTAAAGCTTTAGCGCAAGTTCAATAAGGAAGACCTAACAATGAGTCACTTACACATCACTCTATTGCTCCCTTCCCCCTCATTAAATACGAGGGCGTCACCCCTCATCAGCCAATTGCTGCACATGCTAAATTCCTTAAATGCCTGCTCTTCCTCCCTGTCAGTTGTCATTTCAGGTGACCACACGCCGTGGTAGTACTACAATACTCCTCCTCGTGAGAAAAACCGTAAGAAACAATTAGCTCAAGATGTCCAACTCGGACAATTCGGAACACGAACCTTCTCTGGAAGTCTCCGATCCCGGTTCGGATCCCCACAGCGGCTTATCAACAGAGGCAGACTTCCTCATCGCCCGGCTCCTGCAGCAGGGCTTTCCCACAGCCCCAGGCCTCACTCTCTCTCAGCTGCGAGAGCTCTCGGACCAGGTCTCCAGCGTAGCTCCCCAGTCCGGGGCAGCAGCTCCAGTCAGCTCCCCAGAGAGCAGGGCGAGGACGAGGCCGCAGCCGCGGAGGTAAAAAAAAAAAGGGCAGGAAGTCGAGCCCTCCAGGATCCCGTCCGCCTCCAAAATCCACCCCTTCCCAGGCTCGCCAGGCCGGGATTGTCACCCATTATGGAGAGTAGCGTGGCCGGCTCCCTGCAATCCCTGGCTAGCTCCATGATAGCTATCGATGCTCGCCTCCAGGCCCTGGAAGACTCCGTCACAGGAGCTTCAACTTCCGTTGCACTCAGGTACTAGTTTTAACGAAAATGTTTGCACTCACCCTTACACAGGGTTGGGTTGTAACGGAATACATGTAATGGCGTTACGTAATCAGAATACAAAAATCAAGTGTATTCAGCTGGCGTTACATTTGAAAAACGAGTAATCTGAGTACAGTTACTTTCGTAAACCTGAAGTGAATACTTATTGGAATTATTGGTGGAAAAGTTTCCTCACAATATGTAATATCCATTACCGGCAGAACTGTGTGCACACTGCTCAGCGCTGCAGCATGTCTGTGAGCGAGAGATGCAGCGTGTCTGTGAGGCCCCGCCACCGCACGCAGATGAGAGAGAGAGAGATCTCTTTCAAAATATATTGAAAGTTAGAAACGGAGATGGTTAGATAAAATGTGGAAGATAACGTCTATGTAGCATTTATGTATTGTCAAAATGATGACATTTATAACAAAGTGAATGGCCTGCTGCTGCTGAATGCATGGGGCAAGTGACTGGGAAAAGTTTTAAAAGTTATTACATCGTTTCAGATAATAAATAATAATGATAATTCATTCTATTTAGGGGCGCCTTTCAAAGCACCCAAGGACACCTTACAATTCATAACATATTCCAAGGAAAGGTTTTAAGACAGTACAAATAATGCAGTCTGGGTGATGTTTTTGATGTGTGGTGCAGATGAGAGAGCTGTCCAGAATGACACTAAGATGTTGTGTTCGTGCTCTTGATAAGCCATTAAAACAGTAAAATACGTGTCTTCCGTTCACCAAAACATACCCATCTGTTATGGAAAAGAAAGTATTCCAAAGAAAAGAAGAAGAAAGAAAGAGAAAAAGAGGAAATAGAAGAAAAGAAAATAAAGTATTCTAAAAGTAATCTGCCACCGGTACCGGCGGGGATTGTTGTTAGCTTCTGATGCGCAGAAGAAAAATCTGGCCCACCCTATATTTTACAGGCCCACCCTAAAGTACATTTCTGCCTACGCTACTGGTCCGCACAGCAGCGTGCGTTGACGCTTGGCGGTCGGCGTGTCTGAAGCTTGGGGATTTTTTTTGCGAGCAACGCGACCAACAACCAATCACATGAATCTCTTGCCCCCGACATACAAAGCAATAGCAATGTTAAAACGAAGTAAACTGGAAAAAATCCCCAACAGGCGAAAACCTACCAGTTTCACCCACTGTCTTTGCCACCTCCCTCCATGCCTCGCTCCTCCGGTTTATATCCCGATAGATGAACAGAGACTGATCATACAGCACCGGGTGATTCACTACCGCTATAATGAATTTTCCCTCACATTTTTGGAATATGAGGAAATGACCTGCGTAGTCTCTCCCAGCATACACGCGGTTTGACTGGCTAGCGCTTGTACTGGCAGATTTGCATAAACGGGATTTCATTGGCTGACGTTTCTGCCGAGGCGCCAAAAGTTGAACATTGCTCAACTTTTGAAGCGAGCAACGCCAGCAACGCTCCACGTCGCTTCCCAAAATACAGTTCTGCTAAAAGTGACGTCACCCCATTCAAAGTGAATGGGCAGAAGCGTTGGAAGCTTTAACACACACCACCGTGTGGACGGGCCGTCACAGTAGCTCTGCGCCAGAAACCTCGTGAAAAAAACATTTTGGAATATCACCCCTCCACTCCCATTAACATCCCTCAGCTAGCAGCTGCGCTATCTACTCACCCAGATTCCGTGTTTGTTGACTATCTCCTGTCAGGGCTCTCCCAAGGCTTCAGGGTAGGGGTCCTCCCATCTCCCACAGTGACTTTCGTAGCAAGAAACTTACAGTCAGCCGCTAAAGAACCCAACATAGTTTCCCAGCTCATCGACAAAGAACTTCTCAAAGGATATATAATCGGTCCTTTTAGCTCCTCCCCCTTCTCAGTGTTCCGTTCAAATCCCATCGGAACAGCCACACGCAAATAAAAAAGGCTGATTTTCGATCTGTCCGCTCCCCGCTCCGGCCCATTCTGCAGCGTCAATAGCATCATCCCTCCAGATCAGTTCTCCCTTCACCATGCCTCAGTGGATAATGCAATAAAGATGATCAAGTTCACAGGGCACGGAGCTTGGCTCTCCAAAGCGGACATTACCGATGCCTTCAAAATCATCCCCATTCATCCGTCTCAGTGGAATTTGTTCAGTATTAAGTGGGAATCCAAACTCTATTTCGCCGTTCGCCTGACCTTCGGGTGCAGAAGCAGCCCCTGCATCTTCAATTCCTTCTCGGAAGCGCTCTGCTGGATCCTGCTGAACATCGTCAGAATCCCCTCCGCCCTTCACCTACCGGACGACTTCGTCCCCATAGACCCGCCACAGGACAGCTCAGGGATCTCACTGGCCAAGCTTAAACACTGCTTCAGGAGTTAGGTGTCCCTCTCTCCAAAGAGAAAACGTTAGGTCCCGACACACGCTTAGAGGTCTTAGGCATCATCCTCGACTCCATAGACATGAAGGCGTCTCTCCCCTCCGACAAATTGCAGCGCATCCGGGACATCACCAAGTCATACTGCGAGCAACAAGTTATCACAAAACAACAGTTGCTCTCCCTTCTCGGACACATCAACTTCGCCATGCACGTCATCCCCCAGGGGCGCTCGTTCATCTCCCGCCTCCTGGACGCAGCATCAGCGGTCGACAACCTCCATGACTGCGTTTTCTTAGACGAAGGCTGCCGCTCAGACCTACGTTTCTGGTCCCTCCTGCTCGCCCACTGGAACGGAGTTACTTTCTTTTACGATGACCTCGTGCGTTCCTCTGACTCAATGAGGTTCTTCACGGATGCCGCCCCATCCGTGGGTTTTGGGGGTTTCTTCCAGGGAGAGTGGTTCGCAGGATCATGGCCCCCGTCAATTTCTACCTACCTCAAGCAAGTTCTCATTAAATCCGGCCTATCACCTATATCATACTCGGGACATTCCTTCAGGATAGGTGCAGCCACCTCTGCTGCTAATCAAGGTCTCTCTACCTCATCCCTACAACAACTAGGACGGTGGTCCTCCTCTGCCTTCACAACCTACATTCGCCCGAACATCAGCGCCGTACTGGCTTCCCAAAGATCTCTAAGACCCTAACTATGGTATCTATGCATATAACTGGTTCATAACACGTTTACATGTCTCATTATGGTATCGGATTTCAAACTGCATTCCTGTCCTAGTCCGCGGGCCCCACCCACAGGGAATAATGTCTCGTCTCACGCTGCATCTACATGTCACGGGCTAAATTGTCCTGCACGCAGGTATCTAATCCCAGGCCCGTGCTCAAATGTGTCTGTATAAAATGTATACCCTGCGACGTCAGGTTGTGGGCCGCGTGTCCCCGTAGACTTCGGTCTCGTGGACTGCAGGTCCCCGTAGACTTCGGTCTCGTGGACTGTGGGTCCCCGTAGACTTCGGTCTCGTGGACTGTGGGTCCCCGTAGACTTCGGTCTCGTGGACTGTGGGCCACCGTAGACTTCGGTCTTGTGGACTGTGGGCCACCGTAGACTTCGGTCTCGTGGACGTTGGGCCACCGTACACTTCGGTGTCTGTTAAAAAAACAAGATCCCTGCTTCGGCAGGCTACCGATGAGAACGCTCGGTCTCCCCTGGTCTTTTTCTTTGTTTTTGGGACGATCAGCCGCAGCTGATCAGCCGACCTCAAAGCCCTTGAGGGGGTGTACACCTGTAAGAGGTCGGAGATGTACTCTATTGATTATTGAAGTAACCTGTGTTCCTAGTGTCCAGACGTGAGTTTGCTTAAATATATGAGTGTACTTAATTACTTAATGTGTGTGTTCATTGCAGTGGCGATATATATATTGCACTCAGGGGCCGGGCTCGAAGGCGAAGACCACGGCTCTCAGGGGGCCGGGCTCAAGGGCGAAGACCGCGGCTCTCAGGGGGCCGGGTTCGAAGGCGAAGACCGCGGCTCTCAGGGCGCCGGGTTCGAAGGCGAAGACCGCGGCTCTCAGGGGGCCGGGTTCGAAGGCGAAGACCGCGGCTCTCAGGGGGCCGGGTTCGAAGGCGAAGACCGCGGCTCTCAGGGGGCCGGGCTCGAAGGCGAAGACCGCGGCTCTCAGGGGGCCGGGCTCGAAGGCGAAGACCGCGGCTCTCAGAGGGCCGGGCTCGAGGGCCAAGACCAGACAGCTCCGGAGGCCGGGCAGGAAGGCGCTGACGGGACAGCTCCGGAGGCCGGGCAGGACCCGGTGTCGGCCGGACAGGAACCAGAGCCGGTGGGACAGGCTTCGGCAGGATCCCCACGGAAGAGGACCAGGAGTTGGCAGGACCCCCGGCGAGACAGGTAACGGCGGGACCTCCAACGGAACAAGACATGGGATTGGCAGGACTCTCAGCGGGTCCTCTAACGGAACAGGACATAGGGCTGGCAGGACCCCCGGCAGAAGAGTCGTTGGCGGGACCCCCAACGGGACAGGACACAGGGTTGGCAGGACCCCCGGCAGGAGAGTAGTCGGCGGGACCTCCAACGGCACAGGACATAGGGTTGGCAGGACCCCCGGCAGAAGAGTAGTCGACAGGACCCCCAACGGGACAGGACACAGGGTTGGCAGGACCCCCGCCAGGAGAGTAGTCGGCGGGACCTCCAACGGCACAGGACATAGGGTTGGCAGGACCCCCGGCAGAAGAGTAGACGGCGGGGCCTCCAACGGCACAGGACACAGGGTTGGCAGGACCCCCAGCGGAACCTCCAACGGACCAGGACATTGGGTAGGGACTTGAGAGGAAACTCGAGAGGAGAATCGAGAGGGGACTCGAGAGGTGCCTTGAGAGGGAACTCGAGAGGAGACTCGAGAGGGAACTCGAGAGGTGACTCGAGAGGAGACTCGAGAAGAGACTTGAGAGGGGACTCCAGAGGAGACTCGAGAAGAGACTCGAGAGGGAACTTGAGTGGGAACTCGAGAAGAGACTTGAGAGGGAACTTGAGAGGGGACTCGAGAGGGGACTTGAGAGGGAACTCGAGAGGAGACTCGAGAGAGAACTGGAGAGGTGGCTTGAGAGGGGACTTGAGAGGGAACTCGAGAGGAGACTCGAGAAGAGACTCGAGAGGGAACTCGAGAGGTGACTCGAGAGGGAACTTGAACGGAGACTCGAGAGGAGACTTGAGAGGGAACTCGAGAGGGGACTCGAGAGGGAACTCGAGAGGGGACTCGAGAGGGAACTCGAGAGGGAACTCGAGAGGGGACTCGAGAGGGAACTCGAGAGGGAACTCGAGAGGGAACTCGAGAGGGGACTCGAGAGGGGACTCGAGAGGGAACTTGAGAGGGGACTCGAGAGGTGACTCGAGAGGTGCCTTGAGAGGGATCTTGAACGGAGACTCGAGAGGTGACTCGAGAGGTGACTCGAGAGGAGACTCGAGAGGGAACTCGAGTGGGAACTCGAGAAGAGACTCGAGAGGGGACTCGAGAGGGGACCTGAGAGGGAACTTGAACGGAGGGACCATGGCTGCATGGGCCGGTTCTGGAGCCGGAACCATGGCTGTGGGGACCGGTTCTGGAGCCGGAACCATTGCTGCTGGGCCCAGTACTGGGGCCGGAACCATGGTTGCTGGGGCAAGAACCATGGCCGCTGGGGCCAGAACTGGGACCGGAATCATGGCTCTTGGGGCTCGGGCTGCTAGCCTGGACTTGCGACTCCTTCTCTTAGAAGCCGCCTGAAGGCTCCGTGGACCTCCAAAAGCCAGACGAGTTCCAGAAAACGACTCCTGGACAGGAGCAGGAACTGGGGCAGAAGCTGGTTGACTGGTTGACTCCAGACGGACCACACCGAGACGTTTGTAGTCAGCAGGCTGGAAATCACACACCCAGAGGTTTATGCAAAGTAACCATAATAAATGTATTGGAGTAAGAAAAAAAACAGGTTAACCTCTGAATTGTAGTGGAGTAGAACAAAGTAGTATGCTGCTGTAACAAAAACATTTCCCAACTTGGGATCAATAAAGTATATCTTATCTTATCTTAAGATGATCGATGGCTACTGCCATATTTGCAAAATGTGCCTCTGAACCTTGACAAGTGCATGTTTTCAGGCTTCTGCAGGTCTCCCTTGAAAAAGAGATCATTGATCTCAATGGGATTTTACCTGGATAAATAAAGGTTTTGAATTGAATCAATGCACAACAGGAGGGGTCACAGACATAAGACCAGCTGTTAAATAAAGCTCTTCTGACCTTAGGTGTCATGTGGGTATATTAATTCACCCATTTATTAATTATATGTTTTAAATGTGATAACACCACTGTGTTTCGTATCCCCTAAACCTCCAGGGTGTACACAGTTTAATACTGGCAACTTCTAATTGTGGGAAATACGAAAACGTCTTATAAAGAGACGTGCCATAGAACATGTTGCGAAACACACAATAGCCAGCATGTGTAGTTCTGGGGGGGGGCTGGACCCGTCCAATTCCAGTTTTGGAAAGTCTGCCCGTGGTTCCATTCCATTTCATAGAGCTGTTTGACGCTCAGCGTAACCTTGTCGCACTGCCACTCCAACATCCAATCACAGGGCTTGATGACTAATCACGGGGTTTGTAAAGCAAGGCGAATGTTGTAGTTCCAAACGATAGCTGGGGATTCTGGGTAGTGTAGTGTCTTCGGAAACTGTAGTGTCTAAACTCCGAAAAAACTATTTGTTTCTCTGAGTCGAAGGTTAAAAACACAAAAGCATTGTACACAATTTAAACCAATCAATATTGTCTAATTAACAAAGATAAACTGATGTTTTTTAGTGGATGAGTAATGCAGATATCACTGTGTAATCATTTGACAGTGAGGGGAATATATCCGGTTTTATTATGAAAACTTCGAGACCGGAAAAACTGTTTTCACCCACGCTAACTTTACATGGAAGCTGCATACACGTTATCCTGGCGAGACCTCAAATCATCTTCGTAATATCTATCAAACTATAGATCCTACACATCGACTGGACGTGGATTCTAAGAGTACAATATACACTTCTTGCCAGAAATCGAATCAAAAAGCATTTTAATGGCCAAACTATTCCACAATTTAGGATTTTCCAGAGAGGGTTATTTGTGAATAAACGTCCCTCGGAGCGTTTGCAATGAACGGGCCGGGAGCATGTTGTTTCTTACACGACCACTAGAGCAACTCTAGTGGTCATGTAAGAAACAACATACACTTTAAAATATGTCTCTGGGTCGTAATAAGGGCATGAACAATCGGCCTATATGGTCGTTTTTTGTAGGAGGACAGGCTGCGAGAGAGAGACCAGGAATTGGGTCGGAATGTACAAATTACAAACCGGTTTTATTAAGGTTTTAACAAAAAATTGAGGATTAAAAGAATCCTTAAAAAATAACATAGACACCAAGTCAAAATACAAAAGCAACAGGTTCACAAGTCAAATCTCCGAAATCCCTCTCGTTCCTTCTTCTCCATCCTTCTTTATAGTCCTCTTCCTCCTCCCTCTCTGCATCAGGTGGTCTCCCCCTTTCTCTCTTTGAGTCAGAAGGAGGTCACAGCTGTTCAACTTTTAATTATTGAATGTTAAAACATTTAAGGTTTAAAAATTAAACAAATACAAACTTATAGTAATGATATGTAATTTTAAAGAGAGGGAATATGAACATTTTTCATGAAAGCAGAACACATTGTCAATGTCATGTCTTTAGAATCAAGTTATTTTCTTTAAACATTTTCAAATATGCAAACTTTATACTTTAATTCATTAACAGAGACTTTATTTATTAACAGAGACACATAAGGACAGCTTGTCTCTACGATTAGCTGGCCCAGGAAGTTGAATCTGTGTGTAGGCCTCCTGCATCCTGTGCCTCATTGCCTTCATACCCGCTGTAACCGCTCTCAAGGTGTCAAAAACCACAAGCGCCTTTTCAGAATGGTAGCTGGAATTGTTACGCTTTAATTGCACCATCTAGAATGTTTAGTGTGCATAGGTCAAAAGTTCAGGATGTTCTATCTAGTTGCACATGCCTGGTCTCGCACGTCTGAAAATACATGATGGAAACATACATCCTTTCTATTTACAGACAATTTAGCATCTTTTTATCAATAGTAAGCTTAATAGAGGTAGGTGACGTAAAGGTCAGGTCTGACACGGACACTTAAACAGCAAAACTGTCAACAACGGCCGCCCGTTCGTCACCTGTATCTGACTCAATATGTTTAAAAAAGGCGGCGATTCCATTGTCGAAACGTGCAACATTCCCTCCATGATGTATGCATCCAGGAACTCAAGTGTAGTTACCTTAAAGTAACGCAAATAATGAGATAATTGTGCGCTTTGTTACTGTATAAGTACTACTGAACGAACAGCAATGTGTTACACTACTGCCTGACAGACACATGTAATGTCATTACTGCAGCGCATTACTTTGTAGCATGTAAAGACAGCCACACCTCTTCTTTTAAACAGCCTATGGCAGGGACTGATGAATGGTCTCTTCCCTTCTCTCTTTCCCTCTTTCTCACACACTCTGTCAAACACACACACACACACACACACACACACAGTCTAACTCCCTGAACGTCCAGGAGCGACGCTTGGTCAGGGTCCTATGGCGTGCAGTTGTGACGCGCCAAGTCTCCTTCAGCTTCATAAACGGATGCAAAGAGCTTTCAACTGATTTTAATGTATTCCCATCTCAGGGGAGCACCGCATCGGTCCATGTGGGCGGCAGTTAAAGGCAATGTGAGCGTCCATTCCCATTGGATAACGGAGGATTTTACACCCGGAAGTAATTATTCTCCTTACTGTCGATTGATTTTACAATGATATCTGCACTACTCATCAACTCAAAAACACCAGATTATCCTTGTTAATTACACAACATTGATTGGTTTAAATTGTGTACAATGCTTTTGTATTTTCCCCCTTCGATTCGGAGAAACAAATATTTTTTTCGGAGTTTAGGATGGCAGAAGACACTACACTACCCAGAATCCTCAGCTATTGTTTGGGACTACACCATGTGCTTTGCTAGACAAACCCTGTGATTAGTCCTCAAGCTCTGTGATTGGATGTTGGAGTGGCAGTGGGCGAAGTTTACACCGAACGCCAAACAGCACTTTGAATTGGAATGAATCCCATCTACGGCACACTATCCAAAACAAGACTCGAACGTGTCTTACCCCCCCCCCCTTAGGTCACAGGCTCCTCCAGCAGTGCAACACAATAAAACAGATACACAGAAACAATTGTGCAAGTAAATACAAAAAGAAAAATAGTAAAATAGTAAAAAGTGAAATAGTGCAATAAGAGTCTATATACAAGTGATTGGAATATGATATATTAGACAAATCCTTTCTAAGTAGTAGCCAGATGAATGTTATGGATGTTGTTTCAAAGTTCAGGTGTTTAATAGTCTTCTGGCCTGTGGGATGAAACTGTCCCTGAGTCTGGTGGTTTAAGTCCTGATGCTGCAGTACCGCCTGCCAGACGGCAGCAGACAGAACAGTTTGTGGCTGGGGTGATGGGGTGATAATCCTGAAGGCTTTCTTTAAGTTAACCTGGTATAAAGTAAAGTAATATTTAGTGAAGGTGATTGTCAAGTGCAAACAATCAGGTGAGATATTTGATAGTTGGTGCTTGAGAAGACAAAAAATGTATCTGCAGATCCCTATAAAGCATATTCATTACTCGTTATTCTCTAATCGTTCATCAAAAACTGTATATAATGGCTATTTTGCACATTCCTTTCAAGAGTTCAAAGGTTTATTGACATATATACACAACTACGGTGTAGTTATGCAATGATGACAAACTTGGGTCATAGGTTCCTCAACAAGAGATCTATCAATATGTGTGTACCTCCACCATTAAACTGTCATATTCTGCACATTTCTTATTCTATCTACATACATCTTATAAGAGTATAATATATATATATAATATCGGTTAAAATAAGTGCTTCAACTTAACATTGCAGGAAAGTTGATTGTCAAGTCCCAAAACAAACCATGCAATATATTAAACGTTAAGTACTTTGTCAGGCTTAATATTTATCTGTAGATACCCCCAAAGCTTTTTGCTTACATGTATTTAAAAGAAGACCTTAACCTAAAGTATTCTTTAATGTTTAAATAAAGCCTTATTAGTTTGTCTGTTTTGCACATCCTCCTATTAATATCTTTTTACATCTGGCACTAAACTGTTTTATTCTATATATCATTTACAGTATCTTCTTGATATGTTCTATTCTATATTTATATTATTGACCTTCTACTTTCCTCCTATTGTGTATGTACTCTTAATATTTAAATGTTTTCATAAAATATAATAAATTAAAAAGTGCTTTACAAAAATTAAAGACATTAAGAAAAAGGCATTGTAAACAGTCATTAAAAAGCAACGCAATCTACCTGAATTGCAATTACTCTAAACGTGCTTTAACCAGTAGGTGGTTTGGGTTAAAAAGCTATCAAGTTTACAATGTTAACAAAATAAAATATAATGCTGTTTCCGGTTTAGTTTACGACAGATATATTTTGTTATTGTTTTGATATTTGTAACACAAAAGTGATGGAAAAAACCTGCAGCAACACAGAAAATATGGTCTTAACATGACCCAGCGGTCTAGTAGTTAATAAAAAACAATAATATCAAAACAAAATATTACTACTAACTTTATTGTGAAATTAAAACAGAAAGGTAAAAGAATAGTTTCCGGTCTATTCTGAGGCCAGATCTCTGTAGATAAATAAAGAACTACGACAGATGTGTACTATTTAATGCAGCCAAACCATTTACTACAATGCATTCTTGTGATGAGTTTCAAAGAGTAAAGCAAGCACTGCTGAATAAAGTATGATTTTATCTTTTACGAAACGTTTTTTTTTCATATGGAACGCAGTTGGAGGTCAACCAATCACAGAGCTGGAGGACTAATCACAGGGTTTGTCAAGCAAAGCACATGGTGTAGTCCCAAACGATAGCTGAGGATTCTGGGTAGTGTAGCCATCCTAAACTCCGAAAAAATATTTGTTTCTCCGAATCGAAGGGGAAAGATACAAAAGCATTGTACACAATTTAAACCAATCAATGTGGTGTAATTAACAAGGATAATCTGGTGTTTTTGAGTAGTGCAGATATCACTGTAAAATCAATCGACAGGAAGTAATTATTCTCCTTACTGTCACGATCTTGGTGTTATGTCACGGTTTTAGTGTTGTCTGTCTGGTAATGGGTTTTGTTTTGCTGTTCTGTTCTCCCTGTCTCTTGTTTTCCTCCTGTGTCTGATTGTCTCATTGTGTTCATCTGTTGCCCTTGTGTTTCTGCCTCCCTTTCCCAGCTGTTTCTCGTCCCGTGATTACCCCTCTCTGTATTTAGTCTTTCCCTGTGTTCCCCTGTCGGTTCATTGTTTGTTTTTACTGTCTCCCTCCATGTCAGTCATGGTCAGTTTTGGTGTTCTTTCTACCGTGTGCTACTTATGTGTTTCATGTCATGTTTTTTGTCATCGGTTTTTTAAATAAAGCTCGCTTTTGTTTATAGACCTTTACCTTTTTTGTAGTCTGCATTTGGGTCCTACCATTTCCGCGATTCTTAACAGAGATCTTAACACTTTCGGGTGTAAAATCCTCCGTTATCCAATGGGAATGGACGCTCACATTGCCTTTAACTGCCGCCGACATGGACCGATGCAGTGCTCCCCTGAGCGTCAAATACCGCCGCCGATGGGAATACATTGCAATCAGTTTAAAGCTCTTTGCGTCCGTTTATGAAGCTGAAGGAGACTCGGCGCGTCACAACTGCACGCCATAGGACCCTGACCAAGCGTCGCTCCTGGACGTTCAGGGAGTGAGACTGTGTTGCACACACACACACAAACACACACACACACACACACACACACACACACACACACACACACACACACACACACACACAGTCAGCAGTCAGAAGAACCAGTACTGCAGACCCTAAAGCCATGCTATAAGTCAAGACAGAGTAGAGATTGCATGTAGCTCTAATCCTCCAATTAATTCTCATTCCCCACAAGTGGAGGACCCCCGAGGGCATCTTGACACTTCTATTAAAAAGTAAAAATGAAACACAGCATGAAGGTGAAGCAAGAGAGATCTCTTTCTTCTGCCCATCTCCTCAGAGAAAAAGGTTTTACAACATTTTCGGCAAATAGTTAAATGTTCTTTCTTCTTTTTCTCTCCCACTTCTGATGTGAAAAAAGGGTTGGAGGGTGAGATGTTAGTCATAACATAAAACGATTTGTACAGTAGGAGCATCACACAGAGAAACAGCAATTATGTTTTCTACGTGTTCTCGTCGTCAGTACTGCAACAATTACTACACACACACACTGACGCTCAGGAGACATGCACGTAGAACATTTCAAAACAAGTGGTTAAAATATACACCATGTTTTAAGCTCTTCCTAAGACAGCATCTGGCAGATTGACACTGGAAAACAGATACATAAATAAAACCTATATGAAATATGTTTTGATATTATGTGTAGAAACAAGTTATCCAGAAAGAGATTTAACTTGAAATAAGATTGTACACACTCAACGTAGCTCAGCAATTCTTCTTGAGATGAATTAAGTTGTCTTGTTTTTTATATTAGGGTTGGGGTTAGGGTCAACCATATGTCTGGCCAGATATATGTCTAAAATAAGGAAAAGCTATTAAACAACTCATTAGCTCTTTCTCAGACTCAACAAGGAGCTGTGTTCTTTTTTTGTTGGAGTTAACAAGGTTATCCTCATCATGAGGGATTTCCGAAGTAAAGCAGCAAGCTTCTGACAGGCTGCTGGAGGATCTGCCTGACTGGTCTGCTGTCTGACAAGCTTCTAGCAGGCCACAGCTGGAGCTGACTGGTTAACTGACTGCATGCTGGGGGGTTGCCTGCTGGCTAACAGAATGTCAGAAAAGTCTGCGGTGTGGCTCCCTATTGTGCTGTAACGCACAATCAATGTTAGATTATCTTGCCGTGTGATCTATAAATGGGTCAAGCTTGTGGCAATTATCTTGCTACAACCTCATTGTGCAATCTTTATCTGATCAAAGTAAGGGTTAGGGTAAATACTACACGATTTGCATGCAACCACAACTAAGAAACTTTGATCTTGTTTTGTTTGATTCTCAATAAAACATTACATAAAGATGTAGTAATGTAATATCAGAGACATATTAACAAAGAATGGATGAGAATGTATTAACAATAACGGAAAGTTAAAAGAATACTGCATGAGGTTGGTGTTGCCTTGGAGCAGTTAAAGTTGCCTGAAACTTAAGTGAAATAACTTGGGTACTTATATTAGACTTTTTTTTTTTTTTTTCGTGCATTAAGCAGTACTTCCTAACACCTGTTAAATCACTATGATGTCTTGAAACCCTGGATTTCGATGTTAGTAATTCACCATTCATACAGTCTGTACAACTGGATTCGTTTTTCAATCAAACAATATATGACGACTAACATTATATATTTTCCCTTCAATTGTGCATACTTTTAAAGAGGCAGTGGGTGTTTCTCAATGTCAAGGAAGGATGCTCCAGAGCCATTATTTCAAGGATGCTACGTCATTGAGTCCCGCCGAAGGACTGTTCCAATGTCCAGGCTCCTTGGAATTCTACCGAGCCCGGCATCCTTCGTAGCGAGACATTTTGAGGCTGCAGTACCGGCAAGGTGCCGGTACTCAGTAAAATGCCGGTACTCAGCCGCCGCCGGCCGGCGGCATCTCATGACGCATCTCATAGCGCATCTCATGGCGCATCTCATGGCGCATCTCATGGCGCATCTCATGGCGCATCTCATGACGCATCTCACTATTATTTAACAACTCTTTTTATTGGGTTCTTTTATTTAGGGTTGAGTCAGAATAAGTGAGAAATGAATTTAACTTCTGTTAGACAGCTATCACACTGAATACATATTTACTGTGAATGTATGCAAAAATGTTTAACAGAAGTTAAATTAATTTCTCACTTATTCTGACAATGTACTTAACCCCAAATAAAAGAACCCAATAAAAATAGTTGTTAAATAATAGTGAAGTCACGTTGTAATAACAATAACTCATCTCTCTCGAGTTTTATTTTTGAGCTTTGCCAAAAGCCGCTGTGTCAAGTGTCCTACTTGGGTTGCCGTCCGGAGTTGTCCAATATGGCGGACCATCTCGCACATGCGCACTGCAGATCGGGCAGAGCTGCTGATCGGGTAGTGACAGTGACAACCTCTTCTGCTCTAGTCTATCGCTGGGGCGCGTCATAGATGCATCATGAGATGCCGCCGGCAAGGTGCCGGTACTCAGTAAAATGCTGGTGCCACATGGGTAAAAATCTGAAGTGCCGGTGCTGTGTACCGGTGAGTACCGGCCCAATTTAAGCACTGCCCTAACTATAAGCTTTATCAAAAAGGAAGGTCTTAAGCGCACTCTTAAAAACGGATAGGGTGTCTGCCGCCCGAACACAAACTGGAAGCTGATTCCACAAAAGTGGAGCTCGATAAGAAAAGGCTCTGGCTCCCATTGTACTTTTAAAAAATCTAGGAACAACTAACAACCCTACATTCTTGGAACACAATGCCCTTGGGCCTAGTAGGGCAGTAGGGTATAATGAGTTATTTAAGGTAAGATGGCGCCTGCCCATTAAGGGCTTTGTAGGCGAGAAGAAGAATTTTAAATTCTATCCTGTGTTCTATAGGGAGCCAGTGTAAGGCAGCCAGAACAGGAGTAATGTGGTCCCTTTTCCGAACTCTGGTTAATACACGTGCTGCAGCATTTTGAATCAGCTGAAGCGACTTAACTGACTTCTTGGTACACTCTGATAATAAAGAGTTACAATAATACAGCCTTGAAGTAACAAATGCATGGACTAGTTTCTCTGCATCGTTTTGAGGCAAGATATGCCTGATTTTTGCTATGTTACGTAGATGAAAAAAGGCGGTCCTTGAGATTGATTTTATGTGGGTGTTAAAGGATCAATCCTGATCAAATATAACACCAAGATTCCTTACAGTCTCACTGGAGGCCAAATTAATGCCATCCATAGTTAATATCTTTAGATAGTTTGTTTCGTAGAGTCTTTGGGCCGAGTACAATAACTTCAGTTTTGGCCGTGTTTAACATCAAAAAGTGTAAGGTCATCCACGTTTTTAAGCCCTTGAGGCCGTTTTGAATTTTATTTAGATGATTGGTTTCATCAGGCTTGATGGATAAATATAGTTGAGTATCATCCGCATAACAATGAAAATGAACAGAGTGATTCCTTATAATATTGCCTAAGGGAAGCATATATAATGTGAACAAAATAGGTTCAAGCACTGATCCATGTGGCACTCCATGGCTAACTTTGGTTTGCATGGAAGATTCATCGTTGACACACACAAACTGTGGCCAATTATTTTCATTGCATTTACAGACCCTTGTAACTCTCTGACTCTGATTGTAGAACCACGCTAAGAAAAAAGCAGATAGCAACACCGATACAAACTGACAACAAATCTTTGCTGAGCCTAAAAATAATCATAAATAACATAATGAAAATAAATATATTGCAATGCCCAAAACAGAAGCATCCAACAGTCTCTAATCCTTGGATATTACATGTCATTGCATACATGCACGGAGCACCCGTAGCGGGGAGATCATCATATCATTCTGTCTTGTATGTATTGCATAACAACAACAAAATGGCTCGTTCGCGGGCGACACATCACTATCTACAACTCTCCCAAGGACCATTTGCGTGTTTATTTGTTATACTTACACTTATTTATAGTTACATTTCCTTGATAGTTATTTCTCTGTTTTTCCAAGCATTGTCCCTTATTTTTGAGTAAAAAATGTGGGCCTAGGCTGCAGTTACTTTACTAGTATTAGTTCACTGATCCTCCTGGATGAGTGTGGTTTATATCAGGGGTTCCCAACCCCCGGTACCGGGCCGCGGAGGTGTTACTGCCGGGCCGCGAAATAGCTGAGTTTATCGTAATATTTGCAGAATTATAAATATATAAATATATTTTTTTCGCGCCTATACCAGTCATATTATTTCATCCAAAACATACAAAATAAATCAAAATTGGTTAGCATAAGGTCTCAGCCTCTCGTGCGCAGAGAAAGTTACCGGTGCGCCAATAGGAAGTGGAGCACACAGGAGACAACCGTTTCAACGCAGACTGTTATGTTTATGTGGGGAAATGGCAGTGCATACATTATTTGAGATATATTTGGAACTCGGACTTCATTTTATGGACATTGCGGCCAGGGGTGTAGAGCTATTTTTTTATTTGTAAAACCTCCTTCACTTCAAGAAATGGCTGCAGCATCAGGAGGCAGCCTCTGAGAAGTGCAGCACCAGCGCGACACACCGCCTTCACTGTGTTCCCCACTGCAGGCTGCTACGTTTCAACCACACACACCTCTACACACACACATCGAACGGCCCGATTATTCCCCCTATTACTCGTTGTATGAAGGAAATGTCTGGTCACAAAGGCGCATGATGTGTATGTGCTCTGCTCAGCTCCGCTGTGTGTGTGTATGTTCACTTCAGTGTGTTTGTATGTGTCCAACAACGGCATTTGTTTTCAAATTACCATGAACAGTAATTTACACACATCTGGCCAACTCCATAGGTGGGTGTTCCCAAAAGCAGTTAGTTTAATCTTAATCTCGATGTAGTGCTAAATGCTGTCGGAGTGCACCGGAACGGAACGAACGCCCCGGTATGACGTTATTATGGCTGGTAAACAGGGGTCTCACTGACATTTCAGTTATATCAATATGTGTACAGTGGTCCTAATTTGTTTTAATTGTATCCTGGTTTTAAACTTTGTTAATATGTTTTGGATGCATATTGTTCTATTATTTGTTCAGGCTGTTACATACAATTAGCCACTGTTGCCACCTATATTAGGCTATATTATATTATATATTATATTAATATTTGTAAAGCGGTCCTAATTTTTTGTTTTAATTGTATCCTGGTTTTAAACGTTGTTAATATGTTTTGGATGCATATTGGTATTTCTTCAGGCTGTTAAATAATTAGCCTCTGTTGTCTGTTGTCCTCTGCTGGTGAGTAAATATTAAAATCAGTTAAAATTGACAACCGGTCCGCGAATTTTTTTTAATGTATCTGCCGGTCCTTGGCACAATAAAGGTTGGGAACCCCTGGTTTATATCATTAATCATATCAGTGACCTTCCGAGCAGCTAGTAAAAACTGCTGCAACAGTGAACTGGTAGCTTGTTTGTGTTTACATGCAGGTCACACTCAGTTGCTGACCTTTCATTTTATATATCTTAGACCACAGTGAAAATATTGCGTTGTACAGGGGAGTACTACAACATGGGTGTGTTTGTGTCAGACTGTCTTCCTTATCACTTAAACGTATTACTCAACTACCCCAGCTTCTACAGAATTGTGGAAACATTTTCTGCAAAACATGCTGATTCTTATACTCTTCAGTGCAATAATGTCCGACTCTTCTAACTTTTCCGTTGACTTTACTCATGCGATATCAGAGAAAAGGGGAAATAAAGATCTTTTATCTGGAACCATTGCAAGAGCAGAATACATTCTGTCTAGATTTTTGTATTTCGCCCCTCCTCCGACGTAAGGAATGGCCTAAAAAAATATATGTAAGTCTGGCTATCACGAAGCAGGTTGAAGGGAAACATTTATCAGTGGCAGAGAAAATGAGGTGCTGATGCAGGAGAGTAGTTTGACAGCTGATCTGCCAGCTTTAAAAGAGAACTTCGACGTACTCGCAGCATGAAAGAGGAAACATTAACTGATTAGCAATAAACAGCTAATGCTGATGGCTGATGATTTTGCAGGTTTAAGTCATAGTCCAGGCTATTTTACTTAGGATATCATAGACTGATATCATAAGTTCGAGGAACTATCACTGTAACACTTTATTTTGATAGTCCATAGTTAACACTCTATAAGTCATCAGTTGACATTCAACAACACTGTTTCAACGGACAAGTAACATGCAGTTAACTAACTGCCAGTAGAATATAAGGAAGGAACTGACTTTTTTCCAAATAAAGAGGAAGACATTTGTTTTCCACAGATGATGTCACTGATGATAAACCACCCACACATGCTACTTCAGCAGAATATTAATCATTTATTGACATAACCCTTATTACACCCATCATGACATTATGCAACATAGTGGAGGAAATAAGTATTTGACTCTTAGCAGATGTTGTAAGTTTGCCCACTTAAAAATAAATTAGCAGTCTATAATTGTAATGGTAGGTTTATTTTTAACAGTGAGAGTAAGAATATCAAAAAGAAAATCCATAAATGTACATTAAATACAAGATAAACATTTATTTGCATTTAACTGTGGGAAATAAATATTTGATCCCCTTGCAAAACATGTGTTAGTACTTGATGGAGAAACCCTTGTTGGACAGTACAGAGGTCAGACGCTTCTTGTAGTTGGTCACCAGGTTTGTGCACACCTCAGGAAGGATTTTGGTCCACTCCTCTCTGAAGATCCTCTCCAAATCCTGAAGGTTTTGAGGCTGATGCTTGGCGTCTCGAAGCTTCAGCTCCCTCCACAGATTTTCTATGGGATTAAGGTCTGGAAACTGGCTAGGCTACTCCATCACCTACATTTGCTTTTTCTTTAGCCACTCCTGTGTTGCCTTGGCCGTATGTTAAGGGTCATTGTCCTGATGGAAGACCCATCCATGACCCATGTTCAGTGTCCTGGCTGAGGGAAGGAGGTTATCAACCAAGATTTTACGGTACATGGTACATCCTCTCCTTGATGCAGGGAAGTTGTCCTGTGCCCTTAGCAGAGAAACACCTCCAAAGCATAATGTTTCCACCTCCATGCTTGACGGTGGGGATGGTGTTCTTGGGGCTATAGTCAGCATTTCTCTTCCTCCAAACACGGCATGTCGAGTTAATAGAAGATACAAATAAACATAAGATTGAAATATGGACATAATCATTACAAATATACTACCAGGCAGCTTTTTACTTGACACTAAAGACTACATGGAAACATACCATTACATATATGGTCATTGTTGAATGTATTCAATGTTCTCTTCACTATCAATAATCTGTACGGGAAATGGAGACTTGTAGGAGAAAACAGAAATTGACCAAGTTGACCAATAACAGTTCTCCACGGGGTATTTCTGCATAGCCATAGCCACAATGTGTATTTACATTTCAGATGATAAAATCATCTAAGGTATGACAGAACTATAAATCCATCTCAACCGTTGATACATTTGTAGGGCAGTAGAGCAGAAGTAAGGAGGGGGTGGTGAGACATTTTTGTTGTGGGAGGATGGGCCTGATGTTTTTTTTTCTTTTTTTCTCTGTAGCTCAACTAAGCTACATTGACTTTTTTTTGTTGTTGCTATCATTAGCAAATACATAGGTAACAAGAGCTTCTATTTAAACGGGCCATTGACCACAACTGTACAAATCAATTTCAACGGTTTGAGAACAGTGAATATAGTTAAATTAATAACCAAAATACAAATATAGATCAAAAACAGTAAATGTTTTAAAAATAATTTGCTGGTGCTGAGAAACAAAAGGCTTTGCCATTCCTAAACCTCGTTTTGCGTACTTTTTGTAGACACATTGCTTCTGCTGTGTAGACTGACAGAAACATGCCTCTTCAACCCAGGAAAACGTTTCACCAGCAGCTGTTTGAAATGGTTCTGAAACTTTTTCCCAACAAATGTGTAAAAGATAGGACTGATGCAAAAGTCAAAGTAGGCAATAGTACGTGTGATTTCAAGATAACTATGTATGATATCCGCGGTCTCACCGTCGGCTTGATCATACATCAACCATACAATGTTGTATGGAGTCCAGCAAGAAAAGAAAAACAGGACAATGAAAAATATCAACCTGACAGTTTTGAACTTGGTAATTATCTTGGTCGTGTGACAACCCTGTGGTTGTCCACCTGGTGGTGCTGCTGTAACCTGTGTGTTTGTTGTAATCAGCAGTGATGGGACCCACCTGTGGCACTTGATTCCAGGATATAAGAGGGCTGCAGAACAGGCTCTCGCTCTCTCTCAGCTGCCCTGCTCGGTGCAGCAGGACACCGCTCCTCTGTTCTGTTTTATTGTTGTTGTAACCACTGTGTTGGATAAATAAATGATTGTTTTGGGCAACTCCGGTGTGGAACTGTTGTACTTATGTTACAAGCAGAGCCAGCTTGTAACATATGGGGGCTCGTCCGATCCAAGAGCCAGGTGATAGTTGTTTACTTGATTTGTTTGCCTTGATTGTGTAGACAGTTTGTTCCTGGTGTAGGGCATTATGGAGTAGCTTTTGAATTACCTTTCCTGATAGGCATAAGCACCTAGTTTTCAGCCAAGAGAGCAGAGACAGTTGCACAGTTAGCTGCAAAAGAGCTGAAATTGATATGGAAGCTGCTATTGAAGCTCAACGTCAACAATTGAAGAAACTTGAAAATCAAAGAGACCTTGATGTCATTCAGGCAAAGTTAAATGTGTATACCGAAGAAGAGAGAAAGGAAAGGAGTGAGAGGTGTAGTCCTGTATACAGCCAATTGAATGATGCTAATCCATCTTCTCCTCACTCTGGAAGTCAAGAAATGACAAAAAATGAGGCACATTTAGTACAGGCGTTGCAAGAAGCAATGGCTGTCACCCGACTTCCAGTCCCAGAAGCCACTGTATTCTTTGGTGATCCATTGAAGTTCACTGAGTGGAGCGCAAGCTTTAAAGCTCTAATAGAAAGGCGATGCTCTAACCCTGCAGATAGGCTGTTCTACCTGCAAAAGTACGTAGCAGGGGGGGCGAAATCTGCCCTTGAAGGTAGCTTCTACAGAAAAGATGAGGAGGCCTATGAACAAGCATGGGATAGGCTGAATGCCAGATACGGTCATTCCTTTTGTGCAGCGAGCCTTCAGAGAGAAACTCAACGGATGGCCAAAGATTGGGGGAAAGGAATATCTCAAGTTGAGAGAATTTAGTGATTTCCTCCAAACATGCAGCAACGCTATGCCTCACGTTAAGGGCCTACAAGTTCTTAACGACTGTGAAGAGAATCAGAAGATGCTAGCCAACTTCCTGATTGGTTCACATCAAGGTGGAACCGTTATGTCACAGAACAGCTGGATTTAGGCAATGATATCCAAGTTTTGCAGAGTTTGCCAGGTTCATATCAAAGGAGGCCGTATAGCATGCAACCCAGTGTCATCACTATATGCTCTGAAACCCTCAGCAGAAATGCCTGTAAGAGAAGCAAAAGGGCCAAAAGCAAACACATTTGCCACCGACGTGGGGGATTCAGAAACACCTTGCATTGTAGCTAAAACCAACGTTGAAGAAACCAAGTCAGAAGATGCAGAGAAAGTGAAGAAAGGGAGCATGCTAACACAAAACACTGAGTGTTTTTGCTGTGGAGAAAAGCATTCCATATTCAAATGCCAAAAGCTAATGGATTGACTGTGGAGGAAAAGAGAAAATGCATACAAGAAAATAGGCTGTGTTTTGCATGCCTGAGAAAGGGACATGTCTCCAGAGACTGCAAGAACAGAGCTATGTGTGGCATATGCAAAAGGCAAAAGGGGTCATCCGACTCCTTTGCATGAAGAGCGTTCCTCAGCGGACAAACCCTACACACACAGCAGGTTTGAAGGAAATACATCCTCACTATCATGTTGTGTGAATGGAGGTGAAGGTGGGAGCACATCAATGATCGTGCCAGTGTGGATTTCATCATCTAACACTCCTAATTCTGAAACTCTGGTGTATGCCGTGTGTATGTTTCTGGAAGTGAAACGAGGCAGCAGAAAACAGAGGTCTGTGATGTATTTTGTGAAACAGAAGAACAGCTAAATAAATGCAAAGGCCTCCAAAGAAGAGCTCGCCTCTCTCTCCAGTCATTTAAGCTAAAGTGGGTTATTGAACCTGAAGCTTGTTGGCTTCTCTGCCCTCCTCGACTACGGTCTGGGAGCCGACAGGAAAGTTCAACACACCAGGGGCCATCCGCCCCTTTGTAGCATTATTTAAATGAGAGATGAGCAGATCGCCACTGGGCTTTCAACTAAAGACACAGCCACGCAAAAACTGCGGCATTTGTACAGCTCCTTATGGGTACTGCAATTAGTGAAGTGCTTTCCTCCGTGGTGAAACGATCAGCACTGCACCACGGAGGAAAGCGGCAGAAATTCACCTGGAGTTAAAGAGAGCGGGGCTGCGCTGCGTGCATGGCTTCCTTCTGCAGGGGAACGGGGAGACGCGCTCTGGCGGCGGTCTCATTCAGGATCCGAAAATACAATTTAAATATTTTGCACACTTATTCCACTTATTCCTAGTTGCCACTGGTTACGGTGCCGCGTGCCAGGGGTTAACGACCCCTGCTCTAGCCTGAACAACAATTTGGAAGTAGCTATTAACATTTCTTCAAGCAGTTTTCTTTGTAGGGCCCATTTTGGTTGCACAATTAAACGTAAAGCTCACGAACACAACAAAGTTGGAATAAAAACGTCTTATCCCAAAATGGAACGTTCTGTGAAGCATTTGAATGAACCATTGGCTTTGGGTAAGGTCTGCGCTTTACAAATGCCATTATGGTTCTTATATGACTTGGTTTGGAAAGTAAGAAAGCACGAGGAATTCAAGGTTAAACAGCAGAACGATTCATTCTATTCACTACTGTGAATACTGTGCAGGACATTCAAGTCAAGTTAGTCAAAGTCAACTTTATTGTCAATCTTCCAGTTTGTGTGTACAGACAGAGAGATCGAAATACTGTTTCCCACAATCCCGAATATAAAACCAAATGTATATTAAATATAACAAATGGATGTAAACATGTATATACAGTGGGGCAAAAAAGTATTTAGTCAGCCACCAATTGTGCAAGTTCTCCCACTTAAAAAGATGAGAGGCCTGTAATGTTCATCCTAGGAACACTTCAACTATGAGAGACAGGATGGGGGGAAAGAATCCAGGAAATCACATTGTAGGATTTGTAATGAATTAATTGGTCAATTCCTCAGTAAAATAAGTATTTGGTCACCTACAAACAAACAAGATTTCTGGCTCTCACAAACCTGTAACTTCTTCTTAAGAGCCTCCTCTGTCCTACACTCGTTAACTGTATTAATGGCACCTGTTTTAACTCATTATCAGTATAACAGACACCTGTCCACAACCTCAAACAGTCACACTCCAAACTCCACTATGGCCAAGACCAAAGAGCTGTCAAAGGACACCAGAACAAAATTGTAGACCTGCACCAGGCTGGGAAGACTGAATCTGCAATAGGTAAGCAGCTTGGTGTGAAGAAATCAACTGTGGGAGCAATTATTAGAAAATGGAAGACATACAAGACCACTGATAATCTCCCTCGATCTGGGGCTCCACGCAAGATCTCACCCCGTGGGGTCAAAATGATCACAAGAACGGTGAGCAAAAATCCCAGAACCACACGGGGGGACCTAGTCAATGACCTGCAGAGTGCTGGGACCAAAGTAACAAAGGCTACCATCAGTAACACACTACGCCGCCAGAGACTCAAATCCTGCAGTGCCAGACGTGTCCCCCTGCTTAAGCCAGTACATGTCCAGGCCCATCTGAAGTTTGCTAGAGAGCATTTAGATGATCCAGAAGAGGATTGGGAGAATATCATATGGTCAGCTGAAACCAAAATAGAACTTTTTGGTAAAAACTCAACTAGACGTGTTTGGAGGAGAAAGAATGCTGAGTTGCATCCAAAGAACACCATACCTACTGTGAAACATGGGGGTGGAAACATCATGCTTTGGGGCTGTTTTTCTGCAAAGGGACCAGGACGACTGATCCGTGTAAAGGAAAGAATGAATTGGGCCATGTATCGTGAGATTTTGAGTGACAACCTCCTTCCATCAGCAAGGGCATTGAAGATGAAATGTGGCTGGGTCTTTCAGCATGACAATGATCCCAAACACACACCGCCCGGGCAACGAAGGAGTGGCTTCGTAAGAAGCATTTCAAGGTCCTGGAGTGGCCTAGCCAGTCTCCAGATCTCAACCCCATAGAAAATCTTTGGAGGGAGTTGAAAGTCCGTGTTGCCCAGCGACAGCCCCAAAACATCACTGCTCTAGAGGAGATCTGCATGGAGGAATGGGCCAAAATACCAGCAACAGTGTGTGAAAACTTACAGAAAACTTTGACCTCTGTCATTGCCAACAAAGGGTATATAACAAAGTATTGAGATGAACTTTTGTTATTGACCAAATACTTATTTTCCACCATAATTTGCAAATAAATTCTTTAAAAATCAGACAATGTGATGTTCTGGATTTTTTTTTCTTTCTCATTTTGTCTCTCATAGTTGAGGTATACCTAGGATGAAAATTACAGGCTCTCATCTATTTAAGTGGGAGAGCTTGCACAATTGGTGGCTGACCAGTGGCGGCCGGCCCACAGGGGCGCCACCCCACCCTCTTCCCACATGTTTAAAGATCAAATGCAAAGCTTTTTGTATAATTGCCAGTACAATCGAAATCATATAGCTACAACACTACTATCTAATATTGCAGTATTAAAATCGGAGATAATATGAGTCTGGCAATGCACAATATTAATTTTGTTCAACCCCCAACACCAAGTCCGACGATTTATGTTCTCCGCCGCTCCTCCGCAAGATGGCGGCGCGTGACGTCAAATGTGCCAAACATATTTCCACCTGGCTTATCAATCACAGCGGCTTCCGCCGATAGTACAACTAGTTTCGTCTATCATGTCTGATTCTGAGTAGACTATAGACTAAAAGCTTTAGGAATCCAAACTATAACATATAATAAGTACCCTGTATCAAGATTGATGCAAAACAAGTGAAATTTGACCTTTTTAGAGAGGTTTAGAAAAATAAAGTCCAGGCGCTCTGAGTGAGCCTCTGAATTAGCCCCGAGCGAAAAATGCTCGCAGCGGCTCACAGTGGCTTCCGCCGATAGTACAACTTAGTTTCGTCTATCATGTCTGATTCTGAGTCGGAGGCCACCCAATATCTGGAGTATGTTGTCGACATCCAACCATATCTATACGAGCCTCTGATGTCGAAGAGGAAATACAAGGAAACGTCACCTGATATCACAGATGAAAGTGCTGATGGCGATGATTCAAGTTCGCCATCTGAGGAAGAGGCCGAGGGTGCTGAGAATTGGTGTAGATGTGGAAACTGCCAGACCATGCCTACAAGCCGAGAAAACAAGTGCTGCCACAACTATGGGAAAGTGAAGGAAGAGATGGGAGAAGAAGTCTGCATCACCGACTGTAGGACGTTCGACATTTTCCGTTATGAGTGGAGGAGCGATGAATGAGCTGCAGATAAACTACAATGCTAACAGTGAATTAGCCCAGAGCGATTCTGCTAACCTATCACTCCTAGCGCCCTTATTACTTATCCTAGCTCCACATCCAACACATTGTTTATGATCGTAAAGACACAGAATCTAACGGTGCCCACCTCTATAAGCAATAAAACTGCAATTCCGTTATCTGCGTTATCTGCTGTGCTCCGTGCGCTTTGAAATCTAATCAAAAGTTGTTTACCTCAATTCTTTGGCGTTTCTGCATCGCCCGGCTCTTTAGTTCTTTCAGTGGTTTCTTGTGCTGAAATATGGAGGGGACGGCTCCGGGTTTCAGCCTCCGACGTGCTATTAATGCTTCTGCACCAACAGACTTGATGATAGCAGGATCAACCTCGTATGCATCACACGTGAAGTGATCAGAACACAACCTGCTCCATTTAGTCGGTTGCCAGCCAACACGATTCACTAACAAAATCCATTTTTTGCGGATGATTTGGTCTTTGGGAAATACATGAAAAACTCTCCCAGATCCCGCACCGTTCGTACAACAAAAAGCACAACAATAACCCATGTTAATTCAGTTTTCTTGTCGAAAAACTTGTGACCGAGACTGCAGAGTCGGGATGTTTGGTCCAGAGACTGTTTGGCATGTATGACGTCACGCGCGCGGAGGCTGCTGGGGAGGTCATGTCAGAAATTCAGACGGCTTTGGGTCAAGTTTTGTATCAATAAAAAGCTTTTTTTCGGGTGTATTATCTCGATTTACATTTTTTTTTAAATACAGGCAGTCTTAAAAACAACATTTCTATACAAATGTAGCATATTTGGAAGCTTTGCATTTGATCTTTAATTGTCATTAAAAATAAAAAATATATATTTAAAAAAAATATATATTTTTATTTTTAATGAACAAGGTAAATATTATATAATTGGTATCAGTCAAATGTATAATCTACAATAAAATCTCGTTTAAAATTGTTTTACGATGTCTAAAGTTACTGATAAGTCACATGTGTCCTGCCTGGCCACAGCGTGTATCATTACCCTCTCTCGTCCGGGCGGTAGAAAGGAGCCCTCAGCCAGAGCAGCAGCAGCCAACAAGCTGACTGTTGCTATCTGTAAACTATGCTGCCGAAACATAATTTCAGCCAATCAGCGTCGTCAGATCTGATGCCCAAAGGGCGCCGTGTCAGCACCCTGGCCTGTGTGTTTGTGAGTTGTTTGGACTCGTATCCAAGGTGACGCTACAGTAGTTGTCTGCAGGTGGAGACTCCGGTGCTAGTGGATCACCGGAGCTGTAGATTAACATTTACATGCTTATTGTAGTTGTAAGGGCAATGCCTGTAGCACCATGGAGCATATGTGTGGGCTGGACCTGCATTTTACAGGAATGGAGTGAGCAGAGGGTGGAGTTGTCGATTCTTGTTCAGTTTTCATCTTCCTCACCCTCTCAAACTTTGAGTTGCGCGCGCTGCTAAAGAGACGCACTACCATGGAAACCAAACAATGGTGTAGCTGTATTAAAGTCCGAGTGGAAACAGTCGTGAGTAAATCTGATTTTGTCAGAAATCGGGAGAAATATGACCCCTGGAGGAAACCGGGGAGAGGGCAATGAAATCGGGAGGGTTGACAAGTAAGTACACACTACACACACTACACACACACACACACACACACACACACACACTACACACACACACACATGTTCGTATTAAGTCTCCTGATTTAAATGGGAATTAAATCATTTGAGTGTTGAGCACCAGTGTTCTGCAGTGTGTGGGGGCATACCTGTACTGTGCACAGTTTTGGAAGATTCATAAGCTAACCACACTGAAGATTATGGATTATCTCATATTTTAAGCCTCAATTTGTCCTCCCCCTCTAACATCACCAGATAATTTAAGGGGTCATTCTTCAAAAATGTCTTCCGGGGAAAGATCCCCCCGGAACCGTCTTAGTATGGTTTGGTCCCTATTTCCATAGCCCCAGCCCACAAATATTTTTCCACCAGCCGCCACTGTGGCTGACCTAATACTTTTTTGCCCCACACATATTCCACACAAAAACAACCTGTTTGGTAAGAAATTGAACACATAATAGAATTTAAAGCAAGTTTTGTTATTTAATAAAGTCAAAGCATTTAACAGAGTTAATCTATTTCATCTGAAAGGACAAAATCCAGCATAAGCAAATGATTACTAGATCTGACCACATGCAACAGAAAAATACAATCACTTTATATACTCAAAAGCAAGGAAAGGGGGAGGGTCTCAGCAGACAATTATATTAAAGGAAGTGTTGGACGGTTTGAAAGTTTGCATACATGGTAATTGCAAACCTAATATCAATCCTAACAATGGTCGAAGAGACAAGCTTTCTGTCTGTTCTAAGGAAGTGAAAATTAGAGGCTGAGAATGTGAATTCAAACGCGCAGCAACATTAAAACCAGAGAAGAAAGTTATATATATACTTAAATGAGACTTAATGATACATTTACTACAATAATTACTAATCAGAGTTTGCTTGTTAGAAATGAGAAAATAAATGCTATGCTGCAATGTCAATACTAGCTTAAATGACAATACAATTAATTTCCTCTATAGGGTCAAGGACAAGCAAAGAGTATTATTCTTTTTTCTTTTTTTCTTGTATACTCTATAATGTGCGATAACCAACCAACCTAGAGTGGTTTTACTCACCTTGCCGAAGTGAAGTAGAATAAACTTGTGATACCTTGTGTTAGGTGTGGTTTACAGTAACAAAGAAAGCGCACTTAAAGAACAGCCAGTACCACACATCAGTGAATGCAGCTTGACGAAAACGTACAACCAAAAAGGGCAGTGATGAAAGCTTTTCAGCCGGCTGTTGAGTAACCTTTCAGTGTCAATATACCAAAGATAATGATATCATTGCATTGCTATATATTTGTACAGTCTCAGCCAGCTCCTCTCCCCATTAGCCATTGTCCACCTTCCCTTAGCTGACTGTAATCTCCCTGCAGCGTCAGACAGCTTTTCTCTCAGCTCCCATGCAGCCACACTCACCCAGTGTCTGTGAACAGATCAGACAAAAAGCAAGGTGTCCTATACGCCTAGCCATTGCCAGCCCACTACTGAAGTCTTTAAGAGTTCTCACTATAACAAAAATTCCCTCCTCCACACAGCCATACAAAGTAAGGTCTGGCATTTTAACTCCTTAAAGATCTCCTGTCATGCTATTTTAAGGCATATATGATGGGTATCAAATATATACAGATATATAAAAAACATATCTATGATGGTTCATGCATTTTAGACATCCCTCATATCCCTCTTTTTCAGCCCTAAAAATGGCTGATTCTCTGCTGGCCCCGCCCCCTTTTGAGCATGCACTGTGAGTTCTGTGATGAGCAGGCTGTCTGATCTGCTCAGATGCAGCTACATACTTTCTTAATTAAACACCATATCATGTTCCAAACCACTTCAAGGATTATTTCTGAAACATTATGGAGCTAAAATGCTTCTTCTCTTGCGGGTTACAAGGTGAGTTCCTTTTTTTATTTCCTGCTTTTTTACACATACTCTCCCCAGTACAGGTTAGCTCTCAGGGTTAGCGATGCGTGCTAATGTAAACAAAGACCATATTACGTCGGTCAGTTTTCTGATAGGGCTGCGGGTGTAAAGCCAGCCCATATTTCAGATATTACGTCATATCGGAGCAAATCTGGATCAGCTCCGTTGTTCCCCCGTTTTGTAGAGATTTGGGTATGGGGGAAAAGGTTTTATTTACACTTTGTGAGTTCCCTGGCACACCAGGGGACACATATTTATGTATAAAATACATCAAAAAGTGCATTTAGCATGATAGGACACCTTAGTCTGGTTTTTGGTAAGTGCTGTGTCTCTTCTAACTTTATCAGTCTAAAGTAAGTATGACATTGTGCCAGCAAATATGTATGTGATGGCGGAATGTAAAAACAGTCCTAATATAGACAGCAAATGATGCTTGTCCATTCAGTTTGAGGGAGACAATACAACCAATTTTGGTACAGAAACTATTCACCAGCATATTACATCATGGGAGGTCAGATTTAATTGCTGATACAGAGTCTGACATGATACTATAAAAAGGTCTCCCAGTCAATGCTCATGCACCTGATATGAGTTGAGATACAAATGTATTCATTCTAAAATAAATATTTGCCAAATATACTTAGGATACATATAAACAGGGGTGCACATAACTTTTTTGCCCTGGTTCTCAAAGGAGCACCTTGAGATGTTGCTTGGCTCATCCTTAAAATGAAATAAACCGTAACTTTTGAGGGGGTCTTGACTTTATTTGCCAGACACACGCGCTGAACACACATGCAGAGGTGAACACAGAACACACAGCAGAGGTGAACACAAGACAACATTAGCACGACCAGTAATCCTACAAGCTGTCATCACTACCCTCCTGACTGTCCTCCTCACTGTCTTCCTCTCTGTCAGACATGGTAGCTTATGATGTAGGCCTACTTCTTTCTCTCTGGTTGAGTCTGCGATTAGCTGCTTGCATCCACAAGTCAACAGCTGGTTTTGGGTCGAAAGTCTCTGTTGTCATCTTAGACAAGTGGATGTAATCAAATAAGTATGTGAACATAACCAATAACCTACCATAGCCAATAACAAATGAATGTAACTTGTTGTTCATATCTTATTTTACCTTAACATTTATTTATTTATGCATTTTTTTTATCTCCAGTTGTAAAGGATATTTTTGGTTACTGTCCTATAGTATGCATTGGAATGATTTCAAACCTGTTTATCCCAATAATTATAAAGGAGTGCCTTGGAAATATGTGTTTACATAAATTGTGATCAAAACGTTTGAGACCCACTGAGATAACTTAGACTAAAGTGCACTATCTAAACACTGAGAGAGTCCTTTACCTCACTGAGCTGTAGTTATCAGCCTCTCAGTCTGACTGGAGAGGACTCTCCCTCCACATCATTGTAGAAACATCTTCTTCTTATATCCGTTAGAGCAGCTAGCACCAGATTCTAATAACAACTGCGCCAGAACCGGTGCACTCTCCCTCTCTCCCTCGCATTTTGGCTGTGAGCTGTGGGTGCCAGATAAGCCAACATCCCCCATTTTCATCACTTACAGCGCCCATCGTACGGGGCAAATGAAACGTGTAACCGGGGTGAAAAGGGTGTTACATTTACTTAATTATGAATGTTGTTAAATCAAGACTGAAAATTAGGATGAGCACCAACGGTCAAAAATGTTTTTTTCCCTTCCAGAACTGTCAGCGCATGGCCTCCACAGATCTGGCGCCCTAGGCGAACATCTATAACGCCAGTGCTACGGGCCGGCCCTGAGTTCATATGCAACTCGCAAATGTCTTCTCTCTCTCTCTCTCTCTTCTCTTTTCTCTTCTCTCTCTCTCTCTCTCTCTCTCTCTCCCTCTCTCAATGTTGGTACGCAAATGCACCTTTTTTCAAATGACCCGGTGCTCTTTTTTTGGCGGAGGTGCGCATGCGCACCTGCGCACCAGTTATGTGCAGCCCTGCATATAACATTACATACATTGCAGCAGAAGATAGGAAAGTGAAATAATACCTTACACTACTGGCAATCTGACAAACCTGTTTGAAACTCCTGAATTTGACGTGACACCATCTGCTATAGATATCAGCCAAGGGTAATTTTGGCCTGTCATTAAAATTTCTCAACAACAACTGGCAGCAGAACTTATGACCTGCCTTTCCCGATGTTTGTGTTTTTAACTAGCAAAAGAGGCCCCACATTTCTTGTTTTAATACTTATTCACGTGATAAATGTAAAGGAAGTACAAAGAAGAGAAGCAGCCGCAATGGCTTCTAGCTTGAACCTTCCCTATAAGCTCTTTATCTTGTAGTTATACACAAAAACAATGCTCCAAAATATGTATTTTCAAGACAAAATAAACATAAATAAATAGATTCTTGAAGAACATAACATCCAATCATATTTATGACATTGTGCAGGCCTAAACTGTAGTCTGACTTTCATTGTCTGCACTTCTTATGAATAAATCATACATCTTATAAAATGGTTACAAAAAAGATAATAGAATATTAATTGACTGTGTCAGTATATGATTTCATTCTGTTCTGAGACATTTACAACTAATTGGACATTGCATGATAATCATCCATACATTGATTTATAGTGATTCTAGTGGTATATCTTAATGTCAGCCTGTCCTCCTACAAAAAACGACCAAATAGGTCGATTGTTCAGCAGCTTATTATGACCCATAGTCACATTTTAAAGTGTAGGACCTCTAGTGGTCGTGTAAGAAACAACATGCTCCCGTTGATTGCAAACGCTCCGGAGGGTCGTTTATTCACAAATAAGTTTAACCCTCTCTGGAAAATCCTAAATTGTAGGATAGTTTGGCCATTAAAATGCTTTTTGATTAGATTTCTAGCGAGAAGTGTATATTGTACTTTTAGAATATACGTCCAGTGGATGTGTAGGATCTATAGTTTGATAGATATTACGAAGATGATTTGAGGTCCCGCCAGGAGAACACGTACTACGTCTTTACGCAGCGTCCATGTAAAGTTGGCGTCAACCCTCACAGGGTCAAAACAGTATTTCCGGTCTAGAAGTTTTCATAATAAAACCGGAAGTATTCCCCACACTGTCAAATGATTACACATTTGACAGTGTGTAATAATTTAATATCTGCATTACTCATCCACAAAAAAATCAGTGTATCCTTGTTAATTACACAATATTGATTGGTATACATTGTGTACAATGCTTTTGTGTTTTTAACCTTCGATTCGGAGAAACAAATAGTTTTTTCGGAGTTTAGACCCTACAGAGTTTCCGAAGACACTACACTACCCACCCAGAATCCTCAGCTATCGTTTGGGACTACAACATCCGCTTTCCTTTACAAACCCTGTGATTAGTCCTCAAGCTCTGTGATTGGATGTTGGAGTGGCAGTGCGACAAGGTTACGCCGAGCGTCAAACAGCTCTTTGAAATGGAATGTAACCACGGCAGACTATCCAAAACTGAACTTGAATTGGTACATTTATTTTAGTTACTTTGCAGATTCTGATTAATGATATGAAATATATACAACCCTTAAATCAGACTTTAGTTACACCTGAGTAAATGAGGAGTTGGAAAGGTAGTTTCTGAAGATGTTACAAATAACACACATCATACAATGCCATAATAACTTTGTATTATTAGTGTAGGACACTTATGTATGTATAACATCTGAAGATGTGTAGTTTTATTCATGTTTTCACATTGTACAGGATATTGCTATACATTTTCACAATATGTGAAATATTATAGCTGATAATGTATATATATATGATCTATATAGTGTAATATATCAGATATTAATGTGTATACACATTAATATCTGATATCTGATGTCTGTCTGTGATGTAAAATCACAGACAGAAAGGTATATCTGTCATTTAATGGTAAGCTATTGAAATTGCGATTCCATAGATCCATCACCCAAAACCCTTGACTATTCTCTCAACTCAGTATTTACATTATTTTATTCAAAGAAAATCAGTAATATCTTTAAAAACTACAAGTCCCTTTCTATCAGCTGTGCACCGTTATGGTGTAAATACAGCCTATTTACCAATTGGATCAAATATAAAAGTCAGCCGAATTAGTGTTGATACTGCAAGGCAACGTATTGTGTGAAAAGAAATGGAAGATGTTGTTTAATTGCTGATATATGTATGATCCACGTCACGTATTCAGTTTCGGCGGCATTTATTCCAGTTTATCCAAAGGTCTCTAATCAAGGCTCTATAAATAAAGAACTACGGCAGATATGTAATATTTAATGCAGCCGAACCGTGTATTACAATGCCGTTATGCGATGACTTCCAAAGAGCAAAGCAAGCACACTCGGAATAAAGTATTTTTTATTTTTAAAAAATGTTTTCGGATTTGGGTAGGTAGATGTTTTAGCCTATTAAAACCTCTGAAAAAATAAATGTGTCTCTCAGAAGCGAAAGGGAAAAACCTATAGGAAAAATACAAAAGCATTGTACACAATTTAAACCAATTAATGTCGTGTAATTAAGGATAAACTGATGTTTTTAGTGGATGAGTACTGCAGATATAGCTTTGAAATCATTTGACAGTGGGGGGAATACGGTTTTTATGAAAACTTTGAGACCGGAAATACTGTTTTCACCCTGTGAGGGTTGACGCTAACTTGACATGGACGCTGCCGTTACACGTTCTCCTGGCGAGACCTCAAATAATCTTCGTAATATCTATCTATAGATCCTACACATCCACTGGACGTGGATTGTGAAAGTACAATATACACTTCTCGCTAGAAATCGAATCAAAAAGTATTTTAATGGCCAAACCATCCTACAATTTCAGATTTTCCAGAGAGGGTTATTTGTGAATATACGACCCTCCGGAGCGTTTGCATTCAACGGGAGCACTACTGTAGATGTCGAAAACTTTAAAACGTGATTATAGGTCGTAATAAGGTCTTCAACAATCGACCTATTTGGTCGTATGAGTTGGAGGTCTTGTTGCTTAATGTTGGTCATACATTCCTGGTGACCAAAAGTTAAATTATAATATTGACTCCAGCATTAAAGTGGTGGGTGATATATTGAATATACCAAATGTATTGTGGCTTGTTCTTCATGGGATTGGACAATGTAATGACTATATCGAACAACTAACATGGGCAAGTGTGTATAGCGAATAAGCATGGCTGTTCACAAAGGGTGTGTGTTGAGGAGAAGCAGGGAACAGGAAAAGAGCCCGCAGAGAACAAAATAAGTTAGGTGCCAAAGTGAGTTTCGGTGTTGAGTGACGGAAGATGCCAGCCTCAGTCAAAACTAACCCCCACATTGTTTTGTGTCAAATGCAGGTTTGACAAAGATTCGCCTCAACAGCATGTTGCGGTGTTTCCTCTTGCTATTAAACTACCATATTTTCTGGAAAAGCATTTTTCCATGGCTGACACTGTTGCAAATGGTGTGCACTGTACATCTTCTGTAGCTTGCTTAAACCTTATGCTCTTAAACTTGAAAAAAGTTTTTATTTTTTATAAGGCTTTTCTGATAAAACATTTTTTTATTTATTTTCAACAATGCATAATTAATTTTGGCATTTAGAAGTGGAAAGCAAAACATCAGAATACAAATGAGACAATGGTCTGTACTGATTGTATGTACAAAGAGAAAAAATAATTACAAAAACACAAATAAACAATAACAACTGTGTGTTCTGTTATCTGTGTTGGTTATTCTCGCGTCCAGGAGAGAAGCTTTAAAAAAGGAGACTAATTGAGTCTCTGTGAAAGTTCAAATGGTTACTTTAATTAAAAATATGGCGCGGTAATGTTACAAACAGGAGAATGACCAGACAGAAAATAAAGGCTGCAGCTTCCTCTCCCAGTGGTGGCCGTGCAGAAGAGACCTCACAAGCCTTCGTCTTTCCCGCTTGCTGGCTGTTTGCTCCTCCTCTCTGGGAGCTGTAGTGACGTAGGGGACTTCCCCCCTCGTTCTTCTGTGTCCGATATCGCGTTAAACAGGATTTCGACATTTTACATTGATTGCTTACTTCCACATGCCTTTTCTCCTCCTTATCTCTTTCATAACTTTATATGTAATACATGTTAACGGCGTCAATAGCCACTTTAATGATACTAATGGACGGTAGTCCCGGATGTCGTCATGAAGGATTTTCAGAATAAAAGCTTGGTATTGAGAACTTCCGGTTTTTTCCAGAATAAAATAGCATTTAAACTGACGGTATGTTTAAGGTACATTATGCCATAAAACATTGATTTTAATTTCTAACAGTTCAAAGCATGTTAGTTAATTGTCTTGGCTTGCATCCATGAAATTCTGTTGGCTTTATTAGAGAGGCTATTGAGTCTGTGTAAAGTGTCAACCTATATGTATACACCTTATGCAATGTATTACAGTAAAAAAAAGAACTGTCTTCAAGAGAAAACTCAACAAGAACCAACATCAAAATGAACATGATCTTCGAGTCATATGCTATTTGACATTCTTTTATTGAAACTCTCAATCAGCCCACAGATAAATACATTAATTCAAAATTAATATATCATCAACAAATCATGATTTTTGTTTTCTGTTAAAAAACTTGGATATCAAAGACTATAGCCTATAGTGCATGAGAATTTAGATTGTTGTTAGTAAGCAGTACATTAAAAAGTTCAGGTTAATGACTGATAACACATTTGCAGACTGCCCATTAAACTGCAGGAAATGACAAGGAATTGACATGGTTTACATTTCTGGCAGTTTTCCAAGACAGGTGACAGTTGATCCCTGAGCCCAGTGCAGGGGAGGCTTAAACATGTAAATACAAATTATGTTACCTACACTAATCTGGATAGTTTAACTTACCAATGGTCCACAGGTTACACCGTTTTTTTTCGTTAGAAGGTACGAGCATTGTAATAGTCTCTTTGCTATCAATAATCCAGGTTTAGCATAATCAAAGCTTCAAATTATTTCTTAAATTCATTGCCTATGTAGCCTATGCTGTGATGAATTACCTAATTTACCTTTAGGAAAGGTCAGTAATGCTTTAAAAAAAAAATACAAACTACAAATGTTTTCAATTGGTTTATTTAATACTATACAACACTGGTCAATAACTTTTATTTTCATTGATAAAGAAATTGAAGGACTAACTAGTTGTTTATCTGGACTAGGAGACTGAACAGAATCTAATAGATCTAAAGATCTAAAACTCGGTTCAGAAGGACATGACCGCTACCATCAATGCTTTTTAAATGTTACCTGTTTGAATAGTCAAACTGAAAGGTCCCATGTCATGGCCATTTCTACTGATCATAATTCCATTGTTGAGGTATACTAAAATAGATTTATATTGTGCAATTTTCCAAACTCACATTGGTTTCTCATACAGCATCTCTGTAAAGTATGTGTATTCACCGGTATTCACTCTCTGTCCTAAACAGCTTGTGGGAGCCCCTCCCCCCCCCCCCCCCCCCTGTGAACCCAGCGTGCTCTGATTGGTCTGGACGTTGCGAGGCTCGCTGCTCAGTGAGCTGGCTTGCTGGTGTGGTTTCCGGGTCGGCGATACAGTGGGACAGCACGAAACTCATCCTGAGCACACACAAACACTCACAGCCGAAGTAAAAACAATAAGTGTGGCTTGATATTGAGTAAGAAAAAGGTTTATAAACGCTGTGAGAATGGGTCTGCGGAGAGCATTTCTCCGTGATCCCAACTCGTCTATTACCAACCAGGGAGCTCTATGCAAGTCAATGGGACTCCCTGTTAGTTGGAAATGTACGCTAAAGGCCCTGGTGTGTGAGGAGCTCCAGATTTGTCCATTTTGGTTCCCGGAAGAAACAAATGGAAAAAGAGAAATCTGCAACGAGGCGTTCTGGGGCAGCATAGACATGTATTTTCTGTGTTAGAGTTTTACCGTCTGTACTTTGAGGGTTTTTGACTCTGGAGACCGTTTACATGCATACAAACCTTCATAATACACAAGGGGTATAGTAATTTCCAAAGATGTATCTAACTTGAATGACAGTAGATTGACTCAGTTAATCGACTCAGTTTAGAAAAATAAACACATTGATAACAATTAAATATCAAAGGATTACATCAATCAGCTTAACAGTTAAAGAAAGAAAACATTTAGAAATTATGAAAAAGTTTAGATATACTATTGTAAATTTGGCTGAAAGTATAGAGGTATTGCTTATAAGCCATATCAACTGGTCCCATTTTATTCCTTTCTTGATGTGTTCCTAGCAAATGTGACAAAAACATGCTTGCCACAATTTACCACTGTTTTGCTCTCCACCATCCAGAAATGTGTGGCTCTCTTGCCACTTAACATTGTGTTACAGGGTTAGCCCTGTAATCTGATCCAATACAGCCACTTGCTGCTGCTGCTGCTGCTGCTGCTGCTGGAGTTCAGATTAATGGAAGCATTGAGACTGAATCAAGTTGTCCAGTTGTCAAACAAACTAAACAATGTGCTGAGAAATGCTAAAAGCATTGATCTGGAGTAAGATAAGATAAGATAAGATAGAGCTTTATTGTCTCCCTTAGGAGAAATGTGTCTTGGGCATCGAGATAATACACATAAAACATTCAGGTCAATCAGTCATAGATACAGAACAGAGATTACATATCACATGGCAAAGAAACAAACAAGAAACATACAGGTACAGCAAAACTATTACAAACACAATTAAAAGCCACACTTTTGAAATGAGGAAGTTTTTTAAATTCAAGGAACATAAACACTGTGGTTATTCTTTTACAATTCACATGTAAATTGTCCCGCATCAATTTACAAAAATATCAAATATGGATAAATCTGCAGCCGTAACTAGTCCCCAACAAATGACAATTTCATCAGATTTTGTTCATTTTTAACTACATTTTTGTATTTTTAAAGCTTATGTCAGTAGGAACGACAGGCTTCTGGTTTTTCGTCTAAGATAGGACCAGCCTTGTAATCTTTTCAAGGAATTTTTTGACAAAAAAAAATATACAACACCAGCCTTGTACTTTAAAACAAAGTAATCTGTTTAAGGGCAGATATATTACATTTCATTTTATGTTTGTACAAAAGTGTACTTTCAATATGTTCGAACTATGACTTAAGTTCTCCTTTTGACATTAGCTAGCAAACCTTTTTAATAGTCTTCGAGGCCAGAAAATCTGATCAGAATTTAAATAAGAACGGCATGAAGCGGTGTGAAATAATCTATTTGTGCCTCTTAGGTAATGTTTGCAAAAGCATTCTCTTGCAATTTATTCTGAATTTCATAATATGCATGAATTTGCTACCGGCTGTTCCTTCATTTCATACCGTGTGCCCCGCTGCATCAAAGGTTGCTTCCTATGGTTTCATATATAGATGATGAGAAGTCAAGTGGAGGTTCTGCTGAGGGCAGATGATGTTCTCATAAAATGATAATTCTTCCAAAAAGAGCCTTGAAATCATTTCTGCTGCTGCTGCATGAGTTTGTGAGTCAGTGCATGTCATGCGTTAGTAGGATATGCACTAGAGTGGCTCATGCATTGCGTGTTCCGCTGTCAGCTGTGGTGTTTGAAAAACATTGTGTGATCACAGCAGGGTTTGAGAGGGTGGGTAGCACAGCGAGGAAACAAAGTAGCCTCATTAATCCCTGTTGATAGAAGGTTAGCCATTGTAGCGCTGCAACAGAGATGCCTGAGCTGTTCTATCAGTTCACAGCACATAAGGAGCACACAAGCTCATAGAATCCTGATTAGACTTTCTCTCTATTCATTCTTTTGAGGTTTATGCTTCCTTTTTTCATATTATCTGAGTTGTGTGATGACATTCACCAAAAAAAAAATTGCAGCAGCAGCCTACTGAAGGATTTAGCTTTAAACGAGATTTCAATGAATTACAAAGAGAAATTCTTAAAAAAAAAATGTTCCCCAGGTACCTGATCTACAGCAATTAATGATAAGTCGCCAAGCAACTCGTGTAAAAAAACTCTTCAATGGACTTTTTCGTGATGCTATTCAACTATTATTTATTAATTCAAGGTCAGTCACATTTTTATACACTGCATTTCTCTCTGAACACTCTATGAACTATCTAGTGCAGTTTTATATACATCTTCGTAATCACATCACTAATGTTAATTAAATCCACAGATGAGATGGATGGATATCCTGTTGTTTAAAGGAGATCATGCTATATTTGAATCATATATTGTAGGGCCATACCTATATAAGTTATATTTATAAGTTTGTCAAAATACCAAACAGATCATGCATTTTTAGCCATGCCTCAATTTTGCTCTATTTTGCTCTCCTCCACCCCTGTCTTTGCATGCGCTGCAGCTGACCACGCCCCCCTGCAAAGGACAGGGTTGTGTTTTCTGACTCTTGGTGAGTTTCCTAACACACCGGGGACACATATGCATGTATAAAAAGACGTACGAAGGTGCATTTGCATGATCGGATCCCCTTTAAAATCATCTTAGGAGGGGGGTGGAAATGCCTTCTATCCAATGCAACCTCCTGATAAATATCCACAGTGATGATAGCTCAACTGTGGTTATGATTATTTTCAGCCCTTTCCTATTTGTGTTGCTGTTGCTGAGGTATCTGCCCCATCTAACTGATTTTTGGGCAATGCAACACATAGGGCTAAATTGTCACTTATCATGTCAATGCAATCACTTGAAAGTATGTATAAAGCTTGCCTTAAAAAAAACAATTCACAAATTGTAGTGCGGCGTTGCATTTCCTATTTATTTTTGGCAAACAGAACTTTTTTTCACGTATCTAAACTATTCATATTAACAAACATTTAATTATCTTGAATGATGTTCGGGACCTATAAGCTAAATGCTAGCAGAAATGGAAGTCCACAAGAGTTTACTAAAGAGATAAGCAGTTGTGGTACCGACGGCTTTTACCAGGCCAGCCTTATTTAGAGAGCTGAAACAATACTTTGTTTTCCATAATGATTTATTGCACCAGAGATATATTTATTACATCAGAAAAAAAAATCTGTTTTGCTTTTCTGGGCCATCTGCACGGTCTGATTATAAAAGACTGCTGCTGAAAAATAGAGAGGAGCTCATATTAGGTGACCTTACGTATCGGTAATAAATTACATTTCATGTTCCATTTAAAGTGCTCTTTATAAAGACCCATGAAATTATTTTTATTGCATATTGCGTCCTCATTCCGGAACGTTGCTGGGCCGCAGAATATGTTCTGACTTGAAATGTGCCCACTGTTTTGTTTTTAGACCCAGTTGTCTCATGCTTACAATGTTATGGAGGTAGGTTTGGGGAACAGAAAGCTAAAAGATAATCCATACATGTCCAGGTTCAGCTTGTGGTGGAAGGAGGTCCGCACAGCCATTTCCTCAGGACCGTTCAGGGGGAACAAAATACTTTTCTTGGCCATTTACATATGTAACCCCCCTCCCAAGCTGTTCTGGGTTGGCCTTGGGGTCTCCTCCCAGTTGCACGAGCTGGGAAACCTGTTTAATTCTGGTCATACATTTCTACTCCATGAACCATACAACATGCACATCACTTGCTTTGTCTCTTTGCGGTGCAGGGAATTAATTCCCTGGAAGATCCAATTCCAAAGCCAATTTCAGCACATGCCTCTATATTGATCTATTTTAAAAGAATCAACATTTTGGTCACAAGGACCTCTCTAAGGACATATCAACAACTATCAACTATCAGGACTTTATACATAATTCAACGTTTAAACAGTTTTGGTATTGTTATGGTCCAGAATGAATGATAGTCAGTGTTAATCTGGCTACTACACATTTTCATTCTGTACATATGAGGGGTAAAGGTTTAAATCAAACACTATAGGCAAATAGAAAGGTGAGAATACATGGACCAACTCCACACAACCAGCAAGAGGCAAGAAAAAGTATATCTGTTCTATAGAACAGTTGCCATGGTAAAAATAAGCTTTTAATAAAAACGCAGGGCATTTATTACAAATGTAGGGATTTGGCAGTAGATAGATATTTAGAAATGTCACATAAAGACCCTAAGATACAGGTCGTTATTCATTTAAAAATGTTTTGACAGTCTTCAGCAATTAACATGCTTCACGTTTCGGGGGCTTCCTTCCAGTTGTCTGCTAGTCTGGAAACTTGAATTCTCATAATTACATAACAGCATGCTGTTGGGGGATGTATCATATTTGCAAAATGCAGAGAAACTGACTGTCTTTGTGTGCATTATAAGCAAAAACAGTTGTCTGCAATTCAAAGGTTCAACGTTTGTGTTTTGCACCTGATGTCATCTATTTAACAATGTCACTTGAAGTATATTATGAATGCATTTTTATATTCTATAGGGATGATGCAGTTTAGTATAAGTTCCAAAACATCGCAATGACACAGAGAGATTTTCATTGTTATAACACATTTTCAAAACTGTTCTAGGAGGTTTCTTAATGTGATTTTCCTGTGATTTAATGTTTGATTTTCTGTAGTAGAGGAAAGTGGACCCGGCCCCCATGCGTGGTTGGTTCTCATGACACAAAGACATAGGCTATGCAGCATCTGTTGGATTGTGTTACATCCGTGATAAGTGGTGGAATTGGCTTGATGCCCATGGTGGGGGGCACCTCATCATAGGGCTGGCATCCTAAATATGCTGTGTGGTAACTGTCTGTAAATCAGAAGATTGTTTTGATCCATTTGGTTTTTGAAAGAGCTATCTAATATATGGTGTTGTCTTGTTTGATTATACACTGTTCTGAGAGATTTCCCTTTTAAAGTGTCAAACCACAGTTTGATCTTGGGTGATGGACTTTTTTTATTCAGCCGGTTGATAGACATTACTTATTTTGCATATGAATGAGTTGTCTTATCTTTAAAGTGAATTCTCCATATTAAAATAGACCAAATGTGTCTCAAGGTTTCCTAAACACCTTTAAACCCAGATTCAGATTAGATACAAGTGCTTGGTTAAAGCTTTACAATGAAGGCACCCTACCTTAAATCTATACACAATGTATGACCTATAACTACTATAGAAGGAAGCATTTACCTTACCTGCCTTTCTTGCTGACATACTTGAGGTCTCAACATAAGTGTATGTTGTGTCATTACTGTTGTGTCTATCAATATTTTACACACAAGTACTATATGTGCTAGTACATGGTTCTTTAGCAGCTGTATCATTGCTTGAAGAAGAAAAGGATGTAACCTTTGGGAGGAATTTGCTTCTTTCTTTTTGCACTCTTTAAAAGGGTCTTGTGGGAGCATTCGGCTGTTGAGGGGGCCGCAGGCGTTTGCCTGTTCGCCTGAAGGAACGAGATATACTATGCTGTAGAATGTAACCTTGTATGTGTTTGGAATGGAGGGTGGGCATTCTCTAGCTCTGAGCCAGCATGTTATGCCCTCACTGTGGAGAAGGCGCTGATTGAATGGAAAAAAAGGCTTCTTATGAATTTCATGAAACCTCTCCCTCTTTTAGTCTACCTCTCACACTCAGAGCTTGCTGACTTGATGACCTGTGGAGCCTACGCAATGAAGCTACAATATCTACCTTGATCTGGAGGATCTGTAATGTTCAGACACACCTCCTGTCTAATGCCCTGAGCTGACTCCCACTTCTGCTACAATATTTATCTCGCTGGAGTCTATTTGCCATTCATTTTGATCTTGAAAGACACAGTAATAAATAAATATATTTAGTGCATAATGCATGGAAACAGGAACGGGTGGCATGAAGACTGAACCCAACTCAAAGGGGTACTTGAAGAAGATGAGATAATAGAGCGTGCACAGATTTGCACACACCAACGCACACACAAACAATCGTACAAACACCCACACACACATTTATGCAGAAGTTCGGTGGCTGTAGCATCTTCAGTAGCTTGTGAAACGAGAGGATCAGCGACATACTGTGAGTTAGTGCCGCTCCCATAGGAAGGAGATCAAAGACCCCACAACCACACAAACACACACGCACAAACACACAATAATAAGAGCCTGCCTCACATTCGCATATCTAACTTCCACATGACAGAAATTAGCAAAAGATCTAGAACCTTTTATTTGAACTGGCTTGATCCAAAGTTCATTATATGTTTTGGAGAAGAATTGAAACATTTGCACTTTGTAAAAACACCACACTGGTTATTTTACATTTTTAAGCAATTTATATTTCATTTCCTAAATGTTTTGTTTATATACTAAATCAGGTTTGTTAATACTGTGGAAATATGTCATTCCATTATGGTTTATGTTGTCTAGCTTGATTTTATTACGCTCTATTTTGTACCAATAAACGTCTAGTCAGTCACGGTTGAGTTTAAAGCTAAAATAGTGCCCCCCCCCCTAAATGTTGATTGCTCAAATCATCAGTAAAATAATTTGTCAGTAAAGTTATTGCACTTTTGTTTAAGATTCTGTTTGTGCGTAGATGGCTCTGCTAAGATGATTCCCTATAGGTTGTATGTTCTGTGTTTAGATATGTTCCTGTTTTATTTTGATAGTCTTGTCCACCCCTCATGTGTCTAAAGTACGTTTCCTGCCTTGTCTGTTTTCCCGCTGTTGTGATTGTCTAATTGTCTTCACCTGGTGTTGTCTGTCTAGTATATATAGTTCTCGTCTTCCCCTGTCTCGTTGCCAGATTGTCTTGTGTGTTCCAAGCATTCCAGCGTTAAGATCATTTGTCATTGTCCATAGAGTTATCGTCCATAGAGAGTTAGATTAAGTAAGTAGTTTTTGTAGTTTTTGATAGTATAGGTTAGACAGTTTATTGAGTGTTTGTTTTGTTGCTTTATGTATTCAGTGTGTTGTTACCTGATTACATTAAAACGCTTTATTTTGATACTTTGTTTTTCTCTGCATCGTGCATTTGATTCCACACCTTTGTACAGCCTTAACAGATTCATCATTCAAGACAACAGTGCAGCACGCTAAAAACTTACAAACCGAGTCTTATCACAACATTACTTGACTACTGTGTTTAAAACAAAGAGGTGTGATGGAAACAGAAAGCAGAGCTGTCACTCTGTGTAAATATGATGTGTTTGTATCACAGATGATGTTTTCTATTATAGGAGTTGAGTGCATGTGTGGCCACTCTGAAAATGAACTTGAATATATCTGGGCGGGGGAGTGAATAATACATGTTTTAATATATATATAGATGTAATATAAAGCAATGTTGTATGTTTAAAAAATGGTTAAGAATTTGACATCTAGATTGTTTTTGTGGTGTACACATGAAGCAGCTGACCATTGATTAACTGAACAATAGCTTCAGGGATAACAAGCATGTGAATTACACACATTATTGTAAATAACAAATATATCTTTCCTGTCAAAGGGTTACACCTGTGGTTTCTGCTGCAGACAACATCTTTGAAAAAATATATATAAAAAATATATAATTTCTGACGGTCATTGTCCTTTTAAAATGGGCCCTATTATGCTTACTTTTAGATTCATTTAGTATTGTTTTGCCTCTACTGTGACAATGCTTACATGGTGTAATGTTCAAATCGTGCTTTATTGTTCTTATATTGCCTGTGCTATAGCAACCTCTTTCTATCTCTGACTCTGTCCCGCTTAGAGATGTCCTGCCCCTTATCATGTATGGTGTAGTGATGCATTTACAGACCCTTGTAACTTTCTGATACCACCCAATTAATGCACTGACTTGCTTGTAGAACCATGCACGCTACACAAGCAGATAGCAACACCTATAAAAACTTAAGCATAGACACTTAAAAAAAAAGGACAGCTACTGTATCGACATTTTTAAATTTGTATTTAAAGAAAAAAACAGAACAAAACAGCAGGGCTCTATTTCAGTATTAACTAAAGAAAAAAAGACAGCAACAGCTGACATCACATCTTTGCTGAGCCTTAAGATAATCATAAATAAATAACATAGTGAAAATAAATATATTGCAATGCTCAAAACAGCAGCATCCAACCGTCTCTAATCATAAACCAAACATAATAAAAATAAATGTATTACATGTGCAAAACAGCAGCATCCAACAGTCTTTAATCCTTGAATATTACATGTCAACTGCATTGCATGCACGGAGCACCCGTAGCGTGGGGATCATCATATAATTCTGTCTTGTATTACTTAACAAAAACAAATAAAACAAAAAAACGTCTCGTTCGCAGGCACGAGCCGGCTTCCCGTCATTCACTTAAAAGAGCCGGCTCAAAGAGCGACCGACACATCACTAGTAAGGTGTGTTGAAGAGCTAGCCAATAGAGGCGCAAGAGGTACATAGTGATGCCCCTTTGTCATGATACACTGTAAAACCCAACATTGTGTTAACCTGTTAACCCCTGAGCCTGTGTTTCAGGTCTCAGGCTCTATATCTTCAATTCTAAAAGGGTAAATTAATAATCTTTTTTCTCAAAGCAATGATAAACCTGTGAGTTGGATGTAGAAGAGTCAGAATCCATATAGAATGTATTTATTTTTTAAAAGTAAATTCAGAATGAATATAATAAAAAATGTAAATGATAGTGTCCGTCCAAAATAAAACCATTACTTATAGGCAAACCACCCTTGAATGATAGGATAGTAGACTAAAAGCTTTAGGAATCCAAACTATAACATATGATAAATACCCTGTATCAAGATTGATGTAAAACAAGTGACATTTGACATCCAACTGTTCAAGTAAAAAAAAGGGATCGGTTGGACAGAAACTGAAAGAGTTGATGCAGAGCATCAACTGGGTGGTAAGTAATACAACTTAGCAACGTTTTGTCACATATTGATGACGATATGGTACTACTTCAAAAGCCTTCTAAAATAATTAAAACAACCCTCAAAAAGATGGAAAAGGCCAAAATGTTTCATCTTGTGAGTTTGTCATTTAATCTCATCTTATCTTCTTTATTTCTATCATTAAACAACAGACGTGACTGAACAGCGCTTTGTTGTCCTCAAGGCATTCCGGTTGTTCTTGACGACGACTCCAGGGATTTCTTCAAGACATGCTTTGTAAGTACTTGGGACACAAAAAAAAAGTTTGATTTGCATTCATTGAAAAGTCATATCTCCTATTCACACAAACTTGGAACCAAAAGATTGAATTTGGTGTAATCAAAAATACTGTACACTAAATCCATGACCTGGGCCTCATTTATATAACGCCTTGCGTAGGATTCCCGTGGGAAGGTTGCTTACGTAGTACAAAGCAAAAAAAATAGGTAGGCTACAGACATTTTCCGACATTTTCCGATTCACAAAACATTGCGTACCGGCGAGGGAAGTGCCTACGCCTGTTTCCCTTTATAAATCACCAATCGACTAGAAATGCTGCGCAGCTTTGAGGGCTTCACGTAACGCTCATATTTGCCTATAAATATCTCCATTCAGAAAAAAAACTGGCATTTAAAAGGTTCTTCGACCTGCCGTCTTTGAAACGTGTATTACAATAAATCACGGTAAAATATGTTCATTTTTGTTGTAGTTGTAGCCCCCTTGCCAGCGATTCTCTCTGACCAATCAGCAGTCGAGAGTGTTAACCTCACTAGTTTAGCATATTCAGACCCGTTGTTGGCCCGGTAAGAACCTCGATTTTGGAGGGCCAGAAAAAAGGTGAAAAAGTAGCCCTGAGCCGTAATTAGCCCTGGCACGTAGCCCTAAGCCGTGCTACGTGCTGCAGTGGAAAAGCGCCATAAGTTAACTTAACTTACTTATTGTGAGGCAAAGAGTTTGCATACTTTTTTTAAGTTACCACAATTTATTAAGTTTTACAGTGTAGTTACAATTTATTCCAATCAAGGAGTTTTCAGGCAGGGTGTGGGAGAGAAACTCCCTCTTTGGGATTTAGCCTTTCGATACACAAAAACCTATAAAACCACTACAGGAAAGGTAAAACACCAAAAGGCGAAATAGTGCCTTTTTTGGGAACTTTTTTCAGCCGGGAAATAATTATATGAACTAGTGAGTATTTGCCACAGCGAACATAACTGCGGTACTTGAGGAATACATATAGTTTTTTGGGAATTAATAGTATTGACTTAAACATACATTTTAAGAAGCAATGCTCTACTTTCACTACAAAACACTAATACGGACTGAAAATTTGGCAAAAATGCTGTACTTACTGAACTTACTGTACAGCACTGGTATCAGTCTTGAAGTAGTATTCAAATCATGGAGTTAATTCTGCTCTATTGACTTGTATAGAGAGAAGAGAAATCCGTGTGCGTCTCATTTAAATACATATTTCATAGACACACTGTCTGTCAGTATACTGTTCACTGAACATTGTTAATACAGTACATTGCACTGAACATTAGCACATCACATTACAAAGTTCTAGATGCGCTAACATCCTTAAAGTTAAATTTATGTGCAAACACATTCAAATCCAACTTGCACGCCCATTTGCTTTAACCAATTGTTCTCTTTTGCATACACACACACAGTTGTGTCTTCAAGCTGAAATAGTGTATAACTAGTGTCTTGTTTGCCTATGATTAACAAACCCACTCATGTTCTATTTCTGCAATGCGTTAACCTTTGCAATCATAGCGTGTCCCTCAGACACAAACAGCTTTCCACTGACATAAGACCAATGCATACAACATACTTACCTCTTCCCACTTAGAAACGGGGTTTTTATGCGTCACACACATGACTTTTCCTTTCGTTGTGCAGTGCACACTAATGTAAGGCTACTGTTGTGGTAGACACATTTTAGTCTTGTAAAGGCACTGCATGACATCCTGTACACAAACTTAAGGAAGGATAGAAGTTGGTTTACTTGATAAAATAAGGGGAAATTAATGCAGTCAGAGGACACTTTGGCAGGACCAATTTGGTAGAGAAAACACAAAAACAAGAAACAGGTAAACACAAGAGAAAAATTGCAGATTCATTTTTAGTCACATAAACACAAAAGGTCTGAAACATGAAAAGGCAGAAGGAGTTGTAGAGAAACCTGTCTTGTATACAAAAGGTTATATTCCGTCAAGAAGTTGGCTAAGCCATGCAATGACATAGAATGAAAGGGTTCATCCTCAGAAGAACATGAATTTGCCTTTTCAATTATAGAGCAATGTATGTGCTAGCAAAGATTCACCAAAACCTTTTCACTCAGTCACTGGAATTCAATTATACGGCCATTACTTATTTGAAATATATTACCATGGACCAAAGGGTTGGTTCAATGAGGTTATATAATGTTGCATTCTTGCAGTGTCAAAAATGAGGATCATCCCAAAGTTAACAAAGTCTGAAATGAAGCAGTACAAACATTCTAATGTTTCTTTTCTTCGTATTTATTGGACTTCCGAGGTCCTTCTATAAGGCTTTATTAATCTCCTGTTTACAGGATGAAACTGCATACATAAAAGCAAACAACCAGAGTAGCTGCATTCAGTGACACAAGTAATGAAAGTAGTCTATACAAACATTACATAAGTTGACACTTTTCCAACCACTTGTAAGCAACTGCTATAATTGACCTTAGAAGATATGTATTAACACTCAAGGTCTTATAATCTTTCATTAATTCATCTAAGAGTAAGAATTGCCAAATATTGCACATGTTCAGGCCAGACTTGTATGCAGTATAGCCTCTGGTTAATTCCTACATCTTCTCATAGGATGTTTTCAGAAACCATTAATATACCAAAGGCAGTATAACAGGGCGTTGCATCACAGACAGGTATCTAATGTAGCAAGAATGCATGCCATTACTAAAGCAAGAAACGTTGGGTTACGCATGGTAACCCTTGTTATATAAGCACAGCGGAGCCCTCTACTGGACTCTATGGGTACTCCCCTGTATCCTATTCATGCACACATTCCTTCACTGGATGGGCATACCTGAATGCGCGCGCATCCATCGCATAAGAGGCGGCCTCGCCCCCTCACTGCTATCCCTTTACTTTCTCTTCAGCTGAGTAGCATAGGGCAGCAGTGCTCCCATGAGTAGAGGGCTCCGCTGTGCTTATATAACAAGGGTTACCATACGTAACCCAACGTTATATCTCTCACAGGCTCCGCCCTCTACTGGACTCTAAGGGTACAGGGGGCGGAGCCCGATGTATACCCGCTCTGCTGTCTACCTCCAGGCGGTTGAAGTGCTGAGTGACCGAGGCTATCGATCCAAAGAGCCCTCCCGTGGCAACGGGGCCCCAAGGAGATCATCTCGGTCCTTTTTAGCCAGGGCGGTCAAACCTAACCACACGTGACGCGACGCAACGCCACGCTCCCACCCCGCACCCCCGACGTGCAATACCGAACCCGCCCCCGCTACCCGCACATATTGCCAATTAGTTCCGCAACCCAACCCGAACCCGCATATATATGAGCAGTGAAAACGTGCAATTATTAACACATAAGCGTGAGGATGTTGGTTATTTTCCTCCATCTAGGATGACACCAAAAGCCTCCCAGACGTTGGATTTCGCTCTTGAGGAAGTGTTATTGAAAATGCTGTATTCTCCGCGAGAGAGCTTCACCTCAGCCATTTCGAATGTGACACGCTCAGCAGCAGATTGATGCGCTGCAGAGGTTATGATTATGTGCGGTCCCGCGGGGGAGAGGTCTGAGGATTTAAACATTAAACTAATTATTATTATTTTAATATATTTATTATGCAACACCCGCGACCCGACCCACATCATCTTTGTTTTACCCAGAACCGAACCCGGAAAAAAGCGTTAAAATACCACCCGCGAATCACTTTCGCGGGTACCCGACCCGATGCAGGACTCTGCGCCACGGTGGTCAGGGACATCACCCGACCGGATGCGGTAGCCATATTTATTATTCATCTGGCCCACGCAGCGGTCCGAATAATCACTCCCGTCCTCAGATGGGGGGCGGAAGCGTCCTGCTGAGGGGAAATCAGCGACACTCCCAACTAGGGTTGGGTTACCGAGAACCGGTTCCGGTTCGGAAACCGGTTCCAACATTTCGATTCCAACGGCATCATTTAGAAATGTGAATTTCGGTTCCGCTTTTCGATGCCTGAGGAAATGTTTTCTCACTGCTCTCCGTAGCCTATTGTATGACTGCGGCGGGGCGGGAAATGTAGCGTTGTACCTACACTTCCTACAGCGTAACCATGTTCGCCTAGGGTGCCAGATCTGTGGAGGCGCTGCGCTGACAGCTCTGGGAGGGAAAAAAATGTTTTGACCGTTGGTGCTCATCCTAATGTTCGGCCTTGATGTAACAACATTCATAATTAAGTAAATGTAACACCCTTTTCATCCCGGTTACACTTTTCATTTGCCCTGTACGATGGGCGCTGTAAGTGATGAAAATGGGGGATGTTGGCTTATCTGGCACCCGCAGCTCACAGCCAAAGTGCGAGTGAGCGAGCGAGGGAGAGAGGGAGAGAGGGAGAGAGGGAGAGAGGGAGGGTGCAACCGGTACGCGCGCTGTTGTTATTAGCATCTGGTGCTAACTGCTCTAACGGAAGAAGAAGATGTTTCTACAATAATGTGGAGGAGAGTCCTCTCCAGTCAGACTGAGAGGCTGATAACTACAGCTCAGTGAGGTAAAGGACTCTCTCAGTGTTTAGATAGTTCACTTTAGTCTAAGTTATCTCAGTGGGTCTTAAACGTTTTGATCACAATTTATGTAAACACATATTTCCAAGGCACTCCTTTATAATTATTGGGATAAAACAGGTTTGAAAATCATTCCAGTGTATACTATAGGACAGTAAACCAGACATATTGTGTTAAACTGGAGAGATACGAAAATATGCATAAATAAAATAGTAAAATAAGATATGAATGAACAACAAAAATAAAATACGTTACATGTATTTGTTATTGGCTATGGTAGGTTATTGGTTATGTTCACATACTTATTTAATTATTAAAATGTAAACCGATCTTTTTCATATGGATGTTTAGAGTTGTACCCCCTAGATCTAGTCTCTAGTAATTCTGCTTAAAGTGCACCAGATTGAAGCATTTTACTTTAAAATGTTCAAACATTTCTTCCCGGTATGCCTGAGAAGGCAGATATGCTTGTTTTTCTCAACAAGAACTGTTCTTTAAAAGTTGGACTGTTGCACTGTTTGTAGCTTTAGTGGTTCTCAGGTTACAGTTACATAGCAGTGAATATAAACAGACTGATTAATCTGAATATTACTGTAAACTAACCTGTGTAAAAGTTTCTCGAATAAATGTAATTTTTTTGGTGGAAGAAGCATGTATAATTGTTTTACCCTGCCCCTCAAAGAATCGGAATTGAGAACCGTTAAGAACCGGAATCGAAAAGTAGAATCGGAATCAGAATCGTGGAAATTCAAACGATACCCAACCCTACTCCCAACACACCAGATGATTGGCCGCCGCCGCCATCTGCACCCCGAGCTTGAATATCTTATCCAGATACTGGATGGAGGCAGGTTAGCCGCCGCGTGGTCAAACCCCTGACACTCAATACACCGAGTATGGGGATCATCACTCCCGATAGAACCCGGACACGAAGGACACGGGCGCTCTTTAGGTGAGTCCATATTCATTCGTTGTCAAAAGAAAACTCTTTCTTGCTCTTTCTGTCCGTCTCTCTTCACTCAGTTACTCGAAAGCTGCTTAGCTGAAGAGAAAGGGATAGCATAGCAGTGAGGGGGCGAGGCCGCCTCTTATGCGATGGCACATTCAAGTAGGCCGCCCAGGTGCCGGCTACGTCTATGGAAGTCTCAGTGAAGGAATGCGTGCATGAATAAGTTACATAGACCCATAGAGTCCAGTAGAGGGCGGAGCCTGTGAGAGATATAACCCAAATAAGACAATTCAACAAGTCTCCTTTCACTGCAGCCACAGCTGTGCCACATACATCATCTCTAGCAGAAGCATCAATATTTACTTAAAATGACAAGATAAAAAACAGATTATCTTAGTTTTTTTCAATTCCAATAATAAGTCCTGTTCTTTCGCCATGGAGGCTAATGCTGAAAGTCAAGTCTGTCCAGTCGTATTTCTGGCAAAAACCATTGTGGAGCTCATTTTCCCTGCACACTTGTTCGTTAAGCTGTAGATCGACTTGGTTAGACAAGTTTGTAAACCTGTATGGCTCCGAACACCAAGTCGATCAGTTGCTCCTCGGAGGCTATGAGCCAAGGGTACCGATCATAGTTGGTGAATTGAAAGTGGCGGACAAACCCTTTCTCTGACTGCGACAGGCTTGCTACCTTCACCAAATGTTCCCATCAGCCATTGCGGGTTGAAAAAACAGATATTTTATCTTGTGTAGGCTGCTAAGGATGCTACAGATGCCATTTGCTAGCAGATTGCTACACATGCTGAAAGGTAAATGGACTGTACTTATATACTACTAGTCATTCACACATTGACACCTTATTCATGCAGAGCCGTACCACTTGCTCTAGGGAAGCTATAACATTCATACACATTAACATACCATTGGCCATGCCATCGGGAGCAACTCAGGGTTAAGTATCTTGCCCAAGGATTCATGAAAATGTTGACTGCACAGGATCGAACCCACAACCTTCAGGTTGAAAGACAACTGCACTCTCTTGCAGCCACAGTCACTAGTGTTTGCAAACGCTGACAATCAAATCAACTGACGTGGAAATGCGAACGTCATCGTACGCCTGCTAGATGGCCCTGTGTTGCCAACTCGAAATCTGATTAGTCAATGGAACAGTTTCATTGCTATTTATTTTAAGCTACGAGCACCCACACCGTTGATTCTGAAGTCCTCATGGCAGATTTATTTGACCCAGCAACACATTCTGACTTAAAGTAGAAAAGGTCTTTCTGGCCCTGACGGTCCACCTCTGAAACTGAGCAAGGCTAGTAGCTAACAATGGAACAGTGCAAACAATATAAAGAGCGCTGACAACACTGTTAACCTGAGATGGAACCGGAGGATTGTCAATGTGCGTCCAAAACAACATTTTCCAAATGTGCTTACAGAAACACCTTTATGGTTCTTACCATTACAAGTTTTAAACATTCACTTGAAAAGTGAACCTACCATTCTGAAGTAGCACAATCCTGGTTGAAGTTCATATTTTTCTGAATTGGCTGGTGGGGTGTGTAGACAAACATGACAAACGTCAGGATTCCAATGAGCCAAAAATGAATATTTACTCTTGTCAGTTTTGAGAACAACAACACAACTGTAATCTTTGCTGTGAGATGGAGCACTGAATTACATCAGTGCTGGAAGCTGGCCATCACAATGCAGCTGTTCCATTTTTCACAGCGAAACATGCAGACAACAGCTTTGAGAGGAAATGGAGTGGATAGGAAAATAAAAAGAGAGAGATTTCCCTTGTGATCACAAAACCTGTAATAGTGCATATCCCTCGTCTTTACATATGGCAGCTCAAACAACCCACAAAGCTGTCTCTTTCCCAGCTCAATTTTCCTGGAACCCTAACTGAAAATCATTAACTAAAAAGGCTGTATTATGCGGAACTCATTTATAGCTACATTTTGTTGAGTAAATGCACCATAGCAATGGAATAGCCTACTCCATCTACACAGCAGGTTAAAAGGAATCATTGAAAAGTTATTGCATTTAATTTAACATGGTGCTATGAATGATTTATTTGAAAGGAGCCCTATTTTCTGAATGCCAAACAACAGGAGTAGGGGTTACAGGCAACATTTTGTCCATTAGTCACCATACAAGTGTGAAAAAAAGGAGATTCATTTTAGTGGCGGTAATGAAATCAGAGCCTCTCGACAGACACATTTATTTTGAGCTTTTTAAAATGTAAGAGAGATAGATGGTTTACTGTGTCTAAAATAATTGCCCTGAATTATGAGAGTTAATTACGTTAAAGCGGGGTGTGTTTTCAACCATCACACTTGGACCTTGTTGCAATTATAAAGGATGGAGCTTCTCCACACCTCAGTGGCAGATTTACTTCAGGGTAGCTGGTGCAAAACCTAAACTCCCACACACACACACACACACACACACACACACGCACGCACACACACACAGAAAATAGACCAGCACCAAGTCTATGCAATTAAAACCAAGGCTGACTAGATGCTGGTTCCAGGACAAGTTTATGTTTTGAGGAGAAAAACTAAGTTCTCTTGCTGAAAAATAATAACAAAGTTATAATATTATGGTCTTCTTGGCCATTACCACTTATTTTATAAGACTTGGGGCATTTTTAAGAACACCAAAATGGGTTTATGCCATGCACTTGGCATAGAAATTCATGAAACAATCCAACTTCGGCACCATCCAAATAGTGTCATAAAGCATACTGTGATGGATATTGTTTTTTGCAAACACATGCAATAACCAGCTGGCTTTCTACTCCTTTTGCAGGTAAAAAAGTTATGTTCAGGTGCAGTTATATGTAATTGAGATTTCCAAACAATTTTGATTGGACACGTGACGTTATTATGATATGTGAAAATAAAATATTAAAGTGCTACAGAAAAAAGAAAACGATGTGTAATACTCCCACTCTTTCTTTCTTTAACAAATACTCCAATAACTTTATCTCTAACTTGATTTTTAATGAGTAAAATATGGGCAAAGAGTTATTATGATATATAATCATACATATAACTCTTTGCCCATATTTTACTCATTAAAAATCAAGTTAGAGATAAAAGAATGTTCCACACAAATGACTTCAGAGTTGTTTTATGGACGTAGATGATATAGGCTCTAGTTGAGTATGACCAGCAAGGTGATTAACAGCCAATTAGAAGCCAGAAACACTTTGTTAAACGTCAGTCATTGTTCAGTTTATTTGTGTGGGTTGATTTAGGTCCTACTCACAGATCAATGCCGCAGGCAGAAAAAAAGACTGGAGAAAAGACATCAACATTTAAAATGCATTCCCAAAGCTGAGTCTACATTCTCACCCCTGCCCCGTGGGGACAGACAACAACGCCAAATCTCCATATCAGTTGGTCGCTTTGCTCGGCTTTGCCTCGTTTACGTGCCTACATTTCAGCAACCCAGGATGGCATCTCATACAGCTGCATGATGGAAAGGAAAGGTCAAGTGCTATACATACTGTGGCTGCCAAATCATAAGATGTTTTTCTACCATTGTTCTGAGAGAAAGAAATAGAAACGATATTACCTCTGGTACCGTCATGAAACTTGGCCTGAATTTGTATTCATAACTTGCCTGCCATGCACACACGAAGCAGATATAACTGAGGGCATAATGGAATATTTTTGCTCTCCGCCTTTCAGATGGAATAATAGCAAACACTGAGGGCCGAGGAAGGAGTTGAGGAGGATAAATTCAATAGCGGAATTATTATATCTGAGTGAGAAACAGTAAACATGAACCGTGCCAGTTTTTAAAGGCCGCCTGTGTATACTTTATTTAATGTGGCAGTTAAAAGAGTCCAACTTCAAAAGGCTTTAAATGGGAAACACAGAACCCAAAAACAAATAAAAATAGGGGATGCTATGCCAAAAAAAAAGAGCAAAATTAAGCCAGGGTTCCAAGCAAATGTTGCAGATAGCGATCAATCCATTCCCTAATGCTATTTTTCTCTCTCTTTCCTATTTATTTTTGACAGGCTATTCCTCTGCCATACTGTCACATTGCCAGTATATGGAGTGAGATTGGACTGGCTCCAGAACACAACAAGCTAGAGTTTGTGTGAAATGCACCATCAAAATGGTCTGGACACGTCAGGGTAAATGTCAGTGGTCTCTATTTCTGTAGCATTTATGAGGTTCACTGTACGTGATCATTGAGGTTAAGGGTAAGATTAACTTTATTGAACCTCGAGGAAAATTGTGTAGCCGTGTGAATTTTCAAAATCCCTTTTAACCTGATGATGTACCCGTTTAAAGAAAAACTGAAAGTAACACTTGTCCACTTGTAACACTTGTCCATGGAGAAAATGTGATTACAAAAAAGGAAGTTCATGTCCTCAACTGTGAGCAATATCAATTTAATCTCAAAATAGTCTGGAGTTATGTTTACCAAGATAAGTAAAGAAAGAATAAATGGATTATAACATTATAACATATATGTATATACAGTTGCAAGAAAAAGTATGTGAACCCGTTGGAATTACCTGGATTTCTGCATAAGTTGGTCATAAAATGTGTTCTGATCTTCATCTAAGTCACAACAATAGACAAACACAGTCTGCTTAAACTAATACCACACAAACAATTATATGTTTCATGTTTTTATTGTACACACCATGTAAACATTCACAGTGCAGGGTGGAAAAGTATGTGAACCCCTAGGCTAAAGACTTCTTCAAGAGCTAATTGGAGTCAGGAGTCAGCCAACCTGGAGTCCAATCAATGAGACGAGATCGGGACCCCCTTGAAACGAGATGGTGCATCTCAAGGGGTTTATCCCAATCAATAAAAATGTCTATATATTGGAGGTGTTGGTTAAAGCTGCCCTGCCCTATAAAAAATACACACCAGTTTTGAATTTGCTATTCTTAAGAAGCATTGCCAGATGTGAACCATGCCTCGCACAAAAGAGCTCTCAGAAGACCTACGATTAAGAATTGTTGACTTGCATAAAGCTGGAAAGGGTTACAAAAGTATCTCTAAAAGCCTTGATGTTCATCAATTCATTTACGTCTATAAATGGAGAAAGTCAGCACTGTTGCTACTCTCCCTAGGAGTGGCCATCCTGTAAAGATGACTGCAAAGAGCACAGCGCAGAATGCTCAATGAGGTGAAGAAGAATCCTAGAGTGTCAGCTAGAGACTTAAAGAAATCTCTGGCACATGCTAACATCTCTGTTGACGAATCTACGATACGTAAAACACTGAACAAGAATGGAGTTCATGGGAGGACACCACGGAGGAAGCCACTGCTGTCCAGAAAAAACATTGCTGCACGTTTGAAGTTTGCAAAAGAGCACCTGGATGTTCCACAGCACACTGGCAAAATATTCTGTGGACAGATGAAACCAAAGTTGAGTTGTTTGGAAGGAACACACAACGCTATGTGTGGAGAATCCAAAGGGTTCACATACTTTTTCTTGCAACTGTATATATATATATATATATATATAACTTTGCTGTTTCCTCCACCCCCCACTATAATTGGAATGCTTTGTTTTGTTGTGAAATCCTCCTAACACCTATGAAGGGATTGCTGTAAATGTACCAACAGAATACGGACAAATGTTGTATTGTTATTTTAAAAATACCTTCATCTACAAAGACTCTACTATATACTCAGTAAGGATAATGCTTAAAAACGTAACCAAAAATGACTAAAGGATTCATGATTTTGAATGGTTGTCACCTTTAGTGAGATGAACATATTGTGCTTAGACAGTGTAGTCCTTTTATTATTTTGCTTTTCAGTCTCTGTAGATGAGGAGGCAGTGTACATTGACAATATTTGTTTTCCTGGGAAGTCACCCCTGACCTCCTCTTAACCTCAGAGCAGCTAACCAACCGCACACACAACGGAGGAACAACAGTCACAGTTCAAACGTGTTATTAAAAAATTAGTCTGATCAAACTAGCCTTATTTGTTTGCAGCGCGTGAGGCTACTCATGATTGGCTGAAACTAGCATCAAGCTGTACTTGATTAGTGACGCCTGATGAGCTTCTTCTCGCTCATTTTGAGATGGGTGGGGTGCTGTTGATTTGGGCTGATGAGACTTAATCATGTTAATCAATGGGCTCAGGCGGGGGGGTTGAGGCCTCATAGAGTTTAAAGATAAATTAAAAAAACTCTGTAGCTGAAGTGGGTTTCCTGAGAATAAGCTTTATCAACATTGTTTTAAATTATCCTTTGTGTTTCTCTTCATTTTTAGCTATATTGTTTATACCGTTTTTGTTATTCTCAGAATGAAAACTTTCATTTTTCATTCCAGAAAGCTGCAAATTGCCTGAGGAATGTTCAACAGTCATCTTTAAAATACATTTCCTTTTTTCTCTGAGCTGTTTAAGACGAGATTCACATGAGGTTACTCTGTCACCCTGACTGCACTGAACTGTCATATTCTTTTTAGATTTAGACATCAATTTAGCAAATGCAAAATGCTTTTTAAAGCACTTGGAAAATCTCTGTTCAACAGGGGGAAACACTTAAAAGCTTAATGTTAAGTATTTAAAATAAGTGAGAGTAAAGAAAGTTTTTGGACCCTGCCATAATTGTATTCACAAGAGATGTGTAACCTACATACATACTTATACGAGAAATCAGTGCATGTGTTTGATTTGGAATACATGTTGATGTAAGAGCCTGCAACACCAATGTGGCTTATGTTATTTGCATACCCCGGTTCTCTAAACGGGATGCATTAGTGCTCCACTATTGAAAACAAGCACTGTATATTCTTTAAAGGCATTTATGATATGTCAAACCTGGATGATAAAGGAACCTCCTCATGCCCCATGAGAACTTCTCATTTTGTTCTGAAGCTGATAGGGTCTGTGAGGGAGCCTTTGTCATGGTATGTCATATAAAAACAGGAAGTTATGTACTGTTCTGCAATGTAATGTAATGTATTTTTTGTTCAGGTCTACTATTAATATGTGATATTTTCCTTATAAAGTCTAGCAGGGAAAGGAAATACTGTATAAAGAGAACACACTAACACTCATTTTAGAACTTTGTTAAAGGAACTCTAAAATAACCCTGATGATGTCATACTGGTTTTCTAGGTCTGGGATTGGATACTTTTAAACTAAATTCATAGACACAATACAGGTGCATTATGGGAGGTGTAGGATGTTTTGAAGCTGCATTCCTTCTAGGCCTTAATAATCAGAATACTTTGGGCGTTGCTGTTTTTTTATTTTAAGTACATGTAAATGAGCTAATAAGTAGAACAATAACCACATTTCAACAGGGTTTCAGTTTGCATTTGGGATTTCAGCTGATCAAATAAAGAGTGAGACTTTCAAATAACAAAATATTGTTTGACCAAATATGCTACGATATTGTGGGTTGATTGCTGGGGGTTTGACAACATTTTTAGACAGTGATTTAAAATAATTTATCATTCATATGTAGATCATAGGAAAATATATGAATGCCATATGACAATGTCCAAACTCTATGACTTTATCTCAAATTATCGTTCAATATTATTATAATGCCCAGTTGTACAGGGAACCATGCTATGGAGGGTGTGGAAATCATCAGACCTGGTTACCTGGTAACAGACCATAGTTTGAATGTCCAGACAGACAAACTGACTGATCCTTAGGCCCTGCTACTAGTCAGGGTGGGAGAGCTGCTCCAGATTGATAATAGGGAGCTGCTCCAGATTGATAATGTCTTAGAAGATCAAGGTAAAAATGCAAGAGCAATCTGTATGCAAGAGAGATTGGCAGATGATGCCAAGCTCAATCCAAATGTGAATGAGAACTTTTAGATGTTTCCTTCATGGAAAGATGATTAAAGAAACTCTGTGTTGACTTGGCTTATATGTCTTGAAAAATGATATCAAGGGGAAGGCTTGACATATCGTGGCTGCTGGGACTGGTTCTATCAATTTGTACGTTTTTGTTTTTCACTTTTTCTGTGACAGCAGAAACAAAAAGGTGGGGTCATTCATGTTGTTATGAAAGGAACACCTAATCACACTGTTATGTATTGTGTGAAAAAGGACCTAGGCATATTTTGACATGACATATCAAATCATCCACTAATCCATCGGGGAGAGAGAATCCTACTTCTCGTCTGAAACTAAATACATGAAAACCAGTGCTTTAGCAAATCTCAAATGACGACCAAAATGTTTTTTCCGATTATGGGTTTTCTGATTAATGTGCTTGTATTGATTGGACCAATTTTTGTATGTGCACTTGGATGCACAAGCGCAAGCATTATGCTTGCGCTTGTGGTCCAAGTGCACATAAAAAAATCCTAGTGTTGCAATCACTATTACATTTTATATTAAACAGTATGACAGCATGACATTATACTTATTTAGCAATAATCATTAGTCATTATATTGGTTGCTTCTCTGAAAAATAGACCTCGTGCAAAAATATTGTCTTCTTATTTTACCTCAAAAATGTCATGCTTATCTCTATGGAAATAAGTAATCTTGTGAGGGTGTCTCTTTTTTCAAAAATCCAGAACACTAGCTGACATTGTGGATGCAATTTCAAAAGTGAACTATTTTGGAAACTTTTCAGTTTGATTTTGTTTCACAAGGGTCATTATCAACAGTGTACCAACCAGGTTAACATGGCATTGAGTGAATAGTTGTTGTGGGTGGCCAACCACTGCACAGTAGCAGCCAATCAAGCACATTACAGCAACACTTGGCATGAAACACAAACATGTGTTATCAGTTTGTTATTTCTTATTATATGTTGTCTACCTGATATATTTATAATTTTTACTGCAGAGAACACAACAGAAATATTTGACAAAAGAAAATCATTTCTTCCTTGTGTCGTTTTCACAACTACTATTACAAAAATGTGACCTCACTTTATTAATTTCTTTACTTGTTTTTAATTCTTACTTGTCAGTCTGACTGCTTTATACATTTAAATCTTCTTTCTTTTTTCTCCCTCTGGTCTGACAGGCCTTAAGGCTACCAACTCCCAAAAAGTTTTGTGAAGCCGCCATTATTATTATCCTCGCATTAGCATTATTAGCATTAGCCCAGCGCCAGAAACGCTGAGAGGACTAACTTATATGGCAACACAAAATAAAACATGGGAGTGGTGGTGATGATGAGGTGTCGGCGTTCTGGCGATTTACTCGGAAGGCTTCAGTTGAAGTGGCTGGGAGTCCCAGCAGCTTCTACTGAAGCCAGTCCCTAACTCCGGGGACTTCCGGCCGGGGAACTTTGGGCGGCAGTATACGCCGTGAAGTGGTTGCGGCGCCCTGCCAGTAAACCCAAAGCAGAAGAAGAACAAGTGACGTCAGCGGCTTCATTTGCCTAATCCACCCCCAGGGACTTTTTCCAGTGTGAACGCGATCTGTACTTAGTCATGCGAACTAAAGAGTTCACATGAACCTTTGTGGGAAAAGTACCGCAGTGTGAATGCGGCCTAATGTTTGCCCAAATAGCCAGCCTCTAGATTCAGCTCACGGAGGTTATTATGAAAATACAATGCAAATATAATTTATATTGAGCCAAAGCCACCACTACAGCTCTTCCCTGTTTCTATTCACTAGGAACAATTTATAATTGCTTTGTGCCGTAAGAGGACAATGGACGTGGGTTTATGATTGAATGCACAGTAGGCATTGATCAGAGTGGAAGATATCTGGGATTCAACACTTTCTTTTCAGCGATGCCACTGGGATAATTCCCAAAACTAAATGGTCAACAAATTAGATTACAGCTGTGAGCATTGACTTCCTGTTTGTAAAACTGCCCTAATAACATGAGAAAACAATCTGCTCGATTTTCCTGGGGGGGTGGCTGGGTTAGATTAAATTTCAGTGCCAAATATTTGCTGTCTAACCTCTGCTCAAGTGTGGATTGATATCCTGTGCAGAATATTTTGAGCTTGCTAAGAGGGAGCAGATCCAATAGAACATTTGTATATTTTTAGTTTTGGCTGCTGAAAAACGTCTGGTAAGGTAATAATAATAATAATCCTTATATTTATTATAGCGCTTTATCAAAGACTCTCAAAGCGCTTTACAAATACACGTTACACATACAGATCATACATGTAATGGTCATCTACCTGTGGACAATACCCACAGGAGCAAATTTCGGGGTGAAGTGTCTTGCCCATGACACAACGGCCTGACGCAGTGGGGCGGGGAGCGGGTTTCAAACTGGAGTTCCCCAACGCCCCCCTTGATCTGAATGATTCAAACACACAGACCACTGCGCCACCCGTCCCTCCCTCCGTGGCCTGCTTCTTGGATTTTTTCAACATGTGCAAAAGTGGTGTACGGTTCATTAAGGGCATTTCAAATGTTTGTCTGTGTGTATTAGCTTAGTTGTTATTCATAATTGAATATGCACTATTAAAGAACTGTGAGATGATTGATGAAAAAAAGTATTTTTGTCTCTTGTGCCAGAGGGCATATTTTTCTGCACGAGACAGCGTTATGTTGTGTAAAGTGATCTTACTTTTTTTTTTTTTGGAGCCCCTGGAAAGAAACAGCAGCGCACAGAGCAGAGAGCCATGGATTAGCAGGCGGGCGGGTCTCAGATGTGTGAGAAGACACAATAAACAAGAAAATCGGCACATCATCAAGAGTTTGATAAAAACATCCAAAATACAAGACTGGTTTGTGTCACAAAAGCTGTAAATATGCTTTTAAAATACTGAGGTTTAAAAATGCATAAAAGGTCAAAATATAAAAGGTTATGTTTAGCCATAGCCCAACTTGGTAGGAAAGTAGTTCAATGCCATTGAAAATGCAATCACTAAAGTGAAGTATTGCAAAAAATCACAGCTCACTGGGACTAGATCAAGGCTAAGGTTTCTTTTTAAGAACCAATGGACAACTCTTGCTCAACTCATTTGCTAACTGATTCAGAGGAAACATTTTTAAATCTTGCCCCCCCTAATTGTTATAGTTTTAGATCATGGATTTAAGCTGAGCTGATAAAATGACGAGTCACGTACCATCAGACACAGACAGCAATTCAACCAACAGCAGTACGCGCTTCATTCACCCCATGTTTCACCTCTCAGGCTACATTCAGTCTGCCCTATTTCTTGCTGCTTGCTTTTGTGTCATACCTACCCCTGAAATCAAACCTGAGGCCATTTTTTGGATTGACAAAAGCACTGACCTGAAATGTTTTATAATATTGACTTTTAACTTTTATAGGTCGTCAGTCAGCGGTAAGAGCATTTAAAGCATATGTGAGAATGTGGTTAGTGAGAAATATGTTTTTAAATACAACACGTGTTTCCGGCCAGAAAGAGTTCCAGGGACATTGCATTTGTTGGTCTGCGCTTTGAAGACCCTAAAACATCAAATTGCTTGGAAAACAACATAACACTACTACAAAGATGTCCACAAAACAATGCTGGATTATTGGGAACCCCACTGCTCAGCAACTGTCCATATATTACTATATTACTGTATCCAAAAAAATGCTCAATTGATGCTCTGAATTTCTAAATGAGAACCTTTAAGAAAAAGGACTTTTCCCTCTGCTAGCACTACACCCGACACAAAACTAGAAAAATGTGCAACAGACACAGGCATGCTTATTTGTATGATTTTCTGTTGTGTATCCATCAAAGAAGCTGCTCAATGGGCATTTGCGGTAGTATTAAAACACACTGCAGTTACCATGGTAACTGCTGAAGGCACCAAACTAACATGACTGAAGTCTTAAGGATGTAACTGTGTATGGAAATGATGACATGCATTGTATTGAGGTTCCTGTGGTTCAGGAGAGGTAGAGTGGGTTCATTAATGTCAGGGTTGTTGGTTTATCCCCAGCTGCACATGTTTTAGGCCTGAAATACATTATGTCAATGAAGTCTGTCAATTCAACTGAACACATTTTATTTTATTATTTTATTTTTTGTTGTGTGAACACAGAGGAACTAAGTGAACACTGACAGCTTTTACTGAACTATTTACTATATTTTATATCTTAATTTAGAGTAAAAATAGTAATGCAAAATACAGGCGAAAAATGGTTAAAGGCTTGAGGCTAAGCTTTTTTTACCTGTATGGGAACATATGGTCCCGGATACTGAATGCTACATTTTTGTCACTATGAGAGTCAAACTTGTAATACTGATGCAGGATTGCTAAATAAATTATAAACACTTAACTACAAATGTATAAACATGTATTGCCTTTCTTTGCATTTAAATACATATTATTGTAGTGACATTGCAGATTAAGATCCATGCAACTTTTCTTCTTTTTCTGATGTGTTATTATTTAAGCAATCATACACGAGAGGCCGTTCTTTAACGTCATTATTGGTACGACAGTACTGCGGCAGGACCGAGGCGCTTGCGCCGAGGTCCGTACGCCTGTACTGGAGTACAACGAAGCCCATTAAAAACCCAAGCTGTACCTGCTTTGGAAACGTAATTGCAAACAGATGGATATACCATAGATTGTATATATTTATTATATTGCATAAATCATATCTCACTAAAAGTCTAAGAAAAGTCCAAAAACCTTCATCACATGATGTCATTGTTATCGTGTAGTTCAGGGGTGCCCAACCTTTATTGAACCGAGAGCTACTTTTAAAGTTGCCAGTCTGCCGAAGATCTACCAGTCCAAATAGAGAGGCGTAGCCATTACTGACAGCCTACTCCTACTACCCAGGTAAATACACACTTCTACTTGTATAAAACTGACCTTTGTACAATTAATACTTCATAAAATACTGCAGATCCTTTATCTTACCTCTTTTCTAATCTACACACTACAAGTATTTAACTGAAGTTACACAACAGTGTTGTTGATACAGAGTTGGAGTTTATTCACACGTGGGTACAGTGGGTAATGTTTTCAAGAAACATTGAACAGTGCTGCCAACATATGACACAGGGACAAAAGAAAAGACTCTGAACCCTTTCTTTGCCATTATATAAAAATAGTGTTGCCTACAAAAGTATAAATGAGGGCTTACTAATAAGACAACACAGATCTGAAGCTACACAGGAATCTGCTGCCAAAGTGCCAATAAAAAAGACAAAATTAATATGAATCAAACCCTTTTTTTGTGCATTTTAGTAGAGTATAAAAATAAATGCCTTTAAAAATAGGATGCAAGCAACACTAGTTTACAAGGGTATACCGTTTTTCTCAGACGCGGGAGGATACTGACTTGTTGTGAAAAGGCACGTTCTATTGACCGTTCTTTGATCGTGGAATCAAACCGCCTATTGACCAATCAGAGAGCTTGCTCACACCTATTGTGTTATAGAATAAAGTATCATCATTGATTCAGAGAGATGGATTTCATTGATTTGCTTGTTAGGACAAAAGTTGGTATAGAAATGAGTTCAATGTGGACCCCAATGAATTATTTAAGAAAATAAATGCCAAACATTTATACACATTCTTTATTTATGGCTGCTTCCCCAAGTTTCTGTTGTTATAAATGGTACAATATTCGTGGGATTTTAATAACAAGTGGGATGTATTACAGTGGCATCACAGCACATCAATGATACATTAAACACATGTTGTCCCGCAGATTCATAAATAAACACAAATTTGTTCACCGTTTTAAAATATGAACACATGTTTTATCATCTGTTACAGATGACTCCTCTTCATCAACATCAGCCTCTGTGACACGACGGGATACTTACTGTTGGATTTAAAAAGATAAGATAGAGTCCCGCCCAGTCATCATCACAGATGCGGGAAAAGGACATCATCATATTTTGAGATCTCAAGTCCTCCAAGATGTCTGCACACATGAAAAGGCACTCAGTTTTTGTAGCTGGCAGGAATCCAGTATCATTATATTTCTCTTTATATTCAATGACATGCAGATAACTGACGACACAAAAAAAGTGTTATCGGATATCTCCACATCTGTGATGTCTGCAACGTATACTGTATAACTGGCATTAAGTGATATAGGATGTACATCCACTACATGTACAACAGAAGCTGCTATACTGTCTTCCCTCTCAGATGCTTTATGCCATAATGCCAGGTACTCACAAGTGTTTTGAAAGAGATCAAAGCCTCATACTTAAGTGGGCTACTTTTGCAAGTGGGTATAAAGCCTCATAGTTGCTTTGTCAGAAGTTAAACCCATGTGTACTGAATTATGTTAGATACTACATGTTTTTGCCATTATGTTTTGGAGTTATTGTAGTAGCTGAATGGATTATGTTCATTGGCAGAAGTTTATTTAGCCCATAGTGCTTCATCCTGTACCATATAGAATTCATAGGCAGGTAGGCAGCAGAGAGGTTGTTTGTGGGCGTACAACATATATGATTTTGATACCAGAGACCAGGATCCACATCACCTGTAGCTATAGGTTTGAGCTAAACCAAAGTCCTTTCGTTAGTTTAGATATACCAAATATGGATCAGGTTAACATGGTTGGTCTCAAGTTACCATTGTTACCATTAGTCTAACACGGACAATCTTTTATCAAAATCTTAGCCAAGGTCTTCAAGTGCCAAAAAATATCCATACAGCGCTTTTTTTCCACTTGTACGGAAGATGATTAGGGCCAAATAAAACTTTATTTTGTGAGGATTTGAAAAAATATTATTATTTTTTGTTCTGAGAAAAAGTCAGAATTCTGACTTTAATCTCAGAATTCTGACTTTTTTCTAAGAACAAAAAAACATTTTTTTTTTGGGAGAAAAAAGTCAGAATTCTGACTTTAATCTCAGAATTCGACTTTTTCTCAGAAATACCGGTAACTGTAGAACCAGCTTCACTGCGATTTACACATTGCAGTAGGCAACAATGGAGGACGTGAGTGAATTTCTGCGCGCCAGAGGGGTCCAAGAGGAAACCATAATAAGTCATTTTACAACCATCTGCAATGTGTAATCGCAGTGAAGCTGGTTCTACAGTTACCGGTATTTCTGACTTTTTTTCTCCAAATAAAATGTTTTTTTTTTGTTCTGAGAAAAAAGTCAGAATTCTGAGATTAAAGTCAGAATTCTGATTTTTTTTTCTCCCAAAAAAAAATGTTTTTTTGTTTTGAGAAAAAAGTCAGAATTCTGAGATTAAAGTCAGAATTCTGAGAACATTTTTTTTTTATGTGGCCCTAATCCTCTTCCGTACACTTGTAAATATTGTAAAAAAAAACAATGGAATATGGCATAAAGTAATCTGTGTACTGTTGCCCCGGAATCCTGTCTAATGTTAACAATTCTAAAACATAAAATACTCTTGAAAGATAACTTTTAACTAGGGCTGTCAAGTTAACGCATTAATAACGCGTTAACGCAAAAAAAAATTAACGCCACTAATTATTTTAACGCGATTAACGCATGTGTATTTTTTTTCCTCGGCCACCCCGTAGTTTCAGAGCGCATCGAGTTTAAAATACCATCTACAAGCTGATGCTGACAGCCCCGCTCCTGCCGCCCGTTTGTGGCAGACCACACTTCCACGCTCACCGGCAGGCATCGACTGGCTGTTGGGAGGACCGAGAGGGTGTGTGTATGTGTGGCCCGAGCGAGCGAGAGAGAGACCTTACGTGCATTGTATGTTGGCATCTGGTGCTAGCTAGCTGCGCTAACGGATATGGAGCTGTTTAAATGAAAACAGAGGAGCGACATTTCGCCACAACTGCGCCGAGCACTTGACTTTATGCAGGAAGCCAGACAGTGGGACATTGTACGAAAGTCAGCACACTCAGCACGGATAGTGCACAACATGATTGCAGCGTCCAGGCAGCTCCCGTTCGAGCATATGCCTTGAGTTGCACATAGCTCCAACGATCCCCTCACACACACACACACACACACACACACACACACACACACACACACACACACACACACACACACACACACACACCACACACCACCACACACCACACACACACACACACACACACACACACACACACACACACACCCACACACACACACACCATTTTTATTTATTATTGTATGAGAGAGGTTCCAGGTTGAATTGAGGTGAATATTTGTAATGTTCAGAGGTTGTTGTGTTTAATATTCATGATAATATTTGTCATTGTTCAAATGCTAATAAACATTAGCATAAAGCATATTTGTCCACTCATATGTTGATAAAGTATTAAAAACTTGAAAAATATTCCTCTAAGGTATAGAACAGATAAAAAATGTGCGATTAATTTGCGATTAATCGCGATTAACTTTGGACAATCATGCGATTAATCGCGATTAAATATTTTAATCGACTGACAGCCCTACTTTAACACATGTGTGTCAAAGCAGCAGAACAATACTGTTTCCAGAGCGACTTACAATGACTGCATTCATACCATGTTGCTACACCCAAAACATTCTAGTACATCAATGTCATCAAATATGCCACTGTTAAAGAGACAATTTAAGATGGAATTGTATCACTACCCCAGCATGGGACATCCTGCCAAGCTCCTTACAAATGCACACACAATATTCTCATTCACTCAACCCAGATTATAAAATAAATGGCAGGCCACGTAAGATTGACAAAATGCAGTCAGACATTCCTCTATTTGGTGACGGATTAAAGTATTCACAGATGTTTTTTCAGCTGCATAGCTCTGACAATAAGCTTAGAATCCTGCCTAAAAATAAAAGAGTAATGTGTCTGGATCCAAAAGTGAGTTGAGATGATTAGAGCAAGGCCATACCATGCAGTGGAAAAAACTGCCATTGTTTGAGTTCGACCTGAATCGAGACGTACTTCGATCTTTTTTTTATAACGTTGTTATCTTGAATACCTACTTTTGGTCAATGCCATTATTATTACGACGTCCCAAGGCTATTGATTATTAATTTCGTTTTTAATGGCATTGCTGCATTCTTGTCAAGTCAAGAAGAGAAAAGATGTAGACACAACTACATATTTAACCAGGAATTCTACGTTAATTTAACTCTTAACTCTGGGTTTGACTGGACAAGTGCAAGCTATTATTAAGCTGTGTAGGACAGCTTGCGTTGGGTAAAATGATAGCAAATAACTTATATAAACGTAAGATGCCGTGGTTTCTGGAGTTGAATGTTTGAGATTAGATAAAAAACATATTTTACTTAATACTCACATTTCAGTGTTTTCCAATATACTGTCATTATTATATACAATATATACAGTCCTTTCAAAGCTCTTTAATAATTTTAGTCACTGAGGCCTCTACAAAAACATAATCTCAGGGCAATGATTGGAAGAACTCTCAGCTGTAATTAAATGATAAGGTGTTTATGCAAAATATATCAGATTTTGTTGGCGGCAAGACAGCAGCTGTTTGAATGAGAAGGTTGAGATAGTACTGATCATTGATTAATAAGAGAGGTCTGTTAGTGTCCTCCCCACTGCTCTCTGTCTGTTAGACCAGTCACTTCCTCACCTTATCAGTGTGGCAGATTAGCTGCGAAATTAATACTGATGCTTTGAATGCCCCATCAGATATATTTTAATAGGAACTGTGGCAGCTCGGAATTTACAGCCAACTTCAATTCAGGCAAATATGAGGAGCGTATCCTTTGCTTCAAAAAGCTCTCATCTGTTATCAAATGATCTGCTCACTCCAGCAGCAGCAGCACAGCAGCTAAAGTATGAAGTTTGTGCTATTTAAAGCAGCAGAGAGAAACAGTGTCATGAAATGAGCTGGCCTCAATGCTCATTGTAATTATAAATGTGGGTCATCTGAATCAACACATCTTCAGCAAAGGCTATTTCTTCCAATTTTAAGAGTTTAACATAATTGCCTTAACATTCATACTTTACTTTGGCAGTAATATTATCCAAGTGATCAGGGTTAACGTTTTTAATTGCATTTACTAGAGCCAGGTGATTATCTTCAGGGTTTTCAAGAGCCTCATTGTGTAAGCATGAAACTATCTATGATAGGACGAGTACTTTGGTAAAGAGGAAATATACTCTGTTTCTGGAAAGTTGGTTGAATATAACTTGGGTTAGGGTTAGGGTGACTTGTGTTATCATTAGAACGAAGAAGAAGAGAACAACTAGCTAACATCAAGACCCAAGTCAAGTTTGGGTGACATGACTCAAACAACAAATCAGTTCAGAAAATACTCCAGACTTAAGGCATATAATTTATTACTACATGTTTATTAATGCTAGTGGCACGGTTCTAGAGAATGTCTGGTGATGTTAGCCAGTGTTGACAAGTTCTTAGCATGAACCAGAAGTCATTGACCTACATTCGATCCGCTTGCTCATATTATTGCAAGTATTCTCCACTAACCCTGAATAAAAAAATTACATTTTTTTTTTTGTCTTTGGTCGATACAACCAACTATAATTCCACATCAAATGAACATGTTTTCAGGATATCTGATTGGTTGGGTTTGGCTATATCAAAAGGGAGCCATGTCACTTTTCTGATCAGCCTTTCATAAGAGTCGACTGCTGGCCAAACTGATAATATGTGTTTGTGTGTGTGCATTCATGTGATTTGTGAACTGCTGACTAGAGAGCAGAGAAGCAACCTGAAGGAAAAAGGCATTTTTTTAAGATTTCTTATTAAATGTCTCAACAACAAATCAGATTAGGTAGATATAACCAGGCTCCCCAGGTGAGTAAACATAATAACTGTGTTGCTCCCTTTACTTTCATCTAGCACCATAAGCAGGGAAAAAGTGTTCCTTATCCAGTGGTGAAAACAGCATATCGCATTTAAAAGACGGTTTGACAAGAAAGTCACTCCCCTGACTTTTTCTTGTATGGCCATATCCAGGTCGAAATACATGGAAAACTTTAAATTTGGCAAAATAATCAGATTGGACTTAAAGGTAACCTATTGTGCAAAATTCACCGTTTTCATGTATTTTATAAATACATATGTGTCCCCTCTGTCTTAAGAGATTCGGAAGGTTTCAGGAAAAAAGATTCTCACGCTTTTGTCCTGATCTCATTTATATAAAAACCTGTCTGAAAATAGCTGATCAGATTTTGGCCACTTTGTGATGTCACTACCAACGTTTTAGTTTGTGCAACCATTAGCCAGGTAACTCCCGCCCACCTTATAACTGAATATCCTCCTAGAGCACAATGTGTGTTTTAAAAAAGAAACAAACACATCCACAGAGGGGCGTGACCAGCAGCAGCTCATTGGCATTTAAAGCTACAGACACAGATTCAGCACTTTTGAAACAGGGCTGAAACAGAGGGGGTTTATGGCATACTACAATGCATGATCTGTTTGGTATTTCAAACCAAACACTTCAAAGACATGTTTTGTATATATCTGAGACCTATAATATATTGTTGAAAAAAGAGAATAATAGGGGACCTTGAAGGATGAGTCAATACAATGTGGTCACAATGAATTTAAAAAACAGATATTTGCCAAAAAGTTGCTGTAGCTGCTCTATTGGAGCCATCAATCCGTCTGGTAATCTGTCCACTCCACAGGATTGGCAGCTTTCCCTGGACCTGTTGAAATAGCTGAAGTTTGCCACTGCACATCGTCACGACCACCCTGAGGCCAGACATCCTCCTGTTCTCTGCAGGTAACAACAGCATTATCTTGTTGGAACTGTCAGTAGCGTGGAAAGATAGTCTGGCTGAGGGCCCACGAGATGAAGAAGACCAATTACGAAGAGCTGGTAATGGACTGCCATAATCAGGGCTGGACCCAATATGTTCTATCTCTGTTATCAGTAGCAGGTGGACATTGACTGGTTAAAGCTGCACAAATCAATATGTTTTTATATTAACAGTGGATCATATTACGTTGTAAATTGTGAAAGGTGTGTCAGAGCGATAATCCTCAACTCTGCTGATTCCCTCAGCTCTACGGAGCCTTACTGTCAAACATGTTGTGCTATCACTGTCTGTCTCTTACCTTTGCCTCATCTTTATTATCTGCACGGTATCAGTTGCATTATCTCTCCAGTCCTCTCTCGATTCCCCTGCAGCTGTCTTTCGGCTGCCTGATTCACCATGGCTATTAACATTTGGGGCCTCTATTAAGTATATTTTGCTATTTTATTGGTTCATTTGGCCAACCAGATTCATGCAAATATCAAAGTCTATCCCTTTTTCAGTTGTGTGTGGTGGTAACACAAATAATTCTAGCTTCGAGCTCCTTTGCTAAGCTTCATTGTTGCTGTCAGTGAGCAGTTTAACACTGGTGCATTTATTCAGAACTGCATTACAGGGGGGTATACTACGAATCTAGTTTCAACCTATCCTGGATATGTTTTGAGTTATCCGGTTGACTTAATCCAAAACAAAGCCGCTCTCGCTAAACTGTCCTACAATGCTGGCCTTCAACTCGTTCGCTCAAGCCAGCCGTGTCCTATCTAGTTAGGTGCGCGTTCACATAAAAGGGGTGGTATCTGGAGCATTCGACCAATCACAAACATGGAGAAGCGTACTGACAGCGCAGAGCGTCATACTTCCTGAATGGAAAGTCAACTATAATATTAGACATATGAAGAAGTTAAACTTTAAACATCCATGACTTAAACACTTTATCCAGGATAAAAGCCACATAGTTGCACCTGCAAGGTGAATACAGCTGGTAACAGAACGAGTGTTTGAATGCGTACATTAACAGGTTTATGATATCACTAAGACACGATCTGACTTTCATTACATTTGACTCGAGTGTTTCCTCAACTTAATGTGATGCTTAAAATAATACTTCTGCATACAGTCTGTGACACTGTGAGTGTTGCACAGCCAGATACGGCTCGACTGACTCAGATAAGAAAATATATGATACATTATGATGCATGTGATATGATGTGATATGAATGATAATGGGACACATCGACATCTGCACTCAGTGCCGCGGACTGTAGGCTACGTAATGTTACTTTGATCTGGTTACTTATGTTGTGGCAGATATTTAATTAAGCTTTCTTAACATAATAGTATAATGATAGTTATAATAGTCCGATTGCTCTGAACATGGGAGGTGATATTCTATTAATTTTCACGTTCACACAGTCGGTGATTTTGGCCGGCCGTCTTTCCTGCAACCGCAGTTTAATCTGTATGTCCTTCGCACACTGAGCTCTGATTGGTCAGCAGGCGTGGTGCTTTCACTGAGTTGATCTCTTATCCTGGAACCAACCCGGTTTCGTCTTTTCAAAACGTGAAAAGCGTGACAGCTACACGGTATTGTTAACCCATGTTAACCAGTGGGAGAAATACCGGAAATACCAAGCAAATGCTACCCCCCGACGTAATGATTTATTTTTGAATAGTCACACTCGATTACAGCGATTTTCTTGTTGCCCCAGCTGGTCGACACCTCTTTTAGCATAAACAAAGGCTACATAATGCATTAAATCGATGTTAATCCATGCGTGTGGATGTGGAATTAACGGACGTCACGTTGTGCGATTGAGTTGCCAAAGCAACAGCTTCGGTTCATGTTAATTTACAAACTATTCAACTACAAACCGTAGTTATATTTAAAAACATGTTAGAAGGCCTCACGAAATACTTTAATGCACATTAAAATGTAAATGTGAAGGAATGTGTGTATAACAAAATACATCGGTCATTAAACGAAACCGGAAACAGACGTAGGCAAGATCCTCAGCTCGATGATTGGATGGTTATCCGTAATGCATGCTGGGATTTGGTGTTTATGTGATGTGAAATCTGAAAACGTTTTTTAAAAATACAATAATACTTTATTCCGAGTGTGCTTGCTTTTCTCTTTGAAAGTCATCACATAACGGCATTGTAATACACGGTTCGGCTGCATTAAATATTACATATCTGCCGTAGTTCTCTATTTATAGAGCCCTGCTGAGAAGACTTCTGGACAAACAGGAGAACTGCCGCCAAAACTGAATACGTGACGTTGATCATAAATATATAAGCAATTAAACAACATCTTACATTTATTTTCACACAATGCGTCTCCTTGCAGTATCAACACTAATTCGGCTGACTTTTATATTTGATCCAATTGATAGATAGGCACACACAGTGACATTTGTATCTACAGATAAATATTAAGCCTCACAAACTACTTAACGTCTAATATATTGCTTTCCTGCAATGTTAACTATGTTTAAGCACTTATTTGCTTATTATTTGTTTATTATTAAACTGATATTATACATATGTATTATACTCTTATAAGATGTATGTAGATAGTATAAGAAATGTGCAGAATGACAGTTTAATTGTGGAGTATAAACACATATTGATAGATGTCTTGTAATGCACTGTTGAGGAACCTGCGACCCAAGTTTTTCACAGTAGTTGTGTATAATATGATATGTCAATAAACCTTAGCTTATAAAATCTTGAAATCTTGAAAGGGATGTTCAAACTAGTCATTATATACAGTCTTTAATGAACTATTAGTAGAGAATAACGAGTAATGAATATACTTTATAGAGATCCTATTAATATCTAATAATAAATAATGAAATTCAATAACGTGCTTTGACCACCAGGTGTCCCTTTCTATCAGCTCTGCACGGTTATGGTTTAAATACAGCCTATCTACCAATTGGATCAAATATAAAAGTCAGTCAAATTAGTGTTGATACTGCAAGGAGACGCATTGTGTGAAAAGAAATGTAAGATGTTGTATAATTGCTTATATATTTATGATCAACGTCACGTATTCAGTTTTGGCTGCAGTTCTCCTGTTTGTCCAGAAGTCTTCTCAGCAGGGCTCTATAAATAGAGAACTACGGCAGATATGTAATATTTAATGCAGCCGAACCGTGTATTACAATGCCGTTATGTGATGACTTTCAAAGAGAAAAGCAAGCACACTCGGAATAAAGTATTATTGTATTTTTAAAAAACGTTTTCAGATTTCACATCACATAAACACCAAATCCCAGCATGCATTGCGGATAACCATCCAATCATCGAGCTGAGGATCTTGCCTACGTCTGTTTACGGTTTTGTTTAATGACCGATGTATTTTGTTATACACACATTCCTTCACATTTACATTTTAATGTGCATTAAAGTATTTCGTGAGGCCTTCTAACATGTTTTTAAATATAACTACGGTTGTAGTTGAATAGTTTGTAAATTAACATGAACCGAAGCTGTTGCTTGGCAACTCAATCGCACAACGTCACGTCCGTTAATTCCACATCCACACGCATGGATAACATCGATTAATACATTAATGTAGCCTTTGTTTCTGCTAAAAGAGGTGTCGACCAGCTGGGGCAACAAGAAAAATCACTGTAATCGAGTGTGACTATTAAAAAATAAATCATTACGTCGGGTGGTAGCATTTGCTTGGTATTTCCGGTTATTTCTCCACTGGTTAACATGGGTTAACAATACCGTGTAGCTGTCACGCTTTTCACGTTTGAAAAAGAAGAAACCGTGACATCTTCACGTCTCCCAGCAATGGTAAAGCGTCACATGTTCACGTCTCACCGTGATACCGGGTTGCCTGGAACATATCCTGCTTCGGAGCACAGACTGGGTTCCAGGATAAGTCACCATGGAGATCTAGACCGCTATAAAAGTGAACCAGCTTCATAGTTACCGTAAATCCCAGAAGTTATCTTGCTAAACGAAAATCCTGCTTCGTAGTATTACCCCCCCAGGTGTCTGGTTATATGTTTGGTTACTAAATTATTCGAAACCTTCAGGAAATAAAGTTTTCGGTGACCATAGAACCGAGACCACAGCTTATCCAATGCCAAAACATTTATTATTGCTATAGCCTAAAGCAGTGATTCTCAAACTTTTTTCAATAATGTACCCCCTTTGAAAAACAAATTCAGCCAAGTACCCCCCCTGATCAGCGCAAAAAACAATTTGTTAGGGAAGAAATGCCCAATATAAAGAGGTATAGTACAGCGCTGCACCATCGGTGTCTGATTTATTAAAACAACAACCTTGTAACTGAGAAACACTTAAATGCTACATTTCAAATGTTTACAATCCATCACTAAATTCACTGGCAAGTGTCTGGCCTTCATTTGTCTTTACTTCATTGCAGGTACACTGGCTCTAAAGCAAAGACCAGCCCCTCAGTCAATAGTCAACACAGTATGAAAGACACATTCACAATGAACAATGCATACATTTAATCTATGGGAACCAGGTGTTTCTCATGGCTCAAGAAAGCGAACACCTGCTGTATTCACCTCCAGATTACCTGGAGGTGTCCTTTGCAGGCATTACTACAGTAATCACAAGAAAAGTGGCAGAGAAAGCCAGGCTGGGGTAAAGGGAATGTCTGAGGGGGAACTGGTTGGGGTAACATAACACTAGCTTAGTCTGGCTTGCCTGAGGGAAAGGGAAGAGGAAGTAGATAAACAAAGAGAGTGGCGGAGTCAAAGAGCCAGAATGAATCCAGGGCCTGAGCTCTGCATCAACCTGTTTTCCGATAAGTAAAGTTTGTGAGGAGGTTCAGGCTACCAAGGTTAGTGGTGATACAATGTGGTTTAACACGCTGATTCTGGATGTTCTGATTGAAGCGTATGTGCAGCTACATAATAATTATGCTTCAAACTGAATTTTTAATAAACGGTTAGCTAGTAGATGTGTTAAAAATGGCATTGAAAAAATATCTTTAATGTGAATCAAGGCATCTGTAGGCTATTCTACTTATATTATGAGATCATACAATAATTTCAAGATTACATGTACCATCTTCTAAGGCCCTTAAAGAGGCTTTTGTGTTTGGAATAATCAAACACAATTTTTTTCCCGGTTATGGTAGGAATGGGTTTCGCTCCACAGAGAGCCAATTGTTCCTTCAAACAAAAAAAATATAGCAGATACAGCATAAGATTTTCTGAAAATTATTGTCTCAGCTTTTGGCTCGGCTGTATCATAGTGAAGAGAACAACATGGAAAACATTTCTGCAGTGCTCTGTACTAATAAAGGATTCTCAGAAAGTAGAATGCTGGTATAATTTGCCATTGGCCACACTGTAAAAAATGGCTGTGAAATCCACAGTTATTTACAGTGTTTTTGCACAGTAAATTACTGTATACTATTTTAGATTATAATACCATGTTTTCCAACCAAAAATTACAGTACCTCTGGAGTTACTTTAAAAATATCAGTAGTAACGTCCCAACTGTGTATAATCACAGTAACCAACAATGTACTCTAGAAGATCTCAGTAACCCAACAATGTACATGTAGAAAATCACAGTAACCAACAATGTACTGTAGAAGATCTCAGTACCAACAATGTACTGTAGAAAATCACAGTAACCAACAATTGTACTGTAGAAGATCTCAGTAACCAACAATGTACTGTAGAAAATCCACAGTCACAACAATGTACTGTAGAAGATCTCAGTAACCAACAATGTACTGTAGAAATCACAGTAACCAACAATGTACTGTAGATAATCACAGTACCCAACAATGTACTTTAGAAGCATGACAGTAACCAACGATGTACTGTAGATAATCACAGTAACCAACAATGGTACTGTAGAAGATCACAGTAACCCAAAAAGAAAGAACCAACCGAAAAAAACCCTATTTCTAGAATAGCTAAAATATCTAAAATATCTTAAATAAACCAACATCTTGTTCTTAATATAAATGTAATCTTGATGCAGTGTAATTACTAGTTTGGCTATACTATATATTGTATATACTTAGTAGATATATATTTGTAAGACCCTATGTCTTTGCAAACCGGAAGAACTACAACTGTGGTGCTGATTTGTACCAAGCTGCATAGCGTGGCTCTAGGGAATTGTAGTTTTTAAATATATTAGTGTTTTTCCTAAAATTGGAAGTTATGCAAAATGTCAAATGCCGTGCAAAATGCTAAATGCCACAGCAAGGCTCTTAACTGGCACACGGAAGTATGACCACATTTCCCCTGTTTTAGCTTCTCTCCACTGGCTGCCAATTTATTTTAGGATCCATTTTAAAATTATTTTATTTACTTTTAAATCCCTAAATGGCATGACCCCACCATACCTTGATGAGCTGCTACAGCATTACACGCCGAACCGCCCTCTCAGGTCAGCGGACCAACTGCTCCTGAATGTGCCTAAAACCAGGTCAAAGCTCAGAGGGGACCGTTGCTTCTCTGTAGCGGCTCCCAAACTGTGGAACGCTCTGCCCCTGGAGATCAGACAGGCCTCCACACTGCCTGCTTTTAAATCGCTTCTTAAAACCCACCTCTTCTCCTTAGCGTTTTAACATTTGGCGTTTCAACATCTTTCAGAGTGTTGCTTTTTTGCATTTCAATTGTTTTTTGTTTTTACTTGTACTTGTTTTATGGTGTGTGAGCTGAGCTGTGTTACTTTTTTGTATGCTTTGTTTTATCTATTTGCCTGTACAGCACTTTGGTCTGGAGGTTTAAAGTGCTTTATAAATAAAGTTGTATTGTATTGTATAAATACTGAATTAAGAATACACTGAGGGTTTAAAGGGATGGTAAACACATGTGTGTAATCAGATTTTAAATATCAAATTGTGAAATGGGTGAGAATACATTTTAACCATATTTGACCCAAATTTGACAGTGCCCCCAGTTTGAATATACTCACATGATAGCTGAGGCCAAGAGCTCTCTATAACAGTAAGTCCCATGTCTGTAGTCCCTTTTGTTGCTTAATTATAAGCCTTCAAACATGCACCGAGGTCAAGGTTCAAAGGTCAGTATTTCAAAGCAGGAGTCATGTGGAATCTTCATACTGACATATGTTACTCTCCAAGTCAAGACCTTTCCAATAATGTATCCTGTGTAACAGCACAGGATTCAATGGGATATAGTATCAGAAAAGGCCACATTGTGTGTGTCGGTCCCAGTGGACTGACGGAAGTGAGAGGAGGATAGGAAGGCAAAGCAGTGCTCCTCCTCACAACATTGTGTGAACTGGGCCCTACACTGCTCTTAGGAACAAATTGAGCACCTAATGACCTAATAGAGTATATATCTACAATAAAAATAACATTCATTCAGAATGTATGTTTCCATCTGGTGAATTAAAGTCAAAAGTTCACTGTCAGCTCTGAGGTGCTGAAGCCGTGAATGTTTAACCTCTTTTGCAGCCTGGAATTAATACTGATGAGAGCCGTGAACCAATCTGTAATGTTATTTTTCAAATATAAAATAAGGATATTCAAGTCAAAAAGACAGGGTCAGGTCTTCTTAACCTGGTCTTATCACATTTTGATCTTAACCGTGTTTTTGTCTCTTTGGATTGGACTGGGTCAAGCTCTGAGACAACCATGACATTCTGAGCAGGATTTAATCCACGGCTACTTTTGGTTCCATGGGTATCGCCATTCCTACAGATGGAATACAGATGAATGTTTAATAGTGAACCTTAAAACTCATCATGAATATGTTGCCATTATTGGACTGCTGCCTGCTCTAACATGTTTTTTTTCCCTTCGTGACTTTCCATGATATTTATTGGTTGTCATTGTATTACAAAGTCACACACACAATGTTTTATTAAAATATCAAATAATAAAATTCAGAAATTCATATGCTGTTCAGAATGAATATCTGATCTCTTATCCCCAATACAATAATGACCTTTTTTCAATATGGGTGAGGCAGGTACAAATGTTATGCTGGAGAAGTTCAATGGCCTGCAACTCAAAAGGGTTTGGAAGTCCCACATGTACCTCTGTGAGGAAGATATAGCTGTGTAGCATATTAAGTTATGATGAGGTGGGAGCCTGCATGGTTTAAGTTACATCCTTCCATACCCTTGGTCTCTCCAACCTCTTCTTATTGATAATTCATACTAATAGCTGTAATTTAGGGATATCTGCTTTAAACACTGTCAGGAGGGTATGTATTATGAATCATCTGACTCTCCAGTGCCTCGTTACATATCACAGACACTGACACTTCAAAGTATTTTATGTTAATTGAAAGATAGAGGAAGTTTCTTACAGTTACTCAGCGGGTCCCAAAATCAAAAAATCTTTAAATGTTACTTTGAGTGGTTGATTCCTGAGCAACTGTTCAGAATTGATTGTTGCATCACTTTAAATGAGGTTGCATTGCTACTACTATTTCCTTTATGGGTGTGCCAAATCTTCATGTTTACAGAAAATCAATTGTTGAATTGGATCAGTTATTTAGTGTTATTTAATAATTGAAACATTTAGATTCACTTGACAAAGAACTTCAGTTTTCATGACAACTTTAACTTTAATACAATAAATGAACATAACTTTTACAGGCTGGTTCCTCCTGCAGAGAGGGTACATTTGTTATTATTATTAGAGACTTTTAAGAAACGAGGTGCTGGTCTATAGCTGTCTACCTCATAAAACCTACCCTAGCGTCTGAGTGCTCTCATGCCAGCTGGAGGCTATTCTATAGTTAAGATACAAAAAAAAATAGCAACTTCATTTGGCTGAGCTTCCATGCACACCTTTAAAGGTAAAAGGGAAAAAGGACAGAGTGCCGCATTAGAAACAGCCGGCATTCTCGAGCAAGCCTACCTTGGGGTAAACAAGTATTAAAGAGAATGTTATACTTACAAAATACTTGCATAAAACTAAATAACTAGCAACATAGATATGTAAAACCAAATAAGAGATCCCAAAAATGTATAGTTTACACCTGCGTTTTACCAATTATTAATATTTTTTTATATATTTGCTTTTTCTGTAATGAATTTCTAAAACATTTGTACCTCACTAAATTCAAGCTGCTCCTTTTATTTTGTAATTAAGAACAAATACATCCTGTAACAGCCACCTGTCAGGCTTACAGAATGTGAGTATTTGAATCTTTCAAGATCTGGGGGACTATAACTTTTAGTATTGAACTAAAGAATAATTTAATTAATTAAGACGCAAACATTTCCCATATTTGGATCAATAAAGCACTTCTTATCTTAACTGATAAGTGTTCTAAAGGATTGTATAGTTTTAAAACGTTTTTTCAGTTTTTTGGCAAAACGTTTTATATTTATGTTGACAAATCCTTCTCAACACAACGTTATGGAAGATATTTTATGTAGTTGTTTTTTCTAAGCTGTTTCCAAAGTTAAACATTCTCCACTGGGCCAACCATGACATCAGAGGATATGATAAAAGTGCCGCTGCAGTTTTTAAGAGGTAATGTTGTCTTGTAAACTGCTGTTTCTGAGACAGAAATAAACTTTATTGTATTGTTTTCAGGTCTTTGACAAAGACATTGTCATTGTTTGTGGATAGCACATGGTCAAAAAAGACACTCAGTGCAACACCGACTTACATTCAAACAATCGTTATTCTCGTTAATCATTGCACCATCCCATTTAGGAAAAGCGCATTCAGCCAGGCTGTCTTTTCATTCCACGCATCCCATCAATGGAATTCAATACCTCAACCAATAAGAGAATCCTCATCCTACTACACATTCAAGCAGTGTTAAAAAGTGGCTCATTAATAATCAACAGTGTCAGCACTGATGTGTGGGTGTAGGTGTGTGTATGAGTGTGTATTGTAAATGTTTTATTTATTTATTATCATGACTTGCTTTTATCTGTATTCAGTGATGTCATCTATTGTAAATGTGTACAATGGTATAACAATGTTTTGGTATTTTTATTATTGCTTTTAGGATGTCTATCACCATCTGGCAAAGGGACTATCGATGAAAACTAGCCTTTTGGCTAATTTGAGTACTTTTACATGTTTTTAATATGTTGATTAATGTACACTGTCCCTCGTTTTAAATAAATCAATTCAATTCAATTCAATAGTGAGGTCGCTCATCACAATTCCTTCCTTTACAGTTAACATTTTAAACATATCAAGAACACTTTTAAAATCTTCATTCAAAGTCCTTGTTTAGTTAAAGTTTATTTTATTCATACTTATAATCCAAGTGTTTTACTGGAGTGTTTTACTTTTACTGGAGGTTATCATAACCTCATTCCTCTCTTCCACAGTTCCGGGGTCTTAAATAGAGGCTTAATCAGTCAGTGCAGGTGTGCTGATTTGGGAGATAATATGTCTACCAGGAGCATGGGTGAAGTGATTTAATAATATAAGTTATTGTTAATACTTGAGTGGGATATGATGATATGTTATAGTTAATTACTTTTGCCATATTTTATATTTTCCCAACTGTATAAATCGATTTTTGGGACTCAAGCCATCTTTGTTATTTGTTCTTAGATATGTTATCCACCGTTTCTGTAACAAGGTCAGTTGAATACAGAAAGAAAGAAACTAAGGCTGAACACCAAAAAGGGAAGACAGGAGGAAAAGCACAGGTAGAAATAATTGATTAAATAAATAAAACTAAGAGTAAAGATGCAAATAAGGAGAGGAAAGAAAACAAATGAAAGAGATGTTGGTTAATTCATTATTTACCTGTAATTTATACACGCTTTCTTCCTTGGGCAAACGAGTGAAAGAACACTGAAGTGTATATATAGAAAGACTAATTAGCCCCAACTAAATATATCTTTGTATGCTCGATTCATCCAATTTATTGAAGCTTTGGCATGTGGACTTATGGAACTGATGGACATGAGCACGACGGACATTTTAGCACTGACGTTGATTGTAAAATCTAGATGCACAGACAAAACCCAGCCGACTGGAGTTCGATTCTAGACCCTCCTTGCTGTGAGGCTTCAGAGCAAACCACTGTGCCCACTCCTTACAGTACAGTCTATAGATTTGAAAAAAAAGTGCAAAATCTATTTGATCTGAGTGAATTACCTCTCCATCAGTGCTTAATAATACCTGTAGTCTCAGCCAAAGAGAATCTGCCTGTTCACTCTCATTTGCTCTCATTGTGCTGCCGAGCCAGCTCCAATCCAATTAGCAACAGTAGCGACTCTCCCTCGCTTCCATTAAATATGCTTTCTCAACTTTTTGTTGGATTAGAGAGAGGGATAGACTGTGTAATTATGGAGACCAGGCTCTAAGGTACTTAGAGGAGAAACTAACAGTGAAGCAGCAGGAGTTCCAACAACTGTCCTGATGTGAACCGGAATCTCGCCACATGGATAAGTTCATTCCCAGTTAGAGCCTCCAGGCTTTGGAATGCTGTGCCAGTGCATATCAGGTGGACAAATCAGTCCCCCATTTCAGATCAAATGTTGTGGATCCGAAACCTTAGACACTCAAGACATAACCACATTTATAACAAAATAGAAACACAGACACACTGACACTTATTTTTCGTCTTTTGTTTTCTTAGTTATGTTCTCTGTATTTTATATGTTTGTGTTACATGTAACGTTGCTGCCTTCTTGGCCAGGTCAGCATTTCAAATGAGATTTGATCTCAATGCTTTTATCTGGTTAAATAAAGGTTAAATAAAAAATAATTATATTGTTGTTCAACAGTATAAGAGCCAGAATACTTGCGTCAAGTGCGCCAAGAGTATATGTGTCTGTCTAAAGAATAACAGAATCTCACAGGTGTTATACACTTCTTTTTAGTTTACACAGCACTATACCTTTGGACCTTTTACAATCACATGTTACAAGAACCTATGCTAAATAACACGCTGCACATTCATGGTACTTTAGATAAACTAAAGGATGAAACTTTAGTAAGCATGGCTTACAACACATGATCATATAATATAGATTCTTTCAACACACACCTCTAAACAAACAAATATCAAGCTGTACTTGAATTTTGAGTCTGTAGCCTTGTATTTGTTCATTTTGGTTTACACCTATTTATGTGTTTTTAGGAAAAATAAATATGGTGTTTCATATATTTTTGTAATGACCGTGTGATACTTTTTTTGTATCTTCTTATTTCTTAGGGAGGACTGTTTCAATCGGATATGGTCACATAATTCTAACATTAGCATATATTTATGGCATTTTTAGTGTCAATGTTTTTTCATCTGAAACATAGCATATCAAAAACGTTTTTGTCGTTGTTTTCACCTGAAAAATAAATAATAAAAAGGTTTTTGTTGCATTTTTCAGTTTACTGACACTGTACTTTGAAATTCCTTTATAGCATCACCAAACACTTCTATGGTGATAGCCATCACACTGCAGACCTGTAAAGCCTTTATGTTTTAGTAGTTCTTTAGTCCGTTGTGACGAAAAGGGAGCTGAGCCAGAAGGCAAAGCTCTCTGTCTACCGGGCCATTTTCGTTCCTACCCTCACCTATGGTCATGAAGGATGGGTCATGACCGAAAGAACGAGATCGCGGATACAAGCGGCCGAGATGGGTTTTCTCCGCAGGGTGGCTGGTGTCTCCCTTAGGGATAAGGTGAGAAGTTCGGTCATCAGGGAGGGACTCGGAGTTGAGCCGCTCCTCCTTCGCGTCGAAAGGAGCCAGTTGAGGTGGTTCGGGCACCTAGTTAGGATGCCACCTGGGCGCCTCCCTAGGGAGGTGTTCCAGGCACGTCCAGCTGGGAAGAGACCAAGGGGTAGACCTAGGACCAGGTGGAGGGATTATATCTCTTCGCTGGCCTGGGAGCGCCTTGGGATCCCCCAGTCAGAGCTGGTTGATGTCGCCAGGGAAAATAAAGTTTGGGGCTCTCTGCTGGAACTGCTACCCCCGCGACCCGACCACGGATAAGCGGGAGAAGATGGATGGATAGTCCTTTAGCGTAGTCAAACATTGAGAGAAAATCACTCTGATTCGTCACCAGCATGAATGTAAGTTTATTTTTTGTTATTTTTGAACTTACAAAGTTTTCCATTTGAATGAATAATACTTTTGAAACCAGAGCAGGATCCACAGAGTGCATAGAGTGCTTCTATGCCTTTATGCTTGATGTCTGTGTGAGTGAACCAGGCTCTCTCAGATCACAAAATTCTCTATAATGTTGCCCTCACTGTGAACACAATCCATCTGAATGTTGCCTTGAAGAGGAAACACACAGCAGCTTAGACTTTTTCTTCTATTTTTCAATACCACATCAAAGACAAAGCACTGGCCTTTCAAATGTTCTAATTTCAAAAGTTAAAACTGTGGTGTTTCTCCCAAAATATTAAAATGGCTTTAAAAGTAATTGTGATAATCTGTAAATATAACTTTGTAGTTTGCAAAGAATGCCACCTACAACATTTACTAGCTGAGGGTCTAGACACCCTGCTAATGTGAAAAGTGATATTTTCACCATTTCCATGTATCAATATTATTTTACGGATTATATCTCAAGAAACAATTCATATCTCAATGTGAATGCGCCCGTAAAGGCAACAAAAGTTGTGCGTTGAACGTTGTTCTGTTTTCTTTTGGGATTTTTTTTTTAACCGTGTGTTATGTCCGTTTTTACTTCCTGTCATTGTGTTTTTGCACCTGTGTGATTGTCGGCCCAACCCTCATTTTTATACTTGCTGCCCTTGTGTTTTTGCCTGCCCTCTCCAGCTTTGTCTTGTCTATATATGTGATTATTTTTGCTTGCATTTAAGTCCTTTTATTCTTTTAGTCTTCGTCAGAGCCTATGCTGTCCCTGTCGATAGTTATGTTAGGTTTTTCCTTGCCTTGGCGTGCCTTGTCTTGCATAGCCTTGCCTTGTTTGAAATAAAGGCATATTTCTGTTAAAGTCTTCCTGCAAAGTGTTTTCATGTTATGGATATGGATCTACACGGCTCCGCTATCCGTCACAAATTTGAACTAATCCGGTAATGTTGCACAAAAATACCCATCATGCAATTATTTATGCCATCAAAAAGAAAATGATAATACTCAACAAACAACATCTTGCTATTTACTGCAAGCAAATGTCAGTTTTAGATTCATTAAGTGTAATTTAAGTAATAGGTTGATAATCTGGCTAGTTTGTATATTATTTTTCAGTAGCGTTGTGTTTTATCTAAATTATTCTTATATATATTTAGTTTTGTCCCTTATGGATGAATAATGTATACTTTACAGTAGGCTACATATACAGAAATCAAAACGGAAATCGGTTGATCTTATGCAGTAAAATAATCAACATGCTTTCGAATATCGTTTGCTAGGCTCTTTGCTGTTGTTGACTGAAAGGATGTGAATTTGTGTAAGTGCGTGTATGGATATAGCCCTAAAGTCCTTAATTTGTATTTCTGCTAATTGGTATCTGTATGAGCTTTGCAATTACATGACCTTTGTTATCTTATCACTTGTTGTAAGAGATATGACTTTGTTCTATCATGAGACAAGAAAATGTCTGTCTCATGACGCAAATAGCGTAAAGACACTTTCAGAAACTAAATATATCTAGGCTGCTGGTTCTCACATGGTCTGTTACATTTTCTTGGCAAGTGTAACTTCTGTATACACATCCTCCAGATTTTTTAAGTGTCTATAAATCATCAGGTTAAAGACCAACTAAACAAACTCTCTGTGAAGACAGAAAATCATTGTTGCAGTGCTCCATGGGTCTACATCTGCTTTGACACACTGACCTATACTAAATCAAATTAGCTCTTCACACGAGCCCAGCTATACACCAGATGTTGAGTTAGTTGTTAATGAAAGAAGCACCTTAAAACAGGTCCCTGTGCCAACAAGTGACACGTCAGGTATGAGAAAGTTGCACATTGGATGGCTTGTGCACGGACCATGACAGGAAGGCTCTGCATTGGGTGATTAAAACCATTCTTACCGTCATTGGTGCACAGAACCCAAAGGATATATAGAGACAATTTAACCCCCAGAAACAACCTGTTCACCCCGCTGCCATCTAGCAAGCGATGCAGAAGTATCCATTGTTGTCCTGACTGCAGAGCATCAGCTGCTCTCCTCAGGCTATACAACTCTTCAACTCGCCTTCCAAACTCAGAAACGACAACTTGCTGTGCAATATTGTAGAATGACTTGGAACATAAACATTGATCTATTGATTTCCTCGCTGTTTGGCTATCTAAAAATTATGCCAAGTAGCCTACCAGACCAGTTCTAAAGATGTTCGTGGTAGGTATTGTCAAGGAATATATTTGATTCATTGGCCCTTGCATTTTCTGAGCTGCCCTAACTATTAACTATTATCTGACCCTGCCGTCGACTGTGGATAATGGAGTATTCTTGCGGTGAAAAGCTTAAAGTTATACGAAATTAACATTTATGGAGACCTTATGTTAGCTCTAACGCCTTCAATATTTTCTAAATGGTTATTGCAGTATCTTTTAAAAGTAATAGCAGATATTTTTCTCTAAAGAAATACATTTCTCACCAAATTAAATCCATCATATTTCCTACCAAACATTATCAACATCTAGCATTTAATTTGATACATATTTTTGTTAACCTGAGACATTTACATGGAATTTCCACCCTTAAGTAGCTAATCAATGTTTAATTCTCACCACTAATGATGCCATTTTCATCTTTCGTATCCACATGATACCCCGACATGCACCAATTGGCCCAAACTGGTGCAGGATCAGTCCAGGTGAGGTGCCTTCAGCAACTGAGCATGCATTTATAGCTGAATTGACCACTTTACATAACCATGGGAAGTGAGGCAATGGGCAACAATTTTAACGCACCAAATTATCCAGGAAGTGGGAAAAGATGTGTTTACGGTGTGCATTATAGGCTTTTTTCCTGAGCAAGCATGGGTATCTTAGCTTTTCTTCCACATTACAACTTCTAAAACAGCATACACCAACATAAATCATCATATGAAAATGCATTTCAAAATGTATTTTTGAAGAACCAACCATCACTGATGTGCATGTCGAATTAAAGATAATGGAACACTTGGCATGCTTTGAGTGAGTGTGTGTGGCTGAAAAAAAGCATGCTTGCTTTCTTGTGTTGTTTTATAGCAAAGAAACTAGCCATCATGTTATTTTTAAAGTTCACATAAAAATCAATGGCAGCTCACGCTCCAGCTTTGCCTTTAAACCTTAAATGTCTGCCCACCCAGCTAAAGCCTCCAGGGAATGACGGTGTAGTCTGTTGAGAGCATTTATATCATTACATATTGATAAAATAATAAAGCAGTACCTCAGACTGAGAAATGTGCATGACAGCACTTTTGTGTTATGAGTCTAGCCAAGCTCCCTCACACGGGGATTGAGCTGAGTCAGGCTGATCTGAGCCACACGGTAATCCCTATTGTTCAAATCAAGGCTCAACGTGGTGCTCATCCCTGTGTCAAGTGTGGGCGAGGTGGTCATAGCATTGCAGAGAGAGAGAGAGAGAGAGAGACCGGGCAGGGGGGCGGATGGGGGGGATCCCCATGACAGTTATTTCCTGCGGGGCAGACACCTACAGCACATAAATCATTCCCTTGACATGTATGGATTCAAGTACACAGAAAAAAAGGTTGGGCATTGATTTGATTCTCAACAGATCGCTGTGTTGCATGTTATCCCTTCTCCATCACTATCATATGTTTCCTGTTCACGTCTTGACAGTAAATGTGTAAAAAAAAGTCAAAATCTATTAATATAAAGAGAAAAAACGGGAGTAAAGGAAAGATATTGTTCACTCTCAATCTCTGAGATCCTCATGGGGGTGAGTTTGGTCAGGTCTTTTAGCAGAGAACTACAACGAGGCAGGCCAAGAAAAGCCTCAAAGGTGACATGTGTTAGTGGTGCCAGATTTTTTTTTATATTACCCACAAAATGTGATTACAATATTAGCGTGAAGTTATTCGTGTTGTTCTGCCTAGGAAATTACAAAATTAGCATGCTAACTGACTAGCCCCATCCCCTCCTGTTTTACAACTTTTTATCTTAATCACTGCAGTGCCAGACTGACCTCAGTCCAGATGACGAAAAAGTACAGCTGCTCCAAGTCAGCTGAGTTCGGTTATAGTCAATTAATACATTTTTTGTCAAAATCTTGTGCAGTAACTAAGGCATTAGAAGCAAAAGCATTACATGGTGTTGTGTCTTTGACAGATAAAACAGATATTTTATTTTATATTACTAACATCGATCGAACAAGATGTTAAAAAAACACCAAGAATTTCTTTATCAAGCTTGATATGCTTAACACAAAATTGGTAGAAGTTTTCAGCAGTATATGTGATACGCTGTGACCCAAATTCCCAAAAGTGGACAGTTTGGGCATCTGCTTTTTGACTTCACAAAGGTATAAAGACAAGAACTGAGAATGCAGAGTTAGGGCTCCATAAAGAGGTTTAAGTTTCATTTACGGAATTATAACAAAAATATATGTCTACATGTTATGTCCCACAAGAAAAGATTTCTAAGGAATGTAAATCCCCCAAATTGTGCCTTCACCATACTTTATGTGAGAAAAATGAAATATAGACTTCTGAGTGGCTCTGGTCAGCTTGAATCCAGTTGGGTACAATTCATTCCATATATGATTTGTATATTATTTTCTAAAACCCCTCTGGCAGCATAATCTGTTTCTCAACAGCTCACCCATACACTCTGTACGTTTCAAACACTGTCAGCTTTGCCATAATACAGCTAAATGCACAATAAAGAATAATCCATTCTTATTCATAGGAGGATTATGGGGAAATGTTGCTTGTACACTGAAGCCAGTGGAACCTGTTTACCACACATTGTTATTATTGTCCACTCACCATTGCGATAACTTTATATGTTTTTTGGCCGGATTTAACTAGACACAATTTTCACACAATTTATTTACAAGACTCCCTTTACTCCACATTTTTCTTGAAAACAGTTTATCCCATAGCCCCACTGCTCATACAGTACTTGCATTGTAGCCTTTCAGGGCAAGTAAGAATTTTAAGTCTCGTTATTATGCATTTCCTTTGTCATTATATCATTTTTTTGGGTGAGGCTTTTTGAAAAAGACAGCTTGATCTGTGTCAGGCTATATGATTAAATATGGAATAGAGGAAAAGAACAAAGTCTCAGATGACAGATTATAAATTCACCTGTGAGTGGAAGAAGGCCCTGTCTACTGTGTCTGTCAAGGTTAGATGTAGAGTTCTGTCATGCGGGTGAGTTTATGACACACTACAGGCTTTAAAGTAATATGAAGCCTTCTCTACTTGTACATTAAAAGAGAGAGTGGGTGGATATTTTTAAGAGAATACATGCATACACTTTATTTCATTCACTTAGTGTGTATATAGCAGTTTTATATAGAATCATAATGACTCACAACCACTAGGAAGTGTTGAGGGCACTTCCAGCACGCATGGGATTTGTTCAGGTTTCGTTTAGAAAACTTGACATAATTCTGCCTGGTTGGTTTTCAAAATAAGGACATGAGAATCAGAATACCTTTATTCGTCCCAGTCACATTGACTGTGAGCAATGTATACATTTATCTTAATTTATTATGTTTAAAGAGTAAATACAATTAGTTTAAGAAACCACAAAAGGAATTTTCAATGTGCCAAGTTTTATTTGGCAAGGAACATATTCTCAGATGAGATACATCTGGAAAATAAATCACAATGACAAACATCAGCACACCTTGTATGTATGTAAATGTACAAGTATGTTTCCCAGCTTCTCATCAACCTCAAATGGCAAATACAAGCATTCAGATGTTTTTAGTGGAAAAAAGCTATAGTAATTACCAACTGTCCAAACAAGCCAACTCATCAAACAAACTCAAAAATGAAAAAAAATAAAGAAGGGGATTCACTAGCTAAAAGAGAGGCTGTTTTATTTTGCGCATAGTCATCATTATGGCAGACTTCAATGGGAATACAAAATCAATTGATCCCAGATTGGATAATTGCCCTGATTGTTAAACTTTCTGTTTCTGTTGCGGTTAGACCCAGTCAAATATTGTTTATAGCTCATGCTTTTATTTTCTAGAGGGAGAACACAAGCACCTGAACATACTAATCCAATTCACTATATCACCACCAAAAATCACAGCCATTCAAATAATAAACTCCAAATCTAAACCTTAAACAACACTAAAACGTAATATAATAAACTTCAAAGAGGTAGAATTTGTTAGATGGATTACATCTGTTGTTGGATTATATTGCACTGTTGTTGTTTTACTATACACAGCTCAGGACTTTTCTTAAATGTGTTGCAACAGCAGTCATTACCTACTCTTGTGTGCTATATGAGAGTGCAATTGTTCTTATTAGACAGGCTTGTGTCTTGAATCTAATAATATAACTGTTACAAAAATCACTAAACAATGCTGTTTTGTCTTGGAGTTCATGAAAAAAGAGGACTCAGGGAATTGCCCAATGATTGTATTTGACTTACATAATTGCACAACAGGGATTGGTCTGGCGTACTTTGGAGAAAATTGATTTTGCATTATATGTGCTGAGCACAAACAGAATACATTGGTATGCCTCGTTGTCTACTCCCTTGTTCGATAATAAAGTCCATTCAGTGTTTTCATTAACATTTCTATTTTTTTTTCATAAACCAATCTCTGCTGAGCATCAGCATGCAGCAGCAACAGGAGTCCTTGTGGGTAGAGTTTTTTTCAAGTGTTTCTGTCTGGGGAAGGTCTTGTCAATGATACTCTGCCAACACAGAGAGGATGGTTGTTATTACTAAAGAGAGTTTGCTTTTTATTCAAGATGAACTGAATGATAAAGGAGATGGAAGCCAGGTTTTCTGCTGATTATTATGGCATAGTATCAAATGGCATATCCACTGGTGTGGTCAACCCGGTCTCACGGCATTTCGTGTCATAGTCACAACATTTAATCTATTGATTCGTGTTCACCAACACGATTTCCCCCTTTTTTTCGTGTCACACAGAACGATTTAAAAGCAATGTATTTCTATTGGAAGTATGTTTCGTGCCTGCAGCACGTCTTTTTGTCCATTCGGGTCTTGGAACACCGGAAGCTGTGGGGTTCATAAAAACATGTTCTTACTCAATATCAAGCCACGATTATTCGTGATCATTCGTGGCTTGATATTGATTAATTAAGAACATTAATCAGCGCTTCAACACGTGTATTTCTGTTTATTCACGGCATTCATTTTGTTATTCTACAGTATTGTTGCTTTATAGTTATTTGTTAATGTATTCAACCCAATTTGTGTTCTTTGAAATTGAAAAGGATATTGTGTTTGTTACTTTCGTTGCAGTTGTATATGTCTTAAGTGTAATTTGGCTTGGCTTCCAATTTCTATGGACATGCTTTTATTTTGAGGAGAGTTAGCGCTGTTGACAGGAAGGTGTTGTTGCTATGGAAACAATGTGACTGAGATTAACGGAGAAAAAGTAATATCTACATATAAAGACGGAGAAAGTAAACAATAACGTTTATGGTTAAGTGTTAACACCCCCCGAAGAGGCACAAGCTCTTACGTTGATATTGGAGTTTTCAATAAATTAAATTAAGCACATTTCTTGCAGTAATTATTTAATGAAGTCCAAAACAAAATGATTTGTATATACAGTAGTATATTTATTAAGTAACATTTTATACCAGAAGAAAATCTGTATAAATTAACAGATGGGTGGGTAAACCGGTGATTGCAGAATCATCAGCAATTGGTTTTTCCATTGTAAATTGTTTTATTTACATTTTATGTTTCCGAAGGGATGATATACTGTACATTTGGAATAAAGATAAGCTTAATGTATTATTGTTTTAATAAGGGATCAGCATTTGTAACAGATGCAACTGAAAAGTGTTTGAAATGCCTTCTGTCATACATAATATCAGTCTATAAATCCATAAGAATATTCAGAAACATCTGGATACACAGGAGGAAGGTGTGACTGCAGCAGCGTATTTTGCCTAAATGCTCAGAACATTTGAGTCATTAAGCACAGTTTCTATATAAACGCGGTCCCAAAATGCCTGGACAAAACATCTAATTCTCAAAATGTGTAATGTATTTTGGAGGGAAAAGAGGTGATGTCGAGGAACTGAGTGGAACAAAAATAGCTTTTTAAACACATGACGCACCCTCCTGGGGATTTATTTGTTTTTTCTCTCATTGGTATTGACAAAGCCCTATTTTTTATTGAGCTGGGGCGTGGCAGCATTAGGGTGAGAGGATTGTTGATATTGATGCCCAGTAAATGCATGACAAGAGATGTCTTGTCTCAAAAAGTTAGTCACAGATGTATGAAAAGTGGGCCAGGCAGGGAAAATAGTGCGTAGTTTGATGCTACCAACATGTATTTGAATTTAGCTCTTTAATGGTGTATTTCCTGTTCTATGGCAGGCAATTCATTTCAGGTCAGACAGAGAGGCATGCAGAAGGGAAACTCACTAGTGAAAAGTTATAATATTTGGATAATTAACTATTTTAGTTCAATATAAACACAATACTTGAAGTACAGCAAAGCAGATTATGTTAAGCTAAGGAAAGTTATGGTAAGTAATTATAAGGTAGGCTGAGATTCTTAATCAAATATACTACCAACATGACACTAGAACTACAAACTTGTAAAATGAGGATTGAACTAAAATGATAATAATAGTGATTATAACTCATCCTTTGTGCACCATGAATATCATCTGGCCACCAAATGTTGTGTCTTTCATCCTTGTTGTGGTTTGTTGACCAAAATGGCTTTGAGTGTCTGTAGCAGATCATGTACAGTACATGTATTAGTGGATGCAGGTTTATGGAAAAACTTTGTCTGACCTCATCAAATGGCACTGAGGGTTTCTGAAGTATACATCAATTGATTGGTCCCCTAGATGGATGTGCAGTAGCATGTTTCTGTGGTCAGTGGGTGTGATTCTTCACTTGTGATTAATGTCATTCACAGTGTATTGATTTAGAGCTCTCACCTATTGTATGTGAAGTCTCACTCATGTCTGCACTATTGAGTTTCAAGAAAGTGTTATATTGCTCAAGGCAAAACTGGGTTGTGGGTTTTATCATCATCCACTGACCTGAGGAACATAAATCTTAGCCACCGTCAAGTACGGATCTGTCTATTAGATAGTTGCAAAAGTTATAGGGAAGGGACATTATTTTGTTATATATCATAGTTTGGGTTGAGCACTCAATATTATTTAACATGAAAGTTAACAGAACCACATCTAGGAAATTGGTTTGTTGCAGCATTGAAAGTAATGGAGAAAACAAAGCAGTACTTTAAGCACTACGCAGGACTACAAACAGTCGGTGAATCAACTAGTCCAATTGGCAGATTAAGCATTGTAACAAGCAGAGTTATTTATTCATTTACGCATTTACAGTTATATTAGGCAGTTAATGAGCTTCATGGTAGAAAGAGGGAAGACTCCGGAATAATGTCTTTTATAAGCTTATCAAGTTCTTACAGTGTATGTGTTACTAAATACTTGCCTAATGAGAGAAAGAAAGGATAAACATAAGCACATTCACCTATTTCTTTAGCTCTGATTTAGTCTGCTAATTGCTAAGAACCGGGAAATGGAGTTGTACTCATTCCAGCAAAAGGCTATCCATTTGGCTGGATTATTTACCAGCATTGACAGCAATGCTGCTGTTTCTTTTCAACTTGTGTGTCCCTTTTTCTAATTTCTACGTTTATAGTTTCCTTTCCTTGTCTCCTTTCCTGATGCAGTTCCTTCTACCTGAGACAAAGCAGAGGAGCCTAGAAAAAGCCAGGAGAAAGGAGGAGTCGACCCAAAAGGAATTAACACAAGCCTCTTTGCTACTCTCTTGTCAAGATGCATTTTGGGAATTAAGACGTTCTTCAAGATGACAGGCTCATATTGATTTCCTGGTCAGATTCAGTAGGATAGAGAAAAGAGGAGACACAATGTAAATAGATGAGAAGCCCTGTGTGTGTGTGTGTGTGTGTGTGTGTGTGTGTGTGTGTGTGTGTGTGTGTGTGTGTGTGTGTGTGTGTGTGTGTGTGTGTGTGTGTGTGTGTGTGTGTGTGTGTGTGTGTGTGTGTGTTGTGTGTGTGAGAGAGAGAGAGAGAGAGTGTGTCATCATGAAAAACGTGTTTCTGGAGAAATGTACAGTAACAGGGTAACCCTAGACCACAAGAGTGGTTTTGAGTACTTTGCCAAGTGATTACATTTCTGTCAGTCTGTCTGTGGACAGATTTAGTCAATGGGCTAGCGCCAAATGGGTAGCAGGTTTGTAGTGAAGTGAAGATGAATATGTTCTTGGAAAGGGCCCAGGAATTGGGGGTTAACACCTATGGTGCCATTTGACATTGTGGATGGTGGGACCCAATCGCAAGATGATCTCTTGTTGGTTGTTGAAATATATTCTAGATGAGGTGATGAAATGCATTATTTTCTTTGCAGCTGCCTCAATGGAAATAGTTGCTTGATAAATTGGCAACTTTAATTATAAATACATGCTAATTAGGATGTCATGATATGTAGGTGTGTGTATTTCATTAGTTTCACATTAGTCTCTTTTCCCTTGTGCTTATTTAAGTGACAATGAAATGATCAGTGTGTTACAATTTGTTCTCTCTTATTGACCCGTATGGACATAATGAATTTGTATTGGCATAATGAATGTGTATTGATATAATGAATTTGGATTGACAGAATGAATATGTTGCCCAAACCATAAGTATAACCATCACACGTACATGCGAATGTAACCTAACCAAAACCTTATTGTGTAAACTTACCTTTGGGCAAAGTATATACCTTCAAGCAGTTTGGAGGAGTGAAGACCCCTACAACATGTCACCATAATGCAGAAATAGTCCTCACTATTAAAGATACAGTCATATAATGATATTCAATTGAGCTACAATGTTGTTAACACTTAAGTCTGAAAGGACAACACAAACATTCAGTAAATTGTGTATATGTTTTGAAAGATAAAAACAATGTTGGACTACATTGGTGATATGTAAAAGAATATCAAGCAGTCTTACACCACTGTCATAGACCACTGTAATTAGTAATTTGCAACACAACATAAAAAGCCAGGCCATTAGCTGGAACAGTCTATTTTTCCAAAAAAATACCTTTTTGCATGTTCAGTAAAAAAGCAAGTTACAAAGAGCTGGAAAAAAAAAAAAACTGTACAGCCTGATGAAATATTATTTTCACGTTAAAGACTCAACAACATTTTGTTTCTGAAAATACAGTGTTTTAAAATTGACTTTGCTAGACTGCATGTTGGGATCAGCAGTTCTCACAATGTAATCATCAAACACATTACATTGTGGAATGCTGCAAATCATAACAATAGCGGTGCACATCATATCTGTGGCTTCAGCTGGATGGTGATGGAGCATGTCAACGTGTGTTCATGATGAGGAGAAGCGTATCCCAATTTTGATCCTCTCTCCACTTGGATCCTCACCTTGTAATGGCCCTCACTGACAGTTCAAATTGAGTGTCACTCAAAACAAGAGTGGAGTGATAAGGGCCAAAACAGGATGATGGAGAGAGAGGTGCATATACCTCTGCAATTTCCCTCTTGTAGGCCAGGAATCTGCCAGGTCCTAAAGCACATAAATGGTCATACAGCATGCAGTACAGGTAAATAAAGAACGTTGAATACATCATGGTAAATGTTAGAAAAGATACCATCATATTTTAATAAATTGCACCTAGTGGTGTTGATGATCTGCTCATCTGCTCGGGCCATATCCTCAATATTAGTGCAGTCAACTTCTGGGTGAAAATAAACCTTGTTGTGCATGGATGTTACTCTGTTATTTTTGGCCCCAAATCATCTTTATATCTCATCCAGTAAAATAAGAATGGTATTAATTCCAAGCCTTGAGCAGTTTCTAACATTAACTATATTTTTTATAATTTTTTTATTTTACTTGTATGTATGCACCATGACATCAAGTCAAATTCCTCGTACGTGTCAACCTACCTGATAATAATCCTGTTTCTGATTCTGATTTTTCTGATTCTGATTAAATTAGCAAATGCTCTAGTGATTTTAAAAGAAATGTATTCTAGCCATGCCATAACTTTAGCATTATTATGTTAGCAACTTAGCATGGTGATGTTTGCATAATGTATATTTTATTGGTGTTTTTTTGTGTTTTTTTAAATGAGTCACGTCAAGTAATGGTCTGCCAGCATTGCTAAATTAAAATCCATGATTTTACTTAATTATTGTTTATTGTGTAGAATGAATCATCTTTATGTACACTGCTGCCCAATTGTAATTAAAATCGCTCCAAATATTCTTACTCTGTTTCCGGCAGTTAATTAATGTCAATTATGCGAGTATATAAGCGCTTTGAGCACCAGGAAAAGCACTTTATAAATGTAATGTATTATTATTATTATTATTATTATTATATATAGGCTAATTGTCTAAATGGGGTACTGCAATGCCCTAAC